>NC_135041.1:1568718-1937436 GCF_051020975.1 Osmia lignaria lignaria
TATAATGTAATGTATTGACTACATCCTACAGATCATTGTACATTTGATAACATCATTCATGCTATAGCTAAATTGGATATAATGTAATGTACTGATCCCTTCCCACAGATCAAGGTAGCTACATTCAATAACAGTATCATTATTACAATATCTACATGAGATATGATGTAATATACCAATCCCTGCCCACAGATCAATGTATATTTAATAGCGATATCATTATTACTATATCTACATTAGATACAATGTAGTATACTGATCACTGTCCACAGATCAAGGTGCCTACATTTAATAACAATATTATTATTACTACATCTACGTTAGATATAATGTAATATACTGATCCCTGCCCACAGACCAATGTACCTACGTTTAATAAGAATATCATTAGTACTATATCCACATTACATATAATGTAATATACTGATTACTTCCCACAGGTCAATGTACATATAATAACAATATCATTATTACTTCATCTACATTAGATATAATGTAATATACTGATCCCTGCCCACAGATCAATGTACCTACATTTAATAACAATATCATTAGTACTATATCTACATTAGATATAATGTAATATACTGATTCCTTCCCACAGATCACGGTATATTTAATACCGATATCATTATTGCTATATCTACATTAGATATAATGTAATATACTGATTCCTCCCCACAGATCAAGGTATCAGCATTTAATAACAATATCATTATTACTGTATCTACAGTAGATGTAATGCAATATACGGATTCCTTCCAACAGATCAAAGTACATTTAATAACATCATTCATGCTACAGCTAAATTGGATATAATGTAATATACTGATCCCTTCCCACACGTCAAGGTAGTTACATTTAATAACAATATCTTTATTACTATATCTACACTAGATATAATGTAATATACGGAATCCTTCCCACGGATCAATGTACATTTAATAACAACATCATTCATACTATATCTACATTGGATATAATGTAATACACTAATCCCTGCCCACAGATCAACGTATATATAATAGCAAAATCGTTATTACTATATCTACATTAGATATAATGTAATATACTGATCCCTGTCCACAGATCATTGTATCTACATTTAATAACAATATCATTAGTACTATATGTACATTAGATATAATGTGATATACTGATTCCTTCCTACAGATCAAGGTATCTGCATTTAATAACAATAGCATTATTACTATATCTACACTAGATATAATGCAATATACGGATTCCTTCCTACAGGTCAATGAACATATAATAGCAAAATCGTTATTACTATAACTACATTAGATATAATGTAATATACTGAGTACTTTCCTCAGATCAATGTACATTTAATATGGATATCATTATTACTATTTCTACATTAGATATAATGCAATATACTGATCCCTTCCCACAGATCAAGGTACCTACCTTTAATAACAATATCATTAGTACTATATCTACATTAGATATAATGTAATATACTGATTCCTTCCCACAGATCAAGGTATCTACATTTAATAACGATATCATTATTACTATATCTACATTAAATATAATGCAATATACGGATTCCTTCCCACAGATCAATGTACATTTAATAACAACATCATTCATACTATATCTACCTTGGATATAATGTAATATACTGATCCCTTCCCACAGATCAGTGTACATATAATAGCAAAATCGTTATTACTATATCTACATTAGGTATAATGTAATGTATTGACTACATCCTACAGATCATTGTACATTTGATAACATCATTCATGCTATAGCTAAATTGGATATAATGTAATGTACTGATCCCTTCCCACAGATCAAGGTAGCTACATTTAATAACAGTATCATTATTACAATATCTACATGAGATATGATGTAATATACTAATCCCTGCCCACAGATCAATGTATATTTAATAGCGATATCATTATTACTATATCTACATTAGATATAATGTAATATACTGATCCCTTCCCACAGATCAAGATAGCTACATTTAATAACAATATCATTATTACTACATCTACATTAGATATAATGCAATATACGGATTCCTTCCTACAGATCAATGTACATTTAATAACAACATCATTCATACTATATCTACATTGGATATAATGAAATATACTGATCACTTCCCACAGGTCAATGTACATATAATAGCAAAATCGTTATTACTATAACTACATTAGATATAATGTAATATACTGAGTCCTTTCCTCAGATCAATGTACATTTAATATGGATATCATTATTACTATTTCTACATTAGATATAATGCAATATACTGATCCCTGCCCACAGATCAAGGTACCTACCTTTAATAACAATATCATTAGTGCTATATCTACACTAGATATAATGCAATACACGGATTCCTTCCCACACATCAATGTACATATAATAGCAAAATCGTTATTACTATATCTACATTAGGTATAATGTAATGTATTGACTACATCGTACAGATCATTGTACATTTAATAACATCATTCATGCTATAGCTAAATTAGATATAATGTATTATACTGATCCCTGCCCACAGATCAATGTACCTACATTTAATAAGAACATCATTAGTACTATATCCACATTACATATAACGTAATATACTGATTACTTCCCACAGATCAATGTACATATAATAGCAATATCGTTATTGCCATATCTACATTGGGTATAATGTAATATACTGATCCCTGCTCACAGATCAACGTACCTACATTTCATAACAATATCATTATTACTACATCTACATTAGATATAATGTAATATACTGATCCCTGCCCACAGATCATTGTACCTACATTTAATAAGAATATCATTATTACCATATCCACATCACATATAATGTAATATACGGATTACTTCCCACAGATCAATGTACATATAATAGCAATGTCGTTATTGCCATATCTACATTAGGTATAATGTAATATACTGATCCCTCCTCACAGATCTATGTACCTACATTTCATAAGAATATCATTATTACTATATCTACATTAGATATAATGTAATATACTGATCCCTGCCCACATATCAAGGTACCTACCTTTAATAACAATATCATTAGTACTATATCTACATTAGATATAATGTAATATACTGATCCCTTCCCACAGATCAAGGTAGCTACATTCAATAACAGTATCATTATTACAATATCTACATGAGATATGATGTAATATACTAATCCCTGCCCACAGATCAATGTATATTTAATAGCGATATCATTATTACTATATCTACATTAGATACAATGTAGTATACTGATCACTGTCCACAGATCAAGGTGCCTACATTTAATAACAATATCATTATTACTTCATCTACATTAGATATAATGTAATATACTGATCCCTGCCCACAGATCAATGTACCTACATTTAATAACAATATCATTAGTACTATATCTACATTAGATATAATGTAATATAATGATTCCTTCCCACAGATCTCGGTATCTACATTTAATAACAATATCATTATTACTATATCTACATTAAATATAATGCAATATACGGATTCCTTCCCACAGATCAATGTACATTTAATAACAACATCATTCATACTATATCTACCTTGGATATAATGTAATATACTAATCCCTGCCCACAGATCAATGTATATTTAATAGCGACATCATTATTACTATATCTACATTAGATACAATGTAGTATACTGATCACTGTCCACAGATCAAGGTGCCTACATTTAATAACAATATTATTATTACTACATCTACGTTAGATATAATGTAATATACTGATCCCTGCCCACAGACCAATGTACCTACGTTTAATAAGAATATCATTAGTACTATATCCACATTACATATAATGTAATATACTGATTACTTCCCACAGGTCAATGTACATATAATAACAATATCATTATTACTTCATCTACATTAGATATAATGTAATATACTGATCCCTGCCCACAGATCAATGTACGTACATTTAATAACAATATCATTAGTACTATATCTACATTAGATATAATGTAATATACTGATTCCTTCCCACAGGTCACGGTATATTTAATACCGATATCATTATTGCTATATCTACATTAGATATAATGTAATATACTGATTCCTCCCCACAGATCAAGGTATCAGCATTTAATAACAATATCATTATTACTGTATCTACAGTAGATGTAATGCAATATACGGATTCCTTCCAACAGATCAAAGTACATTTAATAACATCATTCATGCTACAGCTAAATTGGATATAATGTAATATACTGATCCCTTCCCACACGTCAAGGTAGTTACATTTAATAACAATATCTTTATTACTATATCTACACTAGATATAATGTAATATACGGATTCCTTCCCACGGATCAATGTACATTTAATAACAACATCATTCATACTATATCTACATTGGATATAATGTAATACACTAATCCCTGCCCACAGATCAACGTATATATAATAGCAAAATCGTTATTACTATATCTACATTAGATATAATGTAATATACTGATCCCTGTCCACAGATCATTGTATCTACATTTAATAACAATATCATTAGTACTATATGTACATTAGATATAATGTGATATACTGATTCCTTCCCACAGATCAAGGTATCTGCATTTAATAACAATAGCATTATTACTATATCTACACTAGATATAATGCAATATACGGATTCCTTCCTACAGGTCAATGAACATATAATAGCAAAATCGTTATTACTATAACTACATTAGATATAATGTAATATACTGAGTACTTTCCTCAGATCAATGTACATTTAATATGGATATCATTATTACTATTTCTACATTAGATATAATGCAATATACTGATCCCTTCCCACAGATCAAGGTACCTACCTTCAATAACAATATCATTAGTACTATATCTACATTAGATATAATGTAATATACTGATTCCTTCCCACAGATCAAGGTATCTACATTTAATAACGATATCATTATTACTATATCTACATTAAATATAATGCAATATACGGATTCCTTCCCACAGATCAATGTACATTTAATAACAACATCATTCATACTATATCTACCTTGGATATAGTGTAATATACTGATCCCTTCCCACAGATCAGTGTACATATAATAGCAAAATCGTTATTACTATATCTACATTAGGTATAATGTAATGTATTGACTACATCCTACAGATCATTGTACATTTGATAACATCATTCATGCTATAGCTAAATTGGATATAATGTAATGTACTGATCCCTTCCCACAGATCACGGTAGCTACATTCAATAACAGTATCATTATTACAATATCTACATGAGATATGATGTAATATACTAATCCCTGCCCACAGATCAATGTATATTTAATAGCGATATCATTATTACTATATCTACATTAGATACAATGTAGTATACTGATCACTGTCCACAGATCAAGGTGCCTACATTTAATAACAATATTATTATTACTACATCTACGTTAGATATAATGTAATATACTGATCCCTGCCCACAGACCAATGTACCTACGTTTAATAAGAATATCATTAGTACTATATCCACATTACATATAATGTAATATACTGATTACTTCCCACAGGTCAATGTACATATAATAACAATATCATTATTACTTCATCTACATTAGATATAATGTAATATACTGATCCCTGCCCACAGATCAATGTACCTACATTTAATAACAATATCATTAGTACTATATCTACATTAGATATAATGTAATATACTGATTCCTTCCCACAGATCACGGTATATTTAATACCGATATCATTATTGCTATATCTACATTAGATATAATGTAATATACTGATTCCTCCCCACAGATCAAGGTATCAGCATTTAATAACAATATCATTATTACTGTATCTACAGTAGATGTAATGCAATATACGGATTCCTTCCAACAGATCAAAGTACATTTAATAACATCATTCATGCTACAGCTAAATTGGATATAATGTAATATACTGATCCCTTCCCACACGTCAAGGTAGTTACATTTAATAACAATATCTTTATTACTATATCTACACTAGATATAATGTAATATACGGAATCCTTCCCACGGATCAATGTACATTTAATAACAACATCATTCATACTATATCTACATTGGATATAATGTAATACACTAATCCCTGCCCACAGATCAACGTATATATAATAGCAAAATCGTTATTACTATATCTACATTAGATATAATGTAATATACTGATCCCTGTCCACAGATCATTGTATCTACATTTAATAACAATATCATTAGTACTATATGTACATTAGATATAATGTGATATACTGATTCCTTCCCACAGATCAAGGTATCTGCATTTAATAACAATAGCATTATTACTATATCTACACTAGATATAATGCAATACAGTAATGCTTCGAAATAAGCAAGTGGCTCGGGACCGAACAGTTGCTTATTTCGAAGCAGGTACCTATTCGGCTTGACTTTGTTCTTGAAACGGGACGATAGAAAACGCGAGAAACGAGTGAGAGATCCGAGGTAGCGGCAAATCATAAAGTGATCGGCCGAGCAGCGATGTTATTTTTTGGACAAGGATAGAATATAACATGCCCTCTCATTCTCGCACTATGCTTTATTTCGAAGCAAATATACCAGACTGAGAAAGCATTATATATATTCCATCCTTCTTCTACTAACCGATGTCACTGCTCGGTCGAGCGTGAAATTTATTACCCTAAACATCGGCTTCGCGCTTTCATGGACCTCTCACTCGTTTCTCGTACCTCTCACTTTGCGGGCGACTTCAAACAAAGAAGAGGGGATAGCGACTTGCTTATTTCGAAGCAGAGACCACTTGCTTATTTCGAAGCATTACTGTATACGGATTCCTTCCTACAGGTCAATGAACATATAATAGCAAAATCGTTATTACTATAACTACATTAGATATAATGTAATATACTGAGTACTTTCCTCAGATCAATGTACATTTAATATGGATATCATTATTACTATTTCTACATTAGATATAATGCAATATACTGATCCCTTCCCACAGATCAAGGTACCTACCTTTAATAACAATATCATTAGTACTATATCTACATTAGATATAATGTAATATACTGATTCCTTCCCACAGATCAAGGTATCTACATTTAATAACGATATCATTATTACTATATCTACATTAAATATAATGCAATATACGGATTCCTTCCCACAGATCAATGTACATTTAATAACAACATCATTCATACTATATCTACCTTGGATATAATGTAATATACTGATCCCTTCCCACAGATCAGTGTACATATAATAGCCAAATCGTTATTACTATATCTACATTAGGTATAATGTAATGTATTGACTACATCCTACAGATCATTGTACATTTGATAACATCATTCATGCTATAGCTAAATTGGATATAATGTAATGTACTGATCCCTTCCCACAGATCAAGGTAGCTACATTTAGTAACAGTATCATTATTACAATATCTACATGAGATATGATGTAATATACCAATCCCTGCCCACAGATCAATGTATATATAATAGCAAAATCGTTATTACTATATCTACATTAGATATAATGTAATATACTGATCCCTGTCCACAGATCATTGTATCTACATTTAATAACAATATCATTAGTACTATATCCACATTACATATAATGTAATATACTGATTACTTCCCAGAGGTCAATGTACATATAATAGCAATATCGTTATTGCCATATCTACATTAGGTATAATGTAATGTATTGACTACATCCTACAGATCATTGTACATTTGATAACATCATTCATGCTATAGCTAAATTGGATATAATGTAATATACTGATCCCTTCCCACAGATCAAGGTAGCTACATTTAATAACAATATCATTATTACAATATCTACATGAGATATGATGTAATATACTAATCCCTGCCCACAGATCGATGTATATTTAATAGCGATATCATTATTACTATATCTACATTAGATATAATGTAATATACTGATCCCTGCCCACAGATCATTGTACCTACATTTAATAAGAATATCATTATTACTATATCCACATCACATATAATGTAATATACGGATTACTTCCCACAGATCAATGTACATATAATAGCAATGTCGTTATTGCCATATCTACATTAGGTATAATGTAATATACTGATCCCTCCTCACAGATCTATGTACCTACATTTCATAAGAATATCATTATTACTATATCTACATTAGATATAATGTAATATACTGATCCCTGCCCACATATCAAGGTACCTACCTTTAATAACAATATCATTAGTACTATATCTACATTAGATATAATGTAATATACTGATCCCTTCCCACAGATCAAGGTAGCTACATTTAACAACAACATCATTCATACTATATCTACATTGGATATAATGTAATATACTGATCCCTTCCCACAGATCAATGTACATATAATAGCAAAATCGTTAATACTATATCTACATTAGGTATAATGTAATGTATTGACTACATCGCACAGATCATTGTACATTTAATAACATCATTCATGCTATAGCTAAATTAGATATAATGTAATATACTGATCCCTTCCCACAGATCAATGTACATTTAATAACAACATCATTCATACTATATCTACATTGGATATAATGTAATATACTGATCACTTCCCACAGGTCAATGTACATATAATAGCAAAATCGTTATTACTATAACTGCATTAGATATAATGTAATATACTGAGTCCTTTCCTCAGATCAATGTACATTTAATATGGATATCATTGTTACTATTTCTACATTAGATATAATGTAATATACTGATCCCTGCCCACAGATCAAGGTACCTACCTTTAATAACAATATCATTAGTACTATATCTACATTGGATATAATGTAATATACTGATCCCTTCCCACAGATCAATGTACATATAATAGCAAAATCGTTATTACTATATCTACATTAGGTATAATGTAATGTATTGACTACATCGTACAGATCATTGTACATTTAATAACATCATTCATGCTATAGCTAAATTGGATATAATGTAATATACTGATCCCTTCCCACAGATCAATGTACATATAATAGCAAAATCGTTATTACTATATCTACATTAGGTATAATGTAATGTATTGATTACATCCAACAGATCATTGTACATTTAATAACATCATTCATGCTATAGCTAAATTGGATATAATGTAATATACTGATCCCTTCCCACAGATCAAGGTAGCTACATTTAATAACAATATCATTATTACTATATCTACATGAGATATGATGTAATATACTAATCCCTGCCCACAGATCAATGTATATTTAATAGCGATATCATTATTACTATATCTACATTAGATATAATGTAATGTACTGATCACTGTCCACAGATCAAGGAGCCTACATTTAATAACAATATCAGTATTACTACATCTACATTAGATATAATGTAATATACTGATCCCTGCCCACAGATCATTGTACCTACATTTAATAAGAATATCATTATTACTATATCCACATCACATATAATGTAATATACGGATTACTTCCCACAGATCAATGTACATATAATAGCAATGTCGTTATTGCCATATCTACATTAGGTATAATGTAATATACTGATCCCTCCTCACAGATCTATGTAACTACATTTCATAAGAATATCATTATTACTATATCTACATTAGATATAATATAATATACTGATCCCTGTTCACAGATCAATGTACCTACATTTAATAACAATATCATTAGTACTATATCCACATTACATATAATATAATATACTGATCCCTTCCCACAGATCAATGTACATATAATAACAATATCATTATTACTATTTCTACATTAGATATAATGTATTATACTGATTCCTTCCCACAGATCAATGTACATATAATAACAATATCATTATTACTATTTCTACATTAGATATATTGTAATATACTGATCACTTCCCACAGGTCAATGTACATATAATAGCAAAATCGTTATTACTATAACTGCATTAGATATAATGTAATATACTGAGTACTTTCCTCAGATCAATGTACATTTAATATGGATATCATTATTACTATTTCTACATTAGATATAATGCAATATACTGATCCCTTCCCACAGATCAAGGTACCTACCTTTAATAACAATATCATTAGTACTATATCTACATTAGATATAATGTGATATACTGATTCCTTCCCACAGATCAAGGTATCTACATTTAATAACAATATCATTATTACTATATCTACATTAAATATAATGCAATGTACGGATTCCTTCCCACAGATCAATGTACATTTAATAACAACATCATTCATACTATATCTACCTTGGATATAATGTAATATACTGATCCCTTCCCACAGATCAGTGTACCTACATTTAATAAGAATATCATTATTACCATATCCACATCACATATAATTTAATATACGGATTACTTCCCACAGATCAATGTACATATAATAGCAATGTCGTTATTGCCATATCTACATTAGGTATAATGTAATATACTGATCCCTCCTCTCAGATCTATGTACCTACATTTCATAAGAATATCATTATTACTATATCTAAATTAGATATAATGTAATATACCGATCCCTGCCCACATATCAAGGTACCTACCTTTAATAACAATATCATTAGTACTATATCTACATTAGATATAATGTAATATACTGATCCCTTCCCACAGATCAAGGTAGCTACATTTAACAACAACATCATTCATACTATATCTACATTGGATATAATGTAATATACTGATCCCTTCCCACAGATCAAGGTAGCTACATTTAATAACAATATCATTATTACTATATCTACATGAGATATGATGTAATATACTAATCCCTGCCCACAGATCAATGTATATTTAATAGCAATGTCGTTATTGCCATATCTACATTAGGTATAATGTAATATACTGATCCCTCCTCACAGATCTATGTACCTACATTTCATAAGAATATCATTATTACTATATCTACATTAGATATAATGTAATATACTGATCCCTGCCCACATATCAAGGTACCTACCTTTAATAACAATATCATTAGTACTATATCTACATTAGATATAATGTAATATACTGATCCCTTCCCACAGATCAAGGTAGCTACATTTAACAACAACATCATTCATACTATATCTACATTGGATATAATGTAATATACTGATCCCTTCCCACAGATCAATGTACATATAATAGCAAAATCGTTAATACTATATCTACATTAGGTATAATGTAATGTATTGACTACATCGCACAGATCATTGTACATTTAATAACATCATTCATGCTATAGCTAAATTAGATATAATGTAATATACTGATCCCTTCCCACAGATCAATGTACATTTAATAACAACATCATTCATACTATATCTACATTGGATATAATGTAATATACTGATCACTTCCCACAGGTCAATGTACATATAATAGCAAAATCGTTATTACTATAACTGCATTAGATATAATGTAATATACTGAGTCCTTTCCTCAGATCAATGTACATTTAATATGGATATCATTGTTACTATTTCTACATTAGATATAATGTAATATACTGATCCCTGCCCACAGATCAAGGTACCTACCTTTAATAACTATATCATTAGTACTATATCTACATTGGATATAATGTAATATACTGATCCCTTCCCACAGATCAATGTACATATAATAGCAAAATCGTTATTACTATATCTACATTAGGTATAATGTAATGTATTGACTACATCGTACAGATCATTGTACATTTAATAACATCATTCATGCTATAGCTAAATTGGATATAATGTAATATACTGATCCCTTCCCACAGATCAATGTACATATAATACCAAAATCGTTATTACTATATCTACATTAGGTATAATGTAATATATTGATTACATCCAACAGATCATTGTACATTTAATAACATCATTCATGCTATAGCTAAATTGGATATAATGTAATATACTGATCCCTTCCCACAGATCAAGGTAGCTACATTTAATAACAATATCATTATTACTATATCTACATGAGATATGATGTAATATACTAATCCCTGCCCACAGATCAATGTATATTTAATAGCGATATCATTATTACTATATCTACATTATATATAATGTAATGTACTGATCACTGTCCACAGATCAAGGAGCCTACATTTAATAACAATATCAGTATTACTACATCTACATTAGATATAATGTAATATACTGATCCCTGCCCACAGATCATTGTACCTACATTTAATAAGAATATCATTATTACTATATCCACATCACATATAATGTAATATACGGATTACTTCCCACAGATCAATGTACATATAATAGCAATGTCGTTATTGCCATATCTACATTAGGTATAATGTAATATACTGATCCCTCCTCACAGATCTATGTAACTACATTTCATAAGAATATCATTATTACTATATCTACATTAGATATAATATAATATACTGATCCCTGTTCACAGATCAATGTACCTACATTTAATAACAATATCATTAGTACTATATCCACATTACATATAATATAATATACTGATCCCTTCCCACAGATCAATGTACATATAATAACAATATCATTATTACTATTTCTACATTAGATATAATGTATTATACTGATTCCTTCCCACAGATCAATGTACATATAATAACAATATCATTATTACTATTTCTACATTAGATATATTGTAATATACTGATCACTTCCCACAGGTCAATGTACATATAATAGCAAAATCGTTATTACTATAACTGCATTAGATATAATGTAATATACTGAGTACTTTCCTCAGATCAATGTACATTTAATATGGATATCATTATTACTATTTCTACATTAGATATAATGCAATATACTGATCCCTTCCCACAGATCAAGGTACCTACCTTTAATAACAATATCATTAGTACTATATCTACATTAGATATAATGTGATATACTGATTCCTTCCCACAGATCAAGGTATCTACATTTAATAACAATATCATTATTACTATATCTACATTAAATATAATGCAATGTACGGATTCCTTCCCACAGATCAATGTACATTTAATAACAACATCATTCATACTATATCTACCTTGGATATAATGTAATATACTGATCCCTTCCCACAGATCAGTGTACCTACATTTAATAAGAATATCATTATTACCATATCCACATCACATATAATTTAATATACGGATTACTTCCCACAGATCAATGTACATATAATAGCAATGTCGTTATTGCCATATCTACATTAGGTATAATGTAATATACTGATCCCTCCTCTCAGATCTATGTACCTACATTTCATAAGAATATCATTATTACTATATCTAAATTAGATATAATGTAATATACCGATCCCTGCCCACATATCAAGGTACCTACCTTTAATAACAATATCATTAGTACTATATCTACATTAGATATAATGTAATATACTGATCCCTTCCCACAGATCAAGGTAGCTACATTTAACAACAACATCATTCATACTATATCTACATTGGATATAATGTAATATACTGATCCCTTCCCACAGATCAAGGTAGCTACATTTAATAACAATATCATTATTACTATATCTACATGAGATATGATGTAATATACTAATCCCTGCCCACAGATCAATGTATATTTAATAGCGATATCATTATTACTATATCTACATTAGATATAATGTAATGTACTGATCACTGTCCACAGATCAAGGAGCCTACATTTAATAACAATATCAGTATTACTACATCTACATTAGATATAATGTAATATACTGATCCCTGCCCACAGATCATTGTACCTACATTTAATAAGAATATCATTATTACCATATCCACATCACATATAATTTAATATACGGATTACTTCCCACAGATCAATGTACATATAATAGCAATGTCGTTATTGCCATATCTACATTAGGTATAATGTAATATACTGATCCCTCCTCACAGATCTATGTACCTACATTTCATAAGAATATCATTATTACTATATCTAAATTAGATATAATGTAATATACCGATCCCTGCCCACATATCAAGGTACCTACCTTTAATAACAATATCATAAGTACTATATCTACATTAGATATAATGTAATATACTGATCCCTTCCCACAGATCAAGGTAGCTACATTTAACAACAACATCATTCATACTATATCTACATTGGATATAATGTAATATACTGATCCCTTCCCACAGATCAATGTACATATAATAGCAAAATCGTTAATACTATATCTACATTAGGTATAATGTAATGTATTGACTACATCGCACAGATCATTGTACATTTAATAACATCATTCATGCTATAGCTAAATTAGATATAATGTAATATACTGATCCCTTCCCACAGATCAATGTACATATAATAACCATATCATTATTACTATTTCTACATTAGATATATTGTAATATACTGATCACTTCCCACAGGTCAATGTACATATAATAGCAAAAGCGTTATTACTATAACTGCATTAGATATAATGTAATATACTGAGTACTTTCCTCAGATCAATGTACATTTAATATGGATATCATTATTACTATTTCTACATTAGATATAATGCAATATACTGATCCCTTCCCACAGATCAAGGTACCTACCTTTAATAACAATATCATTAGTACTATATCTACATTAGATATAATGTGATATACTGATTCCTTCCCACAGATCAAGGTATCTACATTTAATAACAATATCATTATTACTATATCTACATTAAATATAATGCAATATACGGGTTCCTTCCCACAGATCAATGTACATTTAATAACAACATCATTCATACTATATCTACCTTGGATATAATGTAATATACTGATCCCTTCCCACAGATCAGTGTACATATAATAGCAAAATCGTTATTACTATATCTACATTAGGTATAATGTAATGTATTGACTACATCCTACAGATCATTGTACATTTGATAACATCATTCATGCTATAGCTAAATTGGATATAATGTAATGTACTGATCCCTTCCCACAGATCAAGGTAGCTACATTCAATAACAGTATCATTATTACAATATCTACATGAGATATGATGTAATATACTAATCCCTGCCCACAGATCAATGTATATTTAATAGCGATATCATTATTACTATATCTACATTAGATACAATGTAGTATACTGATCACTGTCCACAGATCAAGGTGCCTATATTTAATAACAATATTATTATTACTACATCTACGTTAGATATAATGTAATATACTGATCCCTGCCCACAGACCAATGTACCTACGTTTAATAAGAATATCATTAGTACTATATCCACATTACATATAATGTAATATACTGATTACTTCCCACAGGTCAATGTACATATAATAGCAATATCGTTATTGCCATATCTACATTAGGTATAATGTAATATACTGATCCCTCCTCACAGATCAATGTACCTACATTTCATAACAATATCATTATTACTACATATACAATACATATAAAGTAATATACTGATCCCTGCCCACAGTTCAATGTACCTATATTTAATAACAACATCATCCATACTATATCTACATGAGATATGATGTAATATACTAATCCCTGCCCACAGATCAATGTACCTACGTTTAATAAGAATATCATTAGTACTATGTCCACATTACATATAATGTATTATACTGATTACTTCCCACAGGTCAATGTACATATAATAGCAATATCGTTATTGCCATATCTACATTAGGTATAATGTAATGTATTGACTACATCCTACAGATCATTGTACATTTGATAACATCATTCATGCTATAGCTAAATTGGATATAATGTAATATACTGATCCCTTCCCACAGATCAAGGTAGCTATATTTAATAACAATATCATTATTACAATATCTACATGAGATATGATGTAATATACTAATCCCTGCCCACAGATCAATGTATATTTAATAGCGATATCATTATTACTATATCTACATTAGATACAATGTAATATACTGATCACTGTCCACAGATCAAGGTGCCTACATTTAATAACAATATCAGTATTACTTCATCTACGTTAGATATAATGTAATATACTGATCCCTGCCCACAGATCAATGTACCTACATTTAATAACAATATCATTAGTACTATATCTACATTAGATATAATGTAATATACTGATTCCTTTCCACAGATCACGGTATATTTAATACCGATATCATTATTGCTATATCTACATTAGATATAATGTAATATACTGATTCCTCCCCACAGATCAAGGTATCAGCATTTAATAACAATATCATTATTACTGTATCTACAGTAGATGTAATGCAATATACGGATTCCTTCCAACAGATCAAAGTACATTTAATAACATCATTCATGCTACAGCTAAATTGGATATAATGTAATATACTGATCCCTTCCCACAGGTCAAGGTAGCTACATTTAATAACAATATCTTTATTACTATATCTACACTAGATATAATGTAATATACGGATTCCTTCCCACGGATCAATGTACATTTAATAACAACATCATTCATACTATATCTACATTGGATATAATGTAATATACTGATCTCTCCCCACAGGTCAATGTACATATAATAGCAAAATCGTTATTACTATAACTAGATTAGATATAATGTAATATATCTAGTCCTTTCCTCAGATCAATGTACATTTAGTATGGATATCATTATTACTATTTCTACATTAGATATATAGTAATATACTGATCCCTGCCCACAATTCAATGTGCCTATATTTAATAACAACATCATTCATACTATATCTACATGAGATATGATGTAATACACTAATCCCTGCCCACAGATCAATGTATATATAATAGCAAAATCGTTATTACTATATCTACATTAGATATAATGTAATATACTGATCCCTGTCCACAGATCAATGTACCTACATTTAATAACAATATCATTAGTACTATATCCACTTCACATATAATGTAATATACTGATCCCTTCCCACAGATCAATGTACATATAATAACAATATCATTATTACTATTTCTACATTAGATATAATGTAATATACTGATCCCTGCCCACAGATCAAGGTACCTACCTTTAATAACTATATCATTAGTACTATATCTACATTAGATATGAGGTAATATACTGATTCCTCCCCACAGATCAAGGTATCTACATTTATTAACAATATCATTATTACTATATCTGCACTAAATATAATGCAATATACGGATTCCTTCCCACAGATCAATGTACATTTAATAACAACATCATTCCTACTATATCTACCTTGGATATGATGTAATATACTGATCCCTTCCCACAGATCAATGTACATATAATAGCAAAATCGTTATTACTATATCTACATTAGGTATAATGTAATGTATTGATTACATCCAACCGATCATTGTACATTTAATAACATCATTCATGCTATAGCTAAATTGGATATAATGTAATATACTGATCCCTTCCCACAGATCAAGGTAGCAACATTTAATAACAATATCATTATTACTATATCTACATGAGATATGATGTAATATACTAATCCCTGCCCACGGATCAATGTATATTTAATAGCGATATCATTATTACTATATCTACATTAGATATAATGTAATGTACTGATCCCTGCCCACATATCAAGGTACCTACCTTTAATAACAATATCATTAGTACTATATCTACATTAGATATAATGTAATATACTGATCCCTTCCCACAGATCAAGGTACATTTATTAACAACATCATTCATACTATATCTACATTGGATATAATGTAATATACTGATCCCTTCCCACAGATCAATGTACATATAATAGCAAAATCGTTAATACTATATCTACATTAGGTATAATGTAATGTATTGACTACATCGCACAGATCATTGTACATTTAATAACATCATTCATGCTATAGCTAAATTGGATATAATGTAATATACTGATCCCTTCCCACAGATCGAGGGAGCTACATTTAATAACAATATCATTATTACTACATCTACATTAGATATAAAGTATTATACTGATCCCTGCCCACAGTTCAATGTACCTATATTTAATAACAACATCATTCATACTATATCTACATGAGATATGATGTAATATACTAATCCCTGCCCACAGATCAATGTATATTTAATAGCGATATCATTATTACTATATCTACATTAGATATAATGTAATATACTGATCCCTGTCCACAGATCAAGGTATCTACATTTAATAGCAATATCATTATTACTATATCTACACTAGATATAATGGAATATACGGATTCCTTCCTACAGATCAATGTACATTTATTAACAACATCATTCATACTATATCTACATTGGATATAATGTAATATACTGATCACTTCCCACAGGTCAAAGTACATATAATAGCAAAATCGTTATTACTATAACTACATTAGATATAATGTAATATAATGAGGCCTTTCCTCAGATCAATGTACATTTAATATGGATATCATTATTACTATTTCTACATTAGATATAATGCAATATACTGATCCCTTCCCACAGATCAAGGTACCTACCTTTAATAACAATATCATTAGTACTATATCTACATTAGATATAATGTAATATACTGATTCCTTCCCACAGATCAAGGTATCTACATTTAATAACGATATCATTATTACTATATCTACATTAAATATAATGCAATATACGGATTCCTTCCCACAGATCAATGTACATTTAATAACAACATCATTCATACTATATCTACCTTGGATATAATGTAATATACTGATCCCTTCCCACAGATCAGTGTACATATAATAGCCAAATCGTTATTACTATATCTACATTAGGTATAATGTAATGTATTGACTACATCCTACAGATCATTGTACATTTGATAACATCATTCATGCTATAGCTAAATTGGATATAATGTAATGTACTGATCCCTTCCCACAGATCAAGGTAGCTACATTTAGTAACAGTATCATTATTACAATATCTACATGAGATATGATGTAATATACCAATCCCTGCCCACAGATCAATGTATATATAATAGCAAAATCGTTATTACTATATCTACATTAGATATAATGTAATATACTGATCCCTGTCCACAGATCATTGTATCTACATTTAATAACAATATCATTAGTACTATATCCACATTACATATAATGTAATATACTGATTACTTCCCAGAGGTCAATGTACATATAATAGCAATATCGTTATTGCCATATCTACATTAGGTATAATGTAATGTATTGACTACATCCTACAGATCATTGTACATTTGATAACATCATTCATGCTATAGCTAAATTGGATATAATGTAATATACTGATCCCTTCCCACAGATCAAGGTAGCTACATTTAATAACAATATCATTATTACAATATCTACATGAGATATGATGTAATATACTAATCCCTGCCCACAGATCGATGTATATTTAATAGCGATATCATTATTACTATATCTACATTAGATATAATGTAATGTACTGATCACTGTCCACAGATCAAGGAGCCTACATTTAATAACAATATCAGTATTACTACATCTACATTAGATATAATGTAATATACTGATCCCTGCCCACAGATCATTGTACCTACATTTAATAAGAATATCATTATTACTATATCCACATCACATATAATGTAATATACGGATTACTTCCCACAGATCAATGTACATATAATAGCAATGTCGTTATTGCCATATCTACATTAGGTATAATGTAATATACTGATCCCTCCTCACAGATCTATGTACCTACATTTCATAAGAATATCATTATTACTATATCTACATTAGATATAATGTAATATACTGATCCCTGCCCACATATCAAGGTACCTACCTTTAATAACAATATCATTAGTACTATATCTACATTAGATATAATGTAATATACTGATCCCTTCCCACAGATCAAGGTAGCTACATTTAACAACAACATCATTCATACTATATCTACATTGGATATAATGTAATATACTGATCCCTTCCCACAGATCAATGTACATATAATAGCAAAATCGTTAATACTATATCTACATTAGGTATAATGTAATGTATTGACTACATCGCACAGATCATTGTACATTTAATAACATCATTCATGCTATAGCTAAATTAGATATAATGTAATATACTGATCCCTTCCCACAGATCAATGTACATTTAATAACAACATCATTCATACTATATCTACATTGGATATAATGTAATATACTGATCACTTCCCACAGGTCAATGTACATATAATAGCAAAATCGTTATTACTATAACTGCATTAGATATAATGTAATATACTGAGTCCTTTCCTCAGATCAATGTACATTTAATATGGATATCATTGTTACTATTTCTACATTAGATATAATGTAATATACTGATCCCTGCCCACAGATCAAGGTACCTACCTTTAATAACTATATCATTAGTACTATATCTACATTGGATATAATGTAATATACTGATCCCTTCCCACAGATCAATGTACATATAATAGCAAAATCGTTATTACTATATCTACATTAGGTATAATGTAATGTATTGACTACATCGTACAGATCATTGTACATTTAATAACATCATTCATGCTATAGCTAAATTGGATATAATGTAATATACTGATCCCTTCCCACAGATCAATGTACATATAATAGCAAAATCGTTATTACTATATCTACATTAGGTATAATGTAATGTATTGATTACATCCAACAGATCATTGTACATTTAATAACATCATTCATGCTATAGCTAAATTGGATATAATGTAATATACTGATCCCTTCCCACAGATCAAGGTAGCTACATTTAATAACAATATCATTATTACTATATCTACATGAGATATGATGTAATATACTAATCCCTGCCCACAGATCAATGTATATTTAATAGCGATATCATTATTACTATATCTACATTAGATATAATGTAATGTACTGATCACTGTCCACAGATCAAGGAGCCTACATTTAATAACAATATCAGTATTACTACATCTACATTAGATATAATGTAATATACTGATCCCTGCCCACAGATCATTGTACCTACATTTAATAAGAATATCATTATTACTATATCCACATCACATATAATGTAATATACGGATTACTTCCCACAGATCAATGTACATATAATAGCAATGTCGTTATTGCCATATCTACATTAGGTATAATGTAATATACTGATCCCTCCTCACAGATCTATGTAACTACATTTCATAAGAATATCATTATTACTATATCTACATTAGATATAATATAATATACTGATCCCTGTTCACAGATCAATGTACCTACATTTAATAACAATATCATTAGTACTATATCCACATTACATATAATATAATATACTGATCCCTTCCCACAGATCAATGTACATATAATAACAATATCATTATTACTATTTCTACATTAGATATAATGTATTATACTGATTCCTTCCCACAGATCAATGTACATATAATAACAATATCATTATTACTATTTCTACATTAGATATATTGTAATATACTGATCACTTCCCACAGGTCAATGTACATATAATAGCAAAATCGTTATTACTATAACTGCATTAGATATAATGTAATATACTGAGTACTTTCCTCAGATCAATGTACATTTAATATGGATATCATTATTACTATTTCTACATTAGATATAATGCAATATACTGATCCCTTCCCACAGATCAAGGTACCTACCTTTAATAACAATATCATTAGTACTATATCTACATTAGATATAATGTGATATACTGATTCCTTCCCACAGATCAAGGTATCTACATTTAATAACAATATCATTATTACTATATCTACATTAAATATAATGCAATGTACGGATTCCTTCCCACAGATCAATGTACATTTAATAACAACATCATTCATACCATATCTACCTTGGATATAATGTAATATACTGATCCCTTCCCACAGATCAGTGTACCTACATTTAATAAGAATATCATTATTACCATATCCACATCACATATAATTTAATATACGGATTACTTCCCACAGATCAATGTACATATAATAGCAATGTCGTTATTGCCATATCTACATTAGGTATAATGTAATATACTGATCCCTCCTCTCAGATCTATGTACCTACATTTCATAAGAATATCATTATTACTATATCTAAATTAGATATAATGTAATATACCGATCCCTGCCCACATATCAAGGTACCTACCTTTAATAACAATATCATTAGTACTATATCTACATTAGATATAATGTAATATACTGATCCCTTCCCACAGATCAAGGTAGCTACATTTAACAACAACATCATTCATACTATATCTACATTGGATATAATGTAATATACTGATCCCTTCCCACAGATCAAGGTAGCTACATTTAATAACAATATCATTATTACTATATCTACATGAGATATGATGTAATATACTAATCCCTGCCCACAGATCAATGTATATTTAATAGCGATATCATTATTACTATATCTACATTAGATATAATGTAATGTACTGATCACTGTCCACAGATCAAGGAGCCTACATTTAATAACAATATCAGTATTACTACATCTACATTAGATATAATGTAATATACTGATCCCTGCCCACAGATCATTGTACCTACATTTAATAAGAATATCATTATTACCATATCCACATCACATATAATTTAATATACGGATTACTTCCCACAGATCAATGTACATATAATAGCAATGTCGTTATTGCCATATCTACATTAGGTATAATGTAATATACTGATCCCTCCTCACAGATCTATGTACCTACATTTCATAAGAATATCATTATTACTATATCTAAATTAGATATAATGTAATATACCGATCCCTGCCCACATATCAAGGTACCTACCTTTAATAACAATATCATAAGTACTATATCTACATTAGATATAATGTAATATACTGATCCCTTCCCACAGATCAAGGTAGCTACATTTAACAACAACATCATTCATACTATATCTACATTGGATATAATGTAATATACTGATCCCTTCCCACAGATCAATGTACATATAATAGCAAAATCGTTAATACTATATCTACATTAGGTATAATGTAATGTATTGACTACATCGCACAGATCATTGTACATTTAATAACATCATTCATGCTATAGCTAAATTAGATATAATGTAATATACTGATCCCTTCCCACAGATCAATGTACATATAATAACCATATCATTATTACTATTTCTACATTAGATATATTGTAATATACTGATCACTTCCCACAGGTCAATGTACATATAATAGCAAAAGCGTTATTACTATAACTGCATTAGATATAATGTAATATACTGAGTACTTTCCTCAGATCAATGTACATTTAATATGGATATCATTATTACTATTTCTACATTAGATATAATGCAATATACTGATCCCTTCCCACAGATCAAGGTACCTACCTTTAATAACAATATCATTAGTACTATATCTACATTAGATATAATGTGATATACTGATTCCTTCCCACAGATCAAGGTATCTACATTTAATAACAATATCATTATTACTATATCTACATTAAATATAATGCAATATACGGGTTCCTTCCCACAGATCAATGTACATTTAATAACAACATCATTCATACTATATCTACCTTGGATATAATGTAATATACTGATCCCTTCCCACAGATCAGTGTACATATAATAGCAAAATCGTTATTACTATATCTACATTAGGTATAATGTAATGTATTGACTACATCCTACAGATCATTGTACATTTGATAACATCATTCATGCTATAGCTAAATTGGATATAATGTAATGTACTGATCCCTTCCCACAGATCAAGGTAGCTACATTCAATAACAGTATCATTATTACAATATCTACATGAGATATGATGTAATATACTAATCCCTGCCCACAGATCAATGTATATTTAATAGCGATATCATTATTACTATATCTACATTAGATACAATGTAGTATACTGATCACTGTCCACAGATCAAGGTGCCTATATTTAATAACAATATTATTATTACTACATCTACGTTAGATATAATGTAATATACTGATCCCTGCCCACAGACCAATGTACCTACGTTTAATAAGAATATCATTAGTACTATATCCACATTACATATAATGTAATATACTGATTACTTCCCACAGGTCAATGTACATATAATAGCAATATCGTTATTGCCATATCTACATTAGGTATAATGTAATATACTGATCCCTCCTCACAGATCAATGTACCTACATTTCATAACAATATCATTATTACTACATATACAATACATATAAAGTAATATACTGATCCCTGCCCACAGTTCAATGTACCTATATTTAATAACAACATCATCCATACTATATCTACATGAGATATGATGTAATATACTAATCCCTGCCCACAGATCAATGTACCTACGTTTAATAAGAATATCATTAGTACTATGTCCACATTACATATAATGTATTATACTGATTACTTCCCACAGGTCAATGTACATATAATAGCAATATCGTTATTGCCATATCTACATTAGGTATAATGTAATGTATTGACTACATCCTACAGATCATTGTACATTTGATAACATCATTCATGCTATAGCTAAATTGGATATAATGTAATATACTGATCCCTTCCCACAGATCAAGGTAGCTATATTTAATAACAATATCATTATTACAATATCTACATGAGATATGATGTAATATACTAATCCCTGCCCACAGATCAATGTATATTTAATAGCGATATCATTATTACTATATCTACATTAGATACAATGTAATATACTGATCACTGTCCACAGATCAAGGTGCCTACATTTAATAACAATATCAGTATTACTTCATCTACGTTAGATATAATGTAATATACTGATCCCTGCCCACAGATCAATGTACCTACATTTAATAACAATATCATTAGTACTATATCTACATTAGATATAATGTAATATACTGATTCCTTTCCACAGATCACGGTATATTTAATACCGATATCATTATTGCTATATCTACATTAGATATAATGTAATATACTGATTCCTCCCCACAGATCAAGGTATCAGCATTTAATAACAATATCATTATTACTGTATCTACAGTAGATGTAATGCAATATACGGATTCCTTCCAACAGATCAAAGTACATTTAATAACATCATTCATGCTACAGCTAAATTGGATATAATGTAATATACTGATCCCTTCCCACAGGTCAAGGTAGCTACATTTAATAACAATATCTTTATTACTATATCTACACTAGATATAATGTAATATACGGATTCCTTCCCACGGATCAATGTACATTTAATAACAACATCATTCATACTATATCTACATTGGATATAATGTAATATACTGATCTCTCCCCACAGGTCAATGTACATATAATAGCAAAATCGTTATTACTATAACTAGATTAGATATAATGTAATATATCTAGTCCTTTCCTCAGATCAATGTACATTTAGTATGGATATCATTATTACTATTTCTACATTAGATATAAAGTAATATACTGATCCCTGCCCACAATTCAATGTGCCTATATTTAATAACAACATCATTCATACTATATCTACATGAGATATGATGTAATACACTAATCCCTGCCCACAGATCAATGTATATATAATAGCAAAATCGTTATTACTATATCTACATTAGATATAATGTAATATACTGATCCCTGTCCACAGATCAATGTACCTACATTTAATAACAATATCATTAGTACTATATCCACTTCACATATAATGTAATATACTGATCCCTTCCCACAGATCAATGTACATATAATAACAATATCATTATTACTATTTCTACATTAGATATAATGTAATATACTGATCCCTGCCCACAGATCAAGGTACCTACCTTTAATAACTATATCATTAGTACTATATCTACATTAGATATGAGGTAATATACTGATTCCTCCCCACAGATCAAGGTATCTACATTTATTAACAATATCATTATTACTATATCTGCACTAAATATAATGCAATATACGGATTCCTTCCCACAGATCAATGTACATTTAATAACAACATCATTCCTACTATATCTACCTTGGATATGATGTAATATACTGATCCCTTCCCACAGATCAATGTACATATAATAGCAAAATCGTTATTACTATATCTACATTAGGTATAATGTAATGTATTGATTACATCCAACCGATCATTGTACATTTAATAACATCATTCATGCTATAGCTAAATTGGATATAATGTAATATACTGATCCCTTCCCACAGATCAAGGTAGCAACATTTAATAACAATATCATTATTACTATATCTACATGAGATATGATGTAATATACTAATCCCTGCCCACGGATCAATGTATATTTAATAGCGATATCATTATTACTATATCTACATTAGATATAATGTAATGTACTGATCCCTGCCCACATATCAAGGTACCTACCTTTAATAACAATATCATTAGTACTATATCTACATTAGATATAATGTAATATACTGATCCCTTCCCACAGATCAAGGTACATTTATTAACAACATCATTCATACTATATCTACATTGGATATAATGTAATATACTGATCCCTTCCCACAGATCAATGTACATATAATAGCAAAATCGTTAATACTATATCTACATTAGGTATAATGTAATGTATTGACTACATCGCACAGATCATTGTACATTTAATAACATCATTCATGCTATAGCTAAATTGGATATAATGTAATATACTGATCCCTTCCCACAGATCGAGGGAGCTACATTTAATAACAATATCATTATTACTACATCTACATTAGATATAAAGTATTATACTGATCCCTGCCCACAGTTCAATGTACCTATATTTAATAACAACATCATTCATACTATATCTACATGAGATATGATGTAATATACTAATCCCTGCCCACAGATCAATGTATATTTAATAGCGATATCATTATTACTATATCTACATTAGATATAATGTAATATACTGATCCCTGTCCACAGATCAAGGTATCTACATTTAATAGCAATATCATTATTACTATATCTACACTAGATATAATGGAATATACGGATTCCTTCCTACAGATCAATGTACATTTATTAACAACATCATTCATACTATATCTACATTGGATATAATGTAATATACTGATCACTTCCCACAGGTCAAAGTACATATAATAGCAAAATCGTTATTACTATAACTACATTAGATATAATGTAATATAATGAGGCCTTTCCTCAGATCAATGTACATTTAATATGGATATCATTATTACTATTTCTACATTAGATATAATGCAATATACTGATCCCTTCCCACAGATCAAGGTACCTACCTTTAATAACAATATCATTAGTACTATATCTACATTAGATATAATGTAATATACTGATTCCTTCCCACAGATCAAGGTATCTACATTTAATAACGATATCATTATTACTATATCTACATTAAATATAATGCAATATACGGATTCCTTCCCACAGATCAATGTACATTTAATAACAACATCATTCATACTATATCTACCTTGGATATAATGTAATATACTGATCCCTTCCCACAGATCAGTGTACATATAATAGCCAAATCGTTATTACTATATCTACATTAGGTATAATGTAATGTATTGACTACATCCTACAGATCATTGTACATTTGATAACATCATTCATGCTATAGCTAAATTGGATATAATGTAATGTACTGATCCCTTCCCACAGATCAAGGTAGCTACATTTAGTAACAGTATCATTATTACAATATCTACATGAGATATGATGTAATATACCAATCCCTGCCCACAGATCAATGTATATATAATAGCAAAATCGTTATTACTATATCTACATTAGATATAATGTAATATACTGATCCCTGTCCACAGATCATTGTATCTACATTTAATAACAATATCATTAGTACTATATCCACATTACATATAATGTAATATACTGATTACTTCCCAGAGGTCAATGTACATATAATAGCAATATCGTTATTGCCATATCTACATTAGGTATAATGTAATGTATTGACTACATCCTACAGATCATTGTACATTTGATAACATCATTCATGCTATAGCTAAATTGGATATAATGTAATATACTGATCCCTTCCCACAGATCAAGGTAGCTACATTTAATAACAATATCATTATTACAATATCTACATGAGATATGATGTAATATACTAATCCCTGCCCACAGATCGATGTATATTTAATAGCGATATCATTATTACTATATCTACATTAGATATAATGTAATGTACTGATCACTGTCCACAGATCAAGGAGCCTACATTTAATAACAATATCAGTATTACTACATCTACATTAGATATAATGTAATATACTGATCCCTGCCCACAGATCATTGTACCTACATTTAATAAGAATATCATTATTACTATATCCACATCACATATAATGTAATATACGGATTACTTCCCACAGATCAATGTACATATAATAGCAATGTCGTTATTGCCATATCTACATTAGGTATAATGTAATATACTGATCCCTCCTCACAGATCTATGTACCTACATTTCATAAGAATATCATTATTACTATATCTACATTAGATATAATGTAATATACTGATCCCTGCCCACATATCAAGGTACCTACCTTTAATAACAATATCATTAGTACTATATCTACATTAGATATAATGTAATATACTGATCCCTTCCCACAGATCAAGGTAGCTACATTTAACAACAACATCATTCATACTATATCTACATTGGATATAATGTAATATACTGATCCCTTCCCACAGATCAATGTACATATAATAGCAAAATCGTTAATACTATATCTACATTAGGTATAATGTAATGTATTGACTACATCGCACAGATCATTGTACATTTAATAACATCATTCATGCTATAGCTAAATTAGATATAATGTAATATACTGATCCCTTCCCACAGATCAATGTACATTTAATAACAACATCATTCATACTATATCTACATTGGATATAATGTAATATACTGATCACTTCCCACAGGTCAATGTACATATAATAGCAAAATCGTTATTACTATAACTGCATTAGATATAATGTAATATACTGAGTCCTTTCCTCAGATCAATGTACATTTAATATGGATATCATTGTTACTATTTCTACATTAGATATAATGTAATATACTGATCCCTGCCCACAGATCAAGGTACCTACCTTTAATAACTATATCATTAGTACTATATCTACATTGGATATAATGTAATATACTGATCCCTTCCCACAGATCAATGTACATATAATAGCAAAATCGTTATTACTATATCTACATTAGGTATAATGTAATGTATTGACTACATCGTACAGATCATTGTACATTTAATAACATCATTCATGCTATAGCTAAATTGGATATAATGTAATATACTGATCCCTTCCCACAGATCAATGTACATATAATAGCAAAATCGTTATTACTATATCTACATTAGGTATAATGTAATGTATTGATTACATCCAACAGATCATTGTACATTTAATAACATCATTCATGCTATAGCTAAATTGGATATAATGTAATATACTGATCCCTTCCCACAGATCAAGGTAGCTACATTTAATAACAATATCATTATTACTATATCTACATGAGATATGATGTAATATACTAATCCCTGCCCACAGATCAATGTATATTTAATAGCGATATCATTATTACTATATCTACATTAGATATAATGTAATGTACTGATCACTGTCCACAGATCAAGGAGCCTACATTTAATAACAATATCAGTATTACTACATCTACATTAGATATAATGTAATATACTGATCCCTGCCCACAGATCATTGTACCTACATTTAATAAGAATATCATTATTACTATATCCACATCACATATAATGTAATATACGGATTACTTCCCACAGATCAATGTACATATAATAGCAATGTCGTTATTGCCATATCTACATTAGGTATAATGTAATATACTGATCCCTCCTCACAGATCTATGTAACTACATTTCATAAGAATATCATTATTACTATATCTACATTAGATATAATATAATATACTGATCCCTGTTCACAGATCAATGTACCTACATTTAATAACAATATCATTAGTACTATATCCACATTACATATAATATAATATACTGATCCCTTCCCACAGATCAATGTACATATAATAACAATATCATTATTACTATTTCTACATTAGATATAATGTATTATACTGATTCCTTCCCACAGATCAATGTACATATAATAACAATATCATTATTACTATTTCTACATTAGATATATTGTAATATACTGATCACTTCCCACAGGTCAATGTACATATAATAGCAAAATCGTTATTACTATAACTGCATTAGATATAATGTAATATACTGAGTACTTTCCTCAGATCAATGTACATTTAATATGGATATCATTATTACTATTTCTACATTAGATATAATGCAATATACTGATCCCTTCCCACAGATCAAGGTACCTACCTTTAATAACAATATCATTAGTACTATATCTACATTAGATATAATGTGATATACTGATTCCTTCCCACAGATCAAGGTATCTACATTTAATAACAATATCATTATTACTATATCTACATTAAATATAATGCAATGTACGGATTCCTTCCCACAGATCAATGTACATTTAATAACAACATCATTCATACTATATCTACCTTGGATATAATGTAATATACTGATCCCTTCCCACAGATCAGTGTACCTACATTTAATAAGAATATCATTATTACCATATCCACATCACATATAATTTAATATACGGATTACTTCCCACAGATCAATGTACATATAATAGCAATGTCGTTATTGCCATATCTACATTAGGTATAATGTAATATACTGATCCCTCCTCTCAGATCTATGTACCTACATTTCATAAGAATATCATTATTACTATATCTAAATTAGATATAATGTAATATACCGATCCCTGCCCACATATCAAGGTACCTACCTTTAATAACAATATCATTAGTACTATATCTACATTAGATATAATGTAATATACTGATCCCTTCCCACAGATCAAGGTAGCTACATTTAACAACAACATCATTCATACTATATCTACATTGGATATAATGTAATATACTGATCCCTTCCCACAGATCAAGGTAGCTACATTTAATAACAATATCATTATTACTATATCTACATGAGATATGATGTAATATACTAATCCCTGCCCACAGATCAATGTATATTTAATAGCGATATCATTATTACTATATCTACATTAGATATAATGTAATGTACTGATCACTGTCCACAGATCAAGGAGCCTACATTTAATAACAATATCAGTATTACTACATCTACATTAGATATAATGTAATATACTGATCCCTGCCCACAGATCATTGTACCTACATTTAATAAGAATATCATTATTACCATATCCACATCACATATAATTTAATATACGGATTACTTCCCACAGATCAATGTACATATAATAGCAATGTCGTTATTGCCATATCTACATTAGGTATAATGTAATATACTGATCCCTCCTCACAGATCTATGTACCTACATTTCATAAGAATATCATTATTACTATATCTAAATTAGATATAATGTAATATACCGATCCCTGCCCACATATCAAGGTACCTACCTTTAATAACAATATCATAAGTACTATATCTACATTAGATATAATGTAATATACTGATCCCTTCCCACAGATCAAGGTAGCTACATTTAACAACAACATCATTCATACTATATCTACATTGGATATAATGTAATATACTGATCCCTTCCCACAGATCAATGTACATATAATAGCAAAATCGTTAATACTATATCTACATTAGGTATAATGTAATGTATTGACTACATCGCACAGATCATTGTACATTTAATAACATCATTCATGCTATAGCTAAATTAGATATAATGTAATATACTGATCCCTTCCCACAGATCAATGTACATATAATAACCATATCATTATTACTATTTCTACATTAGATATATTGTAATATACTGATCACTTCCCACAGGTCAATGTACATATAATAGCAAAAGCGTTATTACTATAACTGCATTAGATATAATGTAATATACTGAGTACTTTCCTCAGATCAATGTACATTTAATATGGATATCATTATTACTATTTCTACATTAGATATAATGCAATATACTGATCCCTTCCCACAGATCAAGGTACCTACCTTTAATAACAATATCATTAGTACTATATCTACATTAGATATAATGTGATATACTGATTCCTTCCCACAGATCAAGGTATCTACATTTAATAACAATATCATTATTACTATATCTACATTAAATATAATGCAATATACGGGTTCCTTCCCACAGATCAATGTACATTTAATAACAACATCATTCATACTATATCTACCTTGGATATAATGTAATATACTGATCCCTTCCCACAGATCAGTGTACATATAATAGCAAAATCGTTATTACTATATCTACATTAGGTATAATGTAATGTATTGACTACATCCTACAGATCATTGTACATTTGATAACATCATTCATGCTATAGCTAAATTGGATATAATGTAATGTACTGATCCCTTCCCACAGATCAAGGTAGCTACATTCAATAACAGTATCATTATTACAATATCTACATGAGATATGATGTAATATACTAATCCCTGCCCACAGATCAATGTATATTTAATAGCGATATCATTATTACTATATCTACATTAGATACAATGTAGTATACTGATCACTGTCCACAGATCAAGGTGCCTATATTTAATATCAATATTATTATTACTACATCTACGTTAGATATAATGTAATATACTGATCCCTGCCCACAGACCAATGTACCTACGTTTAATAAGAATATCATTAGTACTATATCCACATTACATATAATGTAATATACTGATTACTTCCCACAGGTCAATGTACATATAATAGCAATATCGTTATTGCCATATCTACATTAGGTATAATGTAATATACTGATCCCTCCTCACAGATCAATGTACCTACATTTCATAACAATATCATTATTACTACATATACAATACATATAAAGTAATATACTGATCCCTGCCCACAGTTCAATGTACCTATATTTAATAACAACATCATCCATACTATATCTACATGAGATATGATGTAATATACTAATCCCTGCCCACAGATCAATGTACCTACGTTTAATAAGAATATCATTAGTACTATGTCCACATTACATATAATGTATTATACTGATTACTTCCCACAGGTCAATGTACATATAATAGCAATATCGTTATTGCCATATCTACATTAGGTATAATGTAATGTATTGACTACATCCTACAGATCATTGTACATTTGATAACATCATTCATGCTATAGCTAAATTGGATATAATGTAATATACTGATCCCTTCCCACAGATCAAGGTAGCTATATTTAATAACAATATCATTATTACAATATCTACATGAGATATGATGTAATATACTAATCCCTGCCCACAGATCAATGTATATTTAATAGCGATATCATTATTACTATATCTACATTAGATACAATGTAATATACTGATCACTGTCCACAGATCAAGGTGCCTACATTTAATAACAATATCAGTATTACTTCATCTACGTTAGATATAATGTAATATACTGATCCCTGCCCACAGATCAATGTACCTACATTTAATAACAATATCATTAGTACTATATCTACATTAGATATAATGTAATATACTGATTCCTTTCCACAGATCACGGTATATTTAATACCGATATCATTATTGCTATATCTACATTAGATATAATGTAATATACTGATTCCTCCCCACAGATCAAGGTATCAGCATTTAATAACAATATCATTATTACTGTATCTACAGTAGATGTAATGCAATATACGGATTCCTTCCAACAGATCAAAGTACATTTAATAACATCATTCATGCTACAGCTAAATTGGATATAATGTAATATACTGATCCCTTCCCACAGGTCAAGGTAGCTACATTTAATAACAATATCTTTATTACTATATCTACACTAGATATAATGTAATATACGGATTCCTTCCCACGGATCAATGTACATTTAATAACAACATCATTCATACTATATCTACATTGGATATAATGTAATATACTGATCTCTCCCCACAGGTCAATGTACATATAATAGCAAAATCGTTATTACTATAACTAGATTAGATATAATGTAATATATCTAGTCCTTTCCTCAGATCAATGTACATTTAGTATGGATATCATTATTACTATTTCTACATTAGATATAAAGTAATATACTGATCCCTGCCCACAATTCAATGTGCCTATATTTAATAACAACATCATTCATACTATATCTACATGAGATATGATGTAATACACTAATCCCTGCCCACAGATCAATGTATATATAATAGCAAAATCGTTATTACTATATCTACATTAGATATAATGTAATATACTGATCCCTGTCCACAGATCAATGTACCTACATTTAATAACAATATCATTAGTACTATATCCACTTCACATATAATGTAATATACTGATCCCTTCCCACAGATCAATGTACATATAATAACAATATCATTATTACTATTTCTACATTAGATATAATGTAATATACTGATCCCTGCCCACAGATCAAGGTACCTACCTTTAATAACTATATCATTAGTACTATATCTACATTAGATATGAGGTAATATACTGATTCCTCCCCACAGATCAAGGTATCTACATTTATTAACAATATCATTATTACTATATCTGCACTAAATATAATGCAATATACGGATTCCTTCCCACAGATCAATGTACATTTAATAACAACATCATTCCTACTATATCTACCTTGGATATGATGTAATATACTGATCCCTTCCCACAGATCAATGTACATATAATAGCAAAATCGTTATTACTATATCTACATTAGGTATAATGTAATGTATTGATTACATCCAACCGATCATTGTACATTTAATAACATCATTCATGCTATAGCTAAATTGGATATAATGTAATATACTGATCCCTTCCCACAGATCAAGGTAGCAACATTTAATAACAATATCATTATTACTATATCTACATGAGATATGATGTAATATACTAATCCCTGCCCACGGATCAATGTATATTTAATAGCGATATCATTATTACTATATCTACATTAGATATAATGTAATGTACTGATCCCTGCCCACATATCAAGGTACCTACCTTTAATAACAATATCATTAGTACTATATCTACATTAGATATAATGTAATATACTGATCCCTTCCCACAGATCAAGGTACATTTATTAACAACATCATTCATACTATATCTACATTGGATATAATGTAATATACTGATCCCTTCCCACAGATCAATGTACATATAATAGCAAAATCGTTAATACTATATCTACATTAGGTATAATGTAATGTATTGACTACATCGCACAGATCATTGTACATTTAATAACATCATTCATGCTATAGCTAAATTGGATATAATGTAATATACTGATCCCTTCCCACAGATCGAGGGAGCTACATTTAATAACAATATCATTATTACTACATCTACATTAGATATAAAGTATTATACTGATCCCTGCCCACAGTTCAATGTACCTATATTTAATAACAACATCATTCATACTATATCTACATGAGATATGATGTAATATACTAATCCCTGCCCACAGATCAATGTATATTTAATAGCGATATCATTATTACTATATCTACATTAGATATAATGTAATATACTGATCCCTGTCCACAGATCAAGGTATCTACATTTAATAGCAATATCATTATTACTATATCTACACTAGATATAATGGAATATACGGATTCCTTCCTACAGATCAATGTACATTTATTAACAACATCATTCATACTATATCTACATTGGATATAATGTAATATACTGATCACTTCCCACAGGTCAAAGTACATATAATCGCAAAATCGTTATTACTATAACTACATTAGATATAATGTAATATAATGAGGCCTTTCCTCAGATCAATGTACATTTAATATGGATATCATTATTACTATTTCTACATTAGATATAATGTAATATACTGATCCCCGCCCACAGATCAAGGTACCTACCTTTAATAACAATATCAATAGTGCTATATCAACAATGGATATAATGTAATATACTGATCCCTTCCCACAGATCAAGGTAGCTACATTTAACAACAACATCATTCATACTATACCTACATTGGATATAATGTAATATACTGATCCCTTCCCACAGATCAATGTACATATAATGGCAAAATCGTTATTACTATATCTACATTAGGTATAATGTAATGTATTGATTACATCCTACAGATCATTCTACATTTAATAACATCATTCATGCTATAGCTAAATTGGATATAATGTAATATACTGATCCCTTCCCACAGATCAAGGTAGGTACATTTAATAACAATATCATTATTACTATATCTACATGAGATATGATGTAATATACTAATCCCTGCCCACAGATCAATGTATATTTAATAGCGATATCATTATTACTATATCTACATTAGTTATAATGTAATGTACTAATCACTGTCCACAGATCAAGGAGCCTACATTTAATAACAATATCAGTATTACTACATCTACATTAGATATAATGTAATATACTGATCCCTGCCCACAGATCATTGTACGTACATTTAATAAGAATATCATTATTACCATATCCACATCACATATAATTTAATATACGGATTACTTCCCACAGATCAATGTACATATAATAGCAATGTCGTTATTGCCATATCTACATTAGGTATAATGTAATATACTGATCCCTCCTCACAGATCTATGTACCTACATTTCATAAGAATATCATTATTACTATATCTAAATTAGATATAATGTAATATACCGATCCCTGCCCACATATCAAGGTACCTACCTTTAATAACAATATCATTAGTACTATATCTACATTAGATATAATGTAATATACTGATCCCTTCCCACAGATCAAGGTAGCTACATTTAACAACAACATCATTCATACTATATCTACATTGGATATAATGTAATATACTGATCCCTTCCCACAGATCAATGTACATATAATAGCAAAATCGTTAATACTATATCTACATTAGGTATAATGTAATGTATTGACTACATCGCACAGATCATTGTACATTTAATAACATCATTCATGCTATAGCTAAATTAGATATAATGTAATATACTGATCCCTTCCCACAGATCAATGTACATATAATAACAATATCATTATTACTATTTCTACATTAGATATATTGTAATATACTGATCACTTCCCACAGGTCAATGTACATATAATAGCAAAATCGTTATTACTATAACTGCATTAGATATAATGTAATATACTGAGTACTTTCCTCAGATCAATGTACATTTAATATGGATATCATTATTACTATTTCTACATTAGATATAATGCAATATACTGATCCCTTCCCACAGATCAAGGTACCTACCTTTAATAACAATATCATTAGTACTATATCTACATTAGATATAATGTGATATACTGATTCCTTCCCACAGATCAAGGTATCTACATTTAATAACAATATCATTATTACTATATCTACATTAAATATAATGCAATATACGGATTCCTTCCCACAGATCAATGTACATTTAATAACAACATCATTCATACTATATCTACCTTGGATATAATGTAATATACTGATCCCTTCCCACAGATCAGTGTACCTACATTTAATAAGAATATCATTATTACCATATCCACATCACATATAATTTAATATACGGATTACTTCCCACAGATCAATGTACATATAATAACAATGTCGTTATTGCCATATCTACATTAGGTATAATGTAATATACTGATCCCTCCTCACAGATCTATGTACCTACATTTCATAAGAATATCATTATTACTATATCTAAATTAGATATAATGTAATATACCGATCCCTGCCCACATATCAAGGTACCTACCTTTAATAACAATATCGTTAGTACTATATCTACATTAGATAGAATGTAATAAACTGATCCCTTCCCACAGATCAAGGTAGCTACATTTAACAACAACATCATTCATACTATATCTACATTGGATATAATGTAATATACTGATCCCTTCCCACAGATCAATGTACATATAATAGCAAAATCGTTAATACTATATCTACATTAGGTATAATGTAATGTATCGACTACATCGCACAGATCATTGTACATTTAATAACATCATTCATGCTATAGCTAAATTGGATATAATGTAATATACTGATCCCTTCCCACAGATCAAGGTAGCTACATTTAATAACAATATCATTATTACTATATCTACATGAGATATGATGTAATATACTAATCCCTGCCCACAGATCAATGTATATTTAATAGCGATATCATTATTACTATATCTACATTAGATATAATGTAATATACTGATCCCTGTCCACAGATCAATGTACCTACATTTCATAAGAATATCATTATTACTATATCTACATTAGATATAATGTAATATACTGATCCCTGCCCACATATCAAGGTACCTACCTTTAATAACAATATCATTAGTACTATATCTACATTAGATATAATGTAATATACTGATCCCTTCCCACAGATCAAGGTAGGTACATTTAATAACAATATCATTATTACTACATATACATTACATATAAAGTAATAAACTGATCCCTTCCCACAGGTCAAGGTAGCTACATTTAATAACAATATCTTTATTACTATATCTACAGTAGATATAATGTAATATACGGATTCCTTCCCACGGATCAATGTACACATAATAACAATATCATTATTACTATTTCTACATTAGATATAATGTAATATACTGATCCATGCCCACAGATCAAGGTACCTACCTTTAATAACAATATCATTAGTACTATATCTACATTAGATATGATGTCATATACTGATTCCTTCCCACAGATCAAGGTATCTACATTTATTAACAATATCACTATTACTATATCTGCACTAAATATAATGCAATATACGGATTCCTTCCCACAGATCAATCTACATTTAATAACAACATCATTCCTACTATATCTACCTTGGATATAATGTAATATACTGATCCCTTCCCACAGATCAGTGTACATATAATAGCAAAATCGTTATTACTATATCTACATTAGGTATAATGTAATGTATTGACTACATCCTACAGATCATTGTACATTTGATAACATCATTCATGCTATAGCTAAATTGGATATAATGTAATGTACTGATCCCTTCCCACAGATCAAGGTAGCTACATTTAATAACAATATCATTATTACAATATGTACATGAGATATGATGTAATATACTAATCCCTGCCCACAGATCAATGTATATTTAATAGCCATATCATTATTACTATATCTACATTAGATACAATGTAATATACTGATCACTGTTCACAGATCAAGGTGCCTACATTTAATAACAATATCATTATTACTACATCTACATTGGATATAATGTAATATACTGATCCCTGCCCACAGATCAATGTACCTACATTTAATAACAATATCATTAGTACTATATCTACATTAGATATAATGTAATATACTGATTCCTTCCCACAGGTCACGGTATATTTAATACCGATATCATTATTGCTATATCTACATCAGATATAATGTAATATACTGATTCCTCCCCACAGATCAAGGTATCTGCATTTAATAACAATATCATTATTACTGTATCTACACTAGATGTAATGCAATATACGGATTCCTTCCAACAGATCAAAGTACATTTAATAACATCATTCATGCTACAGCTAAATTGGATATAATGTAATATACTGATCACTTCCCACAGGTCAATGTACATATAATAGCAAAATCGTTATTACTATAACTACATTAGATATAATGTAATATACTGAGTCCTTTCCTCAGATCAATGTACATTTAATATGGATATCATTATTACTATTTCTACATTAGATATAATGTAATATATTGATCCCCGCCCACAGATCAAGGTACCTACCTTTAATAACAATATCAATAGTGCTATATCAACAATGGATATAATGTAATATACCGATCCCTTCCCACAGATCAAGGTAGCTACATTAAACAACAACATCATTCATACTATACCTACATTGGATATAATGTAATATACTGATCCCTTCCGACAGATCAATGTACATATAATAGCAAAATCGTTATTACTATATCTACATAAGGTATAATGTAATGTATTGATTACATCCTACAGATCATTCTACATGTAATAACATCATTCATGCTATAGCTAATTCGGATATAATGTAATATACTGATCCCTTCCCACAGATCAAGGTAGCTACATTTAATAACAATATCATTATTACTATATCTACATGAGATATGATGTAATATACTAATCCCTGCCCACAGATCAACGTATATTTAATAGCGATATCATTATTACTATATCTACATTAGATATAATGTAATGTACTGATCACTGTCCACAGATCAAGGTGCCTACATTTAATAACAATATCATTATTACTACATCTACATTAGATATAAAGTAATATACTGATCCCTGCCCACAGATCAATGTACCTACATTTAATAAGAATATCATTATTACTATATCCACATTACATATAATGTAATATACGGATTACTTCCCACAGATCAATGTACATATAATAGCAATATCGTTATTGCCATATCTACATTAGGTATAATGTAATATACTGATCCCTCCTCACAGATCAATGTACCTACATTTCATAACAATATGATTATTACTATATCTACATTAGATATAGTGTAATATACTGATCCCTTCCCACAGATCAAGGTAGGTACATTTAATAACAATATCATTAGTACTATATCTACATTAGATATAATGTAATATACTGATCCCTTCCCACAGATCAAGGTAGGTACATTTAATAACAATATCATTATTACTACATATACATTACATATAAAGTAATATACTGATCCCTTCCCACAGGTCAATGTACCTATATTTAATAACAACATCATCCATACTATATCTACATGAGATATGATGTAATATACTAATCCCTGCCCACAGATCAATGTACATATAATAGCAAAATCGTTATTACTATATCTACATTAGGTATAATGTAATGTATTGATTACATCCAACAGATCATTGTACATTTAATAACGTCATTCATGCTATAGCTAAATTGGATATAATGTAATATACTGATCCCTTCCCACAGATCAAGGTAGCTACATTTAATAACAATATCATTATTAATATATCTACATGAGATATGATGTAATATACTAATCCCTGCCCACAGATCAATGTATATTTAATAGCGATATCATTATTACTATATCTACATTAGATATAATGTAATATACTGATCCCTGCCCACAGATCATTGTACCTACATTTAATAAGAATATCATTATTACTATATCCACATCACATATAATGTAATATACGGATTACTTCCCACAGATCAATGTACATATAATAGCAATGTCGTTATTGCCATATCTACATTAGGTATAATGTAATATACTGATCCCTCCTCACAGATCTATGTACCTACATTTCATAAGAATATCATTATTACTATATCTACATTAGATATAATGTAATATACTGATCCCTGCCCACATATCAAGGTACCTACCTTTAATAACAATATCATTAGTACTATATCTACATTAGATATAATGTAATATACTGATCCCTTCCCACAGATCAAGGTAGCTACATTTAACAACAACATCATTCATACTATATCTACATTGGATATAATGTAATATACTGATCCCTTCCCACAGATCAATGTACATATAATAGCAAAATCGTTAATACTATATCTACATTAGGTATAATGTAATGTATTGACTACATCGCACAGATCATTGTACATTTAATAACATCATTCATGCTATAGCTAAATTAGATATAATGTAATATACTGATCCCTTCCCACAGATCAATGTACATTTAATAACAACATCATTCATACTATATCTACATTGGATATAATGTAATATACTGATCACTTCCCACAGGTCAATGTACATATAATAGCAAAATCGTTATTACTATAACTGCATTAGATATAATGTAATATACTGAGTCCTTTCCTCAGATCAATGTACATTTAATATGGATATCATTGTTACTATTTCTACATTAGATATAATGTAATATACTGATCCCTGCCCACAGATCAAGGTACCTACCTTTAATAACAATATCATTAGTACTATATCTACATTGGATATAATGTTATATACTGATCCCTTCCCACAGATCAATGTACATATAATAGCAAAATCGTTATTACTATATCTACATTAGGTATAATGTAATGTATTGACTACATCGTACAGATCATTGTACATTTAATAACATCATTCATGCTATAGCTAAATTGGATATAATGTAATATACTGATCCCTTCCCACAGATCAATGTACATATAATAGCAAAATCGTTATTACTATATCTACATTAGGTATAATGTAATGTATTGATTACATCCAACAGATCATTGTACATTTAATAACATCATTCATGCTATAGCTAAATTGGATATAATGTAATATACTGATCCCTTCCCACAGATCAAGGTAGCTACATTTAATAACAATATCATTATTACTATATCTACATGAGATATGATGTAATATACTAATCCCTGCCCACAGATCAATGTATATTTAATAGCGATATCATTATTACTATATCTACATTAGATATAATGTAATGTACTGATCACTGTCCACAGATCAAGGAGCCTACATTTAATAACAATATCAGTATTACTACATCTACATTAGATATAATGTAATATACTGATCCCTGCCCACAGATCATTGTACCTACATTTAATAAGAATATCATTATTACTATATCCACATCACATATAATGTAATATACGGATTACTTCCCACAGATCAATGTACATATAATAGCAATGTCGTTATTGCCATATCTACATTAGGTATAATGTAATATACTGATCCCTCCTCACAGATCTATGTAACTACATTTCATAAGAATATCATTATTACTATATCTACATTAGATATAATATAATATACTGATCCCTGTTCACAGATCAATGTACCTACATTTAATAACAATATCATTAGTACTATATCCACATTACATATAATATAATATACTGATCCCTTCCCACAGATCAATGTACATATAATAACAATATCATTATTACTATTTCTACATTAGATATAATGTATTATACTGATTCCTTCCCACAGATCAATGTACATATAATAACAATATCATTATTACTATTTCTACATTAGATATATTGTAATATATTGATCACTTCCCACAGGTCAATGTACATATAATAGCAAAATCGTTATTACTATAACTGCATTAGATATAATGTAATATACTGAGTACTTTCCTCAGATCAATGTACATTTAATATGGATATCATTATTACTATTTCTACATTAGATATAATGCAATATACTGATCCCTTCCCACAGATCAAGGTACCTACCTTTAATAACAATATCATTAGTACTATATCTACATTAGATATAATGTGATATACTGATTCCTTCCCACAGATCAAGGTATCTACATTTAATAACAATATCATTATTACTATATCTACATTAAATATAATGCAATATACGGATTCCTTCCCACAGATCAATGTACATTTAATAACAACATCATTCATACTATATCTACCTTGGATATAATGTAATATACTGATCCCTTCCCACAGATCAGTGTACCTACATTTAATAAGAATATCATTATTACCATATCCACATCACATATAATTTAATATACGGATTACTTCCCACAGATCAATGTACATATAATAGCAATGTCGTTATTGCCATATCTACATTAGGTATAATGTAATATACTGATCCCTCCTCTCAGATCTATGTACCTACATTTCATAAGAATATCATTATTACTATATCTAAATTAGATATAATGTAATATACCGATCCCTGCCCACATATCAAGGTACCTACCTTTAATAACAATATCATTAGTACTATATCTACATTAGATATAATGTAATATACTGATCCCTTCCCACAGATCAAGGTAGCTACATTTAACAACATCATTCATACTATATCTACATTGGATATAATGTAATATACTGATCCCTTCCCACAGATCAAGGTAGCTACATTTAATAACAATATCATTATTACTATATCTACATGAGATATGATGTAATATACTAATCCCTGCCCACAGATCAATGTATATTTAATAGCGATATCATTATTACTATATCTACATTAGATATAATGTAATGTACTGATCACTGTCCACAGATCAAGGAGCCTACATTTAATAACAATATCAGTATTACTACATCTACATTAGATATAATGTAATATACTGATCCCTGCCCACAGATCATTGTACCTACATTTAATAAGAATATCATTATTACCATATCCACATCACATATAATTTAATATACGGATTACTTCCCACAGATCAATGTACATATAATAGCAATGTCGTTATTGCCATATCTACATTAGGTATAATGTAATATACTGATCCCTCCTCACAGATCTATGTACCTACATTTCATAAGAATATCATTATTACTATATCTAAATTAGATATAATGTAATATACCGATCCCTGCCCACATATCAAGGTACCTACCTTTAATAACAATATCATAAGTACTATATCTACATTAGATATAATGTAATATACTGATCCCTTCCCACAGATCAAGGTAGCTACATTTAACAACAACATCATTCATACTATATCTACATTGGATATAATGTAATATACTGATCCCTTCCCACAGATCAATGTACATATAATAGCAAAATCGTTAATACTATATCTACATTAGGTATAATGTAATGTATTGACTACATCGCACAGATCATTGTACATTTAATAACATCATTCATGCTATAGCTAAATTAGATATAATGTAATATACTGATCCCTTCCCACAGATCAATGTACATATAATAACCATATCATTATTACTATTTCTACATTAGATATATTGTAATATACTGATCACTTCCCACAGGTCAATGTACATATAATAGCAAAAGCGTTATTACTATAACTGCATTAGATATAATGTAATATACTGAGTACTTTCCTCAGATCAATGTACATTTAATATGGATATCATTATTACTATTTCTACATTAGATATAATGCAATATACTGATCCCTTCCCACAGATCAAGGTACCTACCTTTAATAACAATATCATTAGTACTATATCTACATTAGATATAATGTGATATACTGATTCCTTCCCACAGATCAAGGTATCTACATTTAATAACAATATCATTATTACTATATCTACATTAAATATAATGCAATATACGGATTCCTTCCCACAGATCAATGTACATTTAATAACAACATCATTCATACTATATCTACCTTGGATATAATGTAATATACTGATCCCTTCCCACAGATCAGTGTACATATAATAGCAAAATCGTTATTACTATATCTACATTAGGTATAATGTAATGTATTGACTACATCCTACAGATCATTGTACATTTGATAACATCATTCATGCTATAGCTAAATTGGATATAATGTAATGTACCGATCCCTTCCCACAGATCAAGGTAGCTACATTCAATAACAGTATCATTATTACAATATCTACATGAGATATGATGTAATATACTAATCCCTGCCCACAGATCAATGTATATTTAATAGCGATATCATTATTACTATATCTACATTAGATACAATGTAGTATACTGATCACTGTCCACAGATCAAGGTGCCTATATTTAATAACAATATTATTATTACTACATCTACGTTAGATATAATGTAATATACTGATCCCTGCCCACAGACCAATGTACCTACGTTTAATAAGAATATCATTAGTACTATATCCACATTACATATAATGTAATATACTGATTACTTCCCACAGGTCAATGTACATATAATAGCAATATCGTTATTGCCATATCTACATTAGGTATAATGTAATATACTGATCCCTCCTCACAGATCAATGTACCTACATTTCATAACAATATCATTATTACTACATATACAATACATATAAAGTAATATACTGATCCCTGCCCACAGTTCAATGTACCTATATTTAATAACAACATCATCCATACTATATCTACATGAGATATGATGTAATATACTAATCCCTGCCCACAGATCAATGTACCTACGTTTAATAAGAATATCATTAGTACTATGTCCACATTACATATAATGTATTATACTGATTACTTCCCACAGGTCAATGTACATATAATAGCAATATCGTTATTGCCATATCTACATTAGGTATAATGTAATGTATTGACTACATCCTACAGATCATTGTACATTTGATAACATCATTCATGCTATAGCTAAATTGGATATAATGTAATATACTGATCCCTTCCCACAGATCAAGGTAGCTACATTTAATAACAATATCATTATTACAATATCTACATGAGATATGATGTAATATACTAATCCCTGCCCACAGATCAATGTATATTTAATAGCGATATCATTATTACTATATCTACATTAGATACAATGTAATATACTGATCACTGTCCACAGATCAAGGTGCCTACATTTAATAACAATATCAGTATTACTTCATCTACGTTAGATATAATGTAATATACTGATCCCTGCCCACAGATCAATGTACCTACATTTAATAACAATATCATTAGTACTATATCTACATTAGATATAATGTAATATACTGATTCCTTTCCACAGATCACGGTATATTTAATACCGATATCATTATTGCTATATCTACATTAGATATAATGTAATATACTGATTCCTCCCCACAGATCAAGGTATCAGCATTTAATAACAATATCATTAGTACTATATCTACATTAGATATAATGTAATATACTGATCCCTTCCCACAGATCAAGGTACATTTATTAACAACATCATTCATACTATATCTACATTGGATATAATGTAATATACTGATCCCTTCCCACAGATCAATGTACATATAATAGCAAAATCGTTAATACTATATCTACATTAGGTATAATGTAATGTATTGACTACATCGCACAGATCATTGTACATTTAATAACATCATTCATGCTATAGCTAAATTGGATATAATGTAATATACTGATCCCTTCCCACAGATCGAGGGAGCTACATTTAATAACAATATCATTATTACTACATCTACATTAGATATAAAGTATTATACTGATCCCTGCCCACAGGTGAATGTACATATAATAGCAAAATCGTTATTACTATAACTGCATTAGATATAATGTAATATACTGAGTACTTTCCTCAGATCAATGTACATTTAATATGGATATCATTATTACTATATCTACATTAGATACAATGTAGTATACTGATCACTGTCCACAGATCAAGGTGCCTACATTTAATAACAATATTATTATTACTACATCTACGTTAGATATAATGTAATATACTGATCCCTGCCCACAGACCAATGTACCTACGTTTAATAAGAATATCATTAGTACTATATCCACATTACATATAATGTAATATACTGATTACTTCCCACAGGTCAATGTACATATAATAGCAATATCGTTATTGCCATATCTACATTAGGTATAATGTAATATACTGATCCCTCCTCACAGATCAATGTACCTACATTTCATAACAATATCATTATTACTACATATACAATACATATAAAGTAATATACTGATCCCTGCCCACAGTTCAATGTGCCTATATTTAATAACAACATCATCCATACTATATCTACATGAGATATGATGTAATATACTAATCCCTGCCCACAGATCAATGTACCTACGTTTAATAAGAATATCATTAGTACTATGTCCACATTACATATAATGTATTATACTGATTACTTCCCACAGGACAATGTACATATAATAGCAATATCGTTATTGCCATATCTACATTAGGTATAATGTAATGTATTGACTACATCCTACAGATCATTGTACATTTGATAACATCATTCATGCTATAGCTAAATTGGATATAATGTAATATACTGATCCCTTCCCAGAGATCAAGGTAGGTACATTTAATAACAATATCATTATTACTACATATACATTACATATAAAGTAATATACTGATCCCTGCCCACAGTTCAATGTACCTATATTTAATAACAACATCATCCATACTATATCTACATGAGTTATGATGTAATATACTAATCCCTGCCCACAGATCAATGTATATTTAATAGCGACATCATTATTACTATATCTACATTAGATATAATGTAATATACTGATCCCTGTCCACAGATCAATGTACCTACATTTAATAACAATATCATTAGTACTATATCCACTTCACATATAATGTAATATACTGATCCCTTCCCACAGATCGATGTACATATAATAGCAAAATCGTTATTACTATATCTACATTAGGTATAATGTAATGTATTGATTACATCCAACAGATCATTGTACATTTAATAACATCATTCATGCTATAGCTAAATTGGATATAATGTAATATACTGATCCCTTCCCACAGATCAAGGTAGCTACATTTAATAACAATATCATTATTACTATATCTACATGAGATATGATGTAATATACTAATCCCTGCCCACAGATCAATGTATATTTAATAGCGATATCATTATTACTATATCTACATTAGATATAATGTAATGTACTGATCACTGTCCACAGATCAAGGAGCCTACATTTAATAACAATATCAGTATTACTACATCTACATTAGATATAATGTAATATACTGATCCCTGCCCACAGATCATTGTACCTACATTTAATAAGAACATCATTATTACTATATCCACATCACATATAATGTAATATACGGATTACTTCCCACAGATCAATTTACATATAATAGCAATGTCGTTATTGCCATATCTACATTAGGTATATTGTAATATACTGATCCCTCCTCACAGATCTATGTACCTACATTTCATAAGAATATCATTATTACTATATCTACATTAGATATAATGTAATATACTGATCCCTGCCCACATATCAAGGTACCTACCTTTAATAACAATATCATTAGTACTATATCTACATTAGATATAATGTAATATACTGATCCCTTCCCACAGATCAAGGTAGCTACATTTAACAACAACATCATTCATACTATATCTACATTGGATATAATGTAATATACTGATCCCTTCCCACAGATCAATGTACATATAATAGCAAAATCGTTAATACTATATCTACATTAGGTATAATGTAATGTATTGACTACATCGCACAGATCATTGTACATTTAATAACATCATTCATGCTATAGCTAAATTGGATATAATGTAATATACTGATCCCTTCCCACAGATCGAGGTAGCTACATTTAATAACAATATCATTATTACTACATCTACATTAGATATAAAGTAATATACTGATCCCTGCCCACAGTTCAATGTACCTATATTTAATAACAACATCATTCATACTATATCTACATGAGATATGATGTAATATACTAATCCCTGCCCACAGATCAATGTATATTTAATAGCGATATCATTATTACTATATCTACATTAGATATAATGTAATATACTGATCCCTGTCCACAGATCAAGGTATCTACATTTAATAACAATATCATTATTACTATATCTACACTAGATATAATGGAATATACGGATTCCTTCCTACAGATCAATGTACATTTATTAACAACATCATTCATACTATATCTACATTGGATATAATGTAATATACTGATCACTTCCCACAGGTCAAAGTACATATAATAGCAAAATCGTTATTACTATAACTACATTAGATATAATGTAATATAATGAGTCCTTTCCTCAGATCAATGTACATTTAATATGGATATCATTATTACTATTTCTACATTAGATATAATGTAATATACTGATCCCTTCCCACAGATCAAGATAGCTACATTTAATAACAATATCATTATTACTACATCTACATTAGATATAAAGTAATATACTGATCCCTGCCCACAGTTCAATGTACTTATATTTAATAACAACATCATTCATACTATATCTACATGAGATATGATGTAATATACTAATCCCTGCCCACAGATCAATGTATATTTAATAGCGATATCATTATTACTATATCTACATTAGATATAATGTAATATACTGATCCCTGTCCACAGATCAATGTACCTACATTTAATAACAATATCATTAGTACTATATCCACTTCACATATAATGTAATATACTGATCCCTTCCCACAGATCGATGTACATATAATAGCAAAATCGTTATTACTATATCTACATTAGGTATAATGTAATGTATTGATTACATCCAACAGATCATTGTACATTTAATAACATCATTCATGCTATAGCTAAATTGGATATAATGTAATATACTGATCCCTTCCCACAGATCAAGGTAGCTACATTTAATAACAATATCATTATTACTACATCTACATGAGATATGATGTAATATACTAATCCCTGCCCACAGATCAATGTATATTTAATAGCGATATCATTATTACTATATCTACATTAGATATAATGTAATGTACTGATCACTGTCCACAGATCAAGGAGCCTACATTTAATAACAATATCAGTATTACTACATCTACATTAGATATAATGTAATATACTGATCCCTGCCCACAGATCATTGTACCTACATTTAATAAGAATATCATTATTACCATATCCACATCACATATAATTTAATATACGGATTACTTCCCACAGATCAATGTACATATAATAGCAATGTCGTTATTGCCATATCTACATTAGGTATAATGTAATATACTGATCCCTCCTCACAGATCTATGTACCTACATTTCATAAGAATATCATTATTACTATATCTAAATTAGATATAATGTAATATACCGATCCCTGCCCACATATCAAGGTACCTACCTTTAATAACAATATCATTAGTACTATATCTACATTAGATATAATGTAATATACTGATCCCTTCCCACAGATCAAGGTAGCTACATTTAACAACAACATCATTCATACTATATCTACATTGGATATAATGTAATATACTGATCCCTTCCCACAGATCAATGTACATATAATAGGAAAATCGTTAATACTATATCTACATTAGGTATAATGTAATCTATTGACTACATCGCACAGATCATTGTACATTTAATAACATCATTCATGCTATAGCTAAATTAGATATAATGTAATATACTGATCCCTTCCCACAGATCAATGTACATATAATAACAATATCATTATTACTATTTCTACATTAGATATATTGTAATATACTGATCACTTTCCACAGGTCAATGTACATATAATAGCAAAATCGTTATTACTATAACTGCATTAGATATAATGTAATATACTGAGTACTTTCCTCAGATCAATGTACATTTAATATGGATATCATTATTACTATATCTACATTAGATACAATGTAGTATACTGATCACTGTCCACAGATCAAGGTGCCTACATTTAATAACAATATTATTATTACTACATCTACGTTAGATATAATGTAATATACTGATCCCTGCCCACAGACCAATGTACCTACGTTTAATAAGAATATCATTAGTACTATATCCACATTACATATAATGTAATATACTGATTACTTCCCACAGGTCAATGTACATATAATAGCAATATCGTTATTGCCATATCTACATTAGGTATAATGTAATATACTGATCCCTCCTCACAGATCAATGTACCTACATTTCATAACAATATCATTATTACTACATATACAATACATATAAAGTAATATACTGATCCCTGCCCACAGTTCAATGTACCTATATTTAATAACAACATCATCCATACTATATCTACATGAGATATGATGTAATATACTAATCCCTGCCCACAGATCAATGTACCTACGTTTAATAAGAATATCATTAGTACTATGTCCACATTACATATAATGTATTATACTGATTACTTCCCACAGGTCAATGTACATATAATAGCAATATCGTTATTGCCATATCTACATTAGGTATAATGTAATGTATTGACTACATCCTACAGATCATTGAACATTTGATAACATCATTCATGCTATAGCTAAATTGGATATAATGTAATATACTGATCCCTTCCCACAGATCGAGGTAGGTACATTTAATAACAATATCATTATTACTACATATACATTACATATAAAGTAATATACTGATCCCTGCCCACAGTTCAATGTACCTATATTTAATAACAACATCATCCATACTATATCTACATGAGTTATGATGTAATATACTAATCCCTGCCCACAGATCAATGTATATTTAATAGCGACATCATTATTACTATATCTACATTAGATATAATGTAATATACTGATCCCTGTCCACAGATCAATGTACCTACATTTAATAACAATATCATTAGTACTATATCCACTTCACATATAATGTAATATACTGATCCCTTCCCACAGATCGATGTACATATAATAGCAAAATCGTTATTACTATATCTACATTAGGTATAATGTAATGTATTGATTACATCCAACAGATCATTGTACATTTAATAACATCATTCATGCTATAGCTAAATTGGATATAATGTAATATACTGATCCCTTCCCACAGATCAAGGTAGCTACATTTAATAACAATATCATTATTACTATATCTACATGAGATATGATGTAATATACTAATCCCTGCCCACAGATCAATGTATATTTAATAGCGATATCATTATTACTATATCTACATTAGATATAATGTAATGTACTGATCACTGTCCACAGATCAAGGAGCCTACATTTAATAACAATATCAGTATTACTACATCTACATTAGATATAATGTAATATACTGATCCCTGCCCACAGATCATTGTACCTACATTTAATAAGAACATCATTATTACTATATCCACATCACATATAATGTAATATACGGATTACTTCCCACAGATCAATGTACATATAATAGCAATGTCGTTATTGCCATATCTACATTAGGTATAATGTAATATACTGATCCCTCCTCACAGATCTATGTACCTACATTTCATAAGAATATCATTATTACTATATCTACATTAGATATAATGTAATATACTGATCCCTGCCCACATATCAAGGTACCTACCTTTAATAACAATATCATTAGTACTATATCTACATTAGATATAATGTAATATACTGATCCCTTCCCACAGATCAAGGTAGCTACATTTAACAACAACATCATTCATACTATATCTACATTGGATATAATGTAATATACTGATCCCTTCCCACAGATCAATGTACATATAATAGCAAAATCGTTAATACTATATCTACATTAGGTATAATGTAATGTATTGACTACATCGCACAGATCATTGTACATTTAATAACATCATTCATGCTATAGCTAAATTGGATATAATGTAATATACTGATCCCTTCCCACAGATCGAGGTAGCTACATTTAATAACAATATCATTATTACTACATCTACATTAGATATAAAGTAATATACTGATCCCTGCCCACAGTTCAATGTACCTATATTTAATAACAACATCATTCATACTATATCTACATGAGATATGATGTAATATACTAATCCCTGCCCACAGATCAATGTATATTTAATAGCGATATCATTATTACTATATCTACATTAGATATAATGTAATATACTGATCCCTGTCCACAGATCAAGGTATCTACATTTAATAACAATATCATTATTACTATATCTACACTAGATATAATGGAATATACGGATTCCTTCCTACAGATCAATGTACATTTATTAACAACATCATTCATACTATATCTACATTGGATATAATGTAATATACTGATCACTTCCCACAGGTCAAAGTACATATAATAGCAAAATCGTTATTACTATAACTACATTAGATATAATGTAATATAATGAGTCCTTTCCTCAGATCAATGTACATTTAATATGGATATCATTATTACTATTTCTACATTAGATATAATGTAATATACTGATCCCCGCCCACAGATCAAGGTACCTACCTTTAATAACAATATCAATAGTGCTATATCAACAATGGATATAATGTAATATACTGATCCCTTCCCACAGATCAAGGTAGCTACATTTAACAACAACATCATTCATACTATACCTACATTGGATATAATGTAATATACTGATCCCTTCCCACAGATCAATGTACATATAATGGCAAAATCGTTATTACTATATCTACATTAGGTATAATGTAATGTATTGATTACATCCTACAGATCATTCTACATTTAATAACATCATTCATGCTATAGCTAAATTGGATATAATGTAATATACTGATCCCTTCCCACAGATCAAGGTAGGTACATTTAATAACAATATCATTATTACTACATATACATTACATATAAAGTAATATACTGATCCCTGCCCACAGTTCAAAGTACCTATATTTAATAACAACATCATTCATACTATATCTACATGAGATATGATGTAATATACTAATCCCTGCCCACAGATCAATGTACATATAATAACGATATCATTATTACTATTTCTACATTAGATATAATGTAATATACTGATCCCTGCCCACAGATCAAGGTACCTACCTTTAATAACAATATCATTAGTACTATATCTACATTAGATATAATGTAATATACTGATCCCTTCCCACAGATCAAGATAGCTACATTTAATAACAATATCATTATTACTACATCTACATTAGATATAAAGTAATATACTGATCCCTGCCCACAGTTCAATGTACTTATATTTAATAACAACATCATTCATACTATATCTACATGAGATATGATGTAATATACTAATCCCTGCCCACAGATCAATGTATATTTAATAGCGATATCATTATTACTATATCTACATTAGATATAATGTAATATACTGATCCCTGTCCACAGATCAATGTACCTACATTTAATAACAATATCATTAGTACTATAACCACTTCACATATAATGTAATATACTGATCCCTTCCCACAGATCGATGTACATATAATAGCAAAATCGTTATTACTATATCTACATTAGGTATAATGTAATGTATTGATTACATCCAACAGATCATTGTACATTTAATAACATCATTCATGCTATAGCTAAATTGGATATAATGTAATATACTGATCCCTTCCCACAGATCAAGGTAGCTACATTTAATAACAATATCATTATTACTATATCTACATGAGATATGATGTAATATACTAATCCCTGCCCACAGAACAATGTATATTTAATAGCGATATCATTATTACTATATCTACATGAGATATGATGTAATATACTAATCCCTGCCCACAGATCAATGTATATTTAATAGCGATATCATTATTACTATATCTACATTAGATATAATGTAATGTACTGATCACTGTCCACAGATCAAGGAGCCTACATTTAATAACAATATCAGTATTACTACATCTACATTAGATATAATGTAATATACTGATCCCTGCCCACAGATCATTGTACCTACATTTAATAAGAATATCATTATTACCATATCCACATCACATATAATTTAATATACGGATTACTTCCCACAGATCAATGTACATATAATAGCAATGTCGTTATTGCCATATCTACATTAGGTATAATGTAATATACTGATCCCTCCTCACAGATCTATGTACCTACATTTCATAAGAATATCATTATTACTATATCTAAATTAGATATAATGTAATATACTGATCCCTTCCCACAGATCAAGGTAGCTACATTTAACAACAACATCATTCATACTATATCTACATTGGATATAATGTAATATACTGATCCCTTCCCACAGATCAATGTACATATAATAGCAAAATCGTTAATACTATATCTACATTAGGTATAATGTAATGTATTGACTACATCGCACAGATCATTGTACATTTAATAACATCATTCATGCTATAGCTAAATTAGATATAATGTAATATACTGATCCCTTCCCACAGATCAATGTACATATAATAACAATATCATTATTACTATTTCTACATTAGATATATTGTAATATACTGATCACTTCCCACAGGTCAATGTACATATAATAGCAAAATCGTTATTACTATAACTGCATTAGATATAATGTAATATACTGAGTACTTTCCTCAGATCAATGTACATTTAATATGGATATCATTATTACTATATCTACATTAGATACAATGTAGTATACTGATCACTGTCCACAGATCAAGGTGCCTACATTTAATAACAATATTATTATTACTACATCTACGTTAGATATAATGTAATATACTGATCCCTGCCCACAGACCAGTGTACCTACGTTTAATAAGAATATCATTAGTACTATATCCACATTACATATAATGTAATATACTGATTACTTCCCACAGGTCAATGTACATATAATAGCAATATCGTTATTGCCATATCTACATTAGGTATAATGTAATATACTGATCCCTCCTCACAGATCAATGTACCTACATTTCATAACAATATCATTATTACTACATATACAATACATATAAAGTAATATACTGATCCCTGCCCACAGTTCAATGTACCTATATTTAATAACAACATCATTCATACTATATCTACATGAGATATGATGTAATATACTAATCCCTGCCCACAGATCAATGTATATTTAATAGCGATATCATTATTACTATATCTACATTAGATATAATGTAATATACTGATCCCTGTCCACAGATCAAGGTATCTACATTTAATAACAATATCATTATTACTATATCTACACTAGATATAATGGAATATACGGATTCCTTCCTACAGATCAATGTACATTTATTAACAACATCATTCATACTATATCTACATTGGATATAATGTAATATACTGATCACTTCCCACAGGTCAAAGTACATATAATAGCAAAATCGTTATTACTATAACTACATTAGATATAATGTAATATAATGAGTCCTTTCCTCAGATCAATGTACATTTAATATGGATATCATTATTACTATTTCTACATTAGATATAATGTAATATACTGATCCCCGCCCACAGATCAAGGTACCTACCTTTAATAACAATATCAATAGTGCTATATCAACAATGGATATAATGTAATATACTGATCCCTTCCCACAGATCAAGGTAGCTACATTTAACAACAACATCATTCATACTATACCTACATTGGATATAATGTAATATACTGACCCCTTCCCACGGATCAATGTACATATAATCGCAAAATCGTTATTACTATATCTACATTAGGTATAATGTAATGTATTGATTACATCCTACAGATCATTCTACATTTAATAACATCATTCATGCTATAGCTAAATTGGATATAATGTAATATACTGATCCCTTCCCACAGATCAAGGTAGGTACATTTAATAACAATATCATTATTACTACATATACATTACATATAAAGTAATATACTGATCCCTGCCCACAGTTCAATGTACCTATATTTAATAACAACATCATCCATACTATATCTACATGAGTTATGATGTAATATACTAATCGCTGCCCACAGATCAATGTATATTTAATAGCGACATCATTATTACTATATCTACATTAGATATAATGTAATATACTGATCCCTGTCCACAGATCAATGCACCTACATTTAATAACAATATCATTAGTACTATATCCACTTCACATATAATGTAATATACTGATCCCTTCCCACAGATCAATGTACATATAATAGCAAAATCGTTATTACTATATCTACATTAGGTATAATGTAATGTATTGATTACATCCAACAGATCATTGTACATTTAATAACATCATTCATGCTATAGCTAAATTGGATATAATGTAATATACTGATCCCTTCCCACAGATCAAGGTAGCTACATTTAATAACAATATCATTATTACTATATCTACATGAGATATGATGTAATATACTAATCCCTGCCCACAGATCAATGTATATTTAATAGCGATATCATTATTACTATATCTACATTAGATATAATGTAATGTACTGATCACTGTCCACAGATCAAGGAGCCTACATTTAATAACAATATCAGTATTACTACATCTACATTAGATATAATGTAATATACTGATCCCTGCCCACAGATCATTGTACCTACATTTAATAAGAACATCATTATTACCATATCCACATCACATATAATGTAATATATAGATTACTTCCCACAGATCAATGTACATATAATAGCAATGTCGTTATTGCCATATCTACATTAGGTATAATGTAATATACTGATCCCTCCTCACAGATCTATGTACCTACATTTCATAAGAATATCATTATTACTATATCTACATTAGATATAATGTAATATACTGATCCCTTCCCACAGATCAAGGTAGCTACATTTAACAACAACATCATTCATACTATATCTACATTGGATATAATGTAATATACTGATCCCTTCCCACAGATCAATGTACATATAATAGCAAAATCGTTAATACTATATCTACATTAGGTATAATGTAATATATTGACTACATCGCACAGATCATTGTACATTTAATAACATCATTCATGCTATAGCTAAATTGGATATAATGTAATATACTGATCCCTTCCCACAGATCGAGGTAGCTACATTTAATAACAATATCATTATTACTACATCTACATTAGATATAAAGTAATATACTGATCCCTGCCCACAGTTCAATGTACCTATATTTAATAACAACATCATTCATACTATATCTACATGAGATATGATGTAATATACTAATCCCTGCCCACAGATCAATGTATATTTAATAGCGATATCATTATTACTATATCTACATTAGATATAATGTAATATACTGATCCCTGTCCACAGATCAAGGTATCTACATTTAATAACAATATCATTATTACTATATCTACACTAGATATAATGGAATATACGGATTCCTTCCTACAGATCAATGTACATTTATTAACAACATCATTCATACTATATCTACATTGGATATAATGTAATATACTGATCACTTCCCACAGGTCAAAGTACATATAATAGCAAAATCGTTATTACTATAACTACATTAGATATAATGTAATATAATGAGTCCTTTCCTCAGATCAATGTACACTTAATATGGATATCATTATTACTATTTCTACATTAGATATAATGTAATATACTGATCCCCGCCCACAGATCAAGGTACCTACCTTTAATAACAATATCAATAGTGCTATATCAACAATGGATATAATGTAATATACTGATCCCTTCCCACAGATCAAGGTAGCTACATTTAACAACAACATCATTCGTACTATACCTACATTGGATATAATGTAATATACTGATCCCTTCCCACAGATCAATGTACATATAATAGCAAAATCGTTATTACTATATCTACATTAGGTATAATGTAATGTATTGATTACATCCAACAGATCATTGTACATTTAATAACATCATTCATGCTATAGCTAAATTGGATATAATGTAATATACTGATCCCTTCCCACAGATCAAGGTAGCTACATTTAATAACAATATCATTATTACTATATCTACATGAGATATGATGTAATATACTAATCCCTGCCCACAGATCAATGTATATTTAATAGCGATATCATTATTACTATATCTACATTAGATATAATGTAATGTACTGATCACTGTCCACAGATCAAGGAGCCTACATTTAATAACAATATCAGTATTACTACATCTACATTAGATATAATGTAATATACTGATCCCTGCCCACAGATCATTGTACCTACATTTAATAAGAATATCATTATTACCATATCCACATCACATATAATTTAATATACGGATTACTTCCCACAGATCAATGTACATATAATAGCAATGTCGTTATTGCCATATCTACATTAGGTATAATGTAATATACTGATCCCTCCTCACAGATCTATGTACCTACATTTCATAAGAATATCATTATTACTATATCTAAATTAGATATAATGTAATATACTGATCCCTTCCCACAGATCAAGGTAGCTACATTTAACAACAACATCATTCATACTATATCTACATTGGATATAATGTAATATACTGATCCCTTCCCACAGATCAATGTACATATAATAGCAAAATCGTTAATACTATATCTACATTAGGTATAATGTAATGTATTGACTACATCGCACAGATCATTGTACATTTAATAACATCATTCATGCTATAGCTAAATTAGATATAATGTAATATACTGATCCCTTCCCACAGATCAATGTATATATAATAACAATATCATTATTACTATTTCTACATTAGATATATTGTAATATACTGATCACTTCCCACAGGTCAATGTACATATAATAGCAAAATCGTTATTACTATAACTGCATTAGATATAATGTAATATACTGAGTACTTTCCTCAGATCAATGTACATTTAATATGGATATCATTATTACTATATCTACATTAGATACAATGTAGTATACTGATCACTGTCCACAGATCAAGGTGCCTACATTTAATAACAATATTATTATTACTACATCTACGTTAGATATAATGTAATATACTGATCCCTGCCCACAGACCAGTGTACCTACGTTTAATAAGAATATCATTAGTACTATATCCACATTACATATAATGTAATATACTGATTACTTCCCACAGGTCAATGTACATATAATAGCAATATCGTTATTGCCATATCTACATTAGGTATAATGTAATATACTGATCCCTCCTCACAGATCAATGTACCTACATTTCATAACAATATCATTATTACTACATATACAATACATATAAAGTAATATACTGATCCCTGCCCACAGTTCAATGTACCTATATTTAATAACAACATCATTCATACTATATCTACATGAGATATGATGTAATATACTAATCCCTGCCCACAGATCAATGTATATTTAATAGCGATATCATTATTACTATATCTACATTAGATATAATGTAATATACTGATCCCTGTCCACAGATCAAGGTATCTACATTTAATAACAATATCATTATTACTATATCTACACTAGATATAATGGAATATACGGATTCCTTCCTACAGATCAATGTACATTTATTAACAACATCATTCATACTATATCTACATTGGATATAATGTAATATACTGATCACTTCCCACAGGTCAAAGTACATATAATAGCAAAATCGTTATTACTATAACTACATTAGATATAATGTAATATAATGAGTCCTTTCCTCCGATCAATGTACATTTAATATGGATATCATTATTACTATTTCTACATTAGATATAATGTAATATACTGATCCCCGCCCACAGATCAAGGTACCTACCTTTAATAACAATATCAATAGTGCTATATCAACAATGGATATAATGTAATATACTGATCCCTTCCCACAGATCAAGGTAGCTACATTTAACAACAACATCATTCATACTATACCTACATTGGATATAATGTAATATACTGATCCCTTCCCACGGATCAATGTACATATAATCGCAAAATCGTTATTACTATATCTACATTAGGTATAATGTAATGTATTGATTACATCCTACAGATCATTCTACATTTAATAACATCATTCATGCTATAGCTAAATTGGATATAATGTAATATACTGATCCCTTCCCACAGATCAAGGTAGGTACATTTAATAACAATATCATTATTACTACATATACATTACATATAAAGTAATATACTGATCCCTGCCCACAGTTCAATGTACCTATATTTAATAACAACATCATCCATACTATATCTACATGAGTTATGATGTAATATACTAATCGCTGCCCACAGATCAATGTATATTTAATAGCGACATCATTATTACTATATCTACATTAGATATAATGTAATATACTGATCCCTGTCCACAGATCAATGTACCTACATTTAATAACAATATCATTAGTACTATATCCACTTCATATATAATGTAATATACTGATCCCTTCCCACAGATCAATGTACATATAATAGCAAAATCGTTATTACTATATCTACATTAGGTATAATGTAATGTATTGATTACATCCAACAGATCATTGTACATTTAATAACATCATTCATGCTATAGCTAAATTGGATATAATGTAATATACTGATCCCTTCCCACAGATCAAGGTAGCTACATTTAATAACAATATCATTATTACTATATCTACATGAGATATGATGTAATATACTAATCCCTGCCCACAGATCAATGTATATTTAATAGCGATATCATTATTACTATATCTACATTAGATATAATGTAATGTACTGATCACTGTCCACAGATCAAGGAGCCTACATTTAATAACAATATCAGTATTACTACATCTACATTAGATATAATGTAATATACTGATCCCTGCCCACAGATCATTGTACCTACATTTAATAAGAACATCATTATTACCATATCCACATCACATATAATGTAATATATAGATTACTTCCCACAGATCAATGTACATATAATAGCAATGTCGTTATTGCCATATCTACATTAGGTATAATGTAATATACTGATCCCTCCTCACAGATCTATGTACCTACATTTCATAAGAATATCATTATTACTATATCTACATTAGATATAATGTAATATACTGATCCCTGCCCACATATCAAGGTACCTACCTTTAATAACAATATCATTAGTACTATATCTACATTAGATATAATGTAATATACTGATCCCTTCCCACAGATCAAGGTAGCTACATTTAACAACAACATCATTCATACTATATCTACATTGGATATAATGTAATATACTGATCCCTTCCCACAGATCAATGTACATATAATAGCAAAATCGTTAATACTATATCTACATTAGGTATAATGTAATGTATTGACTACATCGCACAGATCATTGTACATTTAATAACATCATTCATGCTATAGCTAAATTGGATATAATGTAATATACTGATCCCTTCCCACAGATCGAGGTAGCTACATTTAATAACAATATCATTATTACTACATCTACATTAGATATAAAGTAATATACTGATCCCTGCCCACAGTTCAATGTACCTATATTTAATAACAACATCATTCATACTATATCTACATGAGATATGATGTAATATACTAATCCCTGCCCACAGATCAATGTATATTTAATAGCGATATCATTATTACTATATCTACATTAGATATAATGTAATATACTGATCCCTGTCCACAGATCAAGGTATCTACATTTAATAACAATATCATTATTACTATATCTACACTAGATATAATGGAATATACGGATTCCTTCCTACAGATCAATGTACATTTATTAACAACATCATTCATACTATATCTACATTGGATATAATGTAATATACTGATCACTTCCCACAGGTCAAAGTACATATAATAGCAAAATCGTTATTACTATAACTACATTAGATATAATGTAATATAATGAGTCCTTTCCTCAGATCAATGTACACTTAATATGGATATCATTATTACTATTTCTACATTAGATATAATGTAATATACTGATCCCCGCCCACAGATCAAGGTACCTACCTTTAATAACAATATCAATAGTGCTATATCAACAATGGATATAATGTAATATACTGATCCCTTCCCACAGATCAAGGTAGCTACATTTAACAACAACATCATTCGTACTATACCTACATTGGATATAATGTAATATACTGATCCCTTCCCACAGATCAATGTACATATAATAGCAAAATCGTTATTACTATATCTACATTAGGTATAATGTAATGTATTGATTACATCCAACAGATCATTGTACATTTAATAACATCATTCATGCTATAGCTAAATTGGATATAATGTAATATACTGATCCCTTCCCACAGATCAAGGTAGCTACATTTAATAACAATATCATTATTACTATATCTACATGAGATATGATGTAATATACTAATCCCTGCCCACAGATCAATGTATATTTAATAGCGATATCATTATTACTATATCTACATTAGATATAATGTAATGTACTGATCACTGTCCACAGATCAAGGAGCCTACATTTAATAACAATATCAGTATTACTACATCTACATTAGATATAATGTAATATACTGATCCCTGCCCACAGATCATTGTACCTACATTTAATAAGAACATCATTATTACCATATCCACATCACATATAATGTAATATATAGATTACTTCCCACAGATCAATGTACATATAATAGCAATGTCGTTATTGCCATATCTACATTAGGTATAATGTAATATACTGATCCCTCCTCACAGATCTATGTACCTACATTTCATAAGAATATCATTATTACTATATCTACATTAGATATAATGTAATATACTGATCCCTGCCCACATATCAAGGTACCTACCTTTAATAACAATATCATTAGTACTATATCTACATTAGATATAATGTAATATACTGATCCCTTCCCACAGATCAAGGTAGCTACATTTAACAACAACATCATTCATACTATATCTACATTGGATATAATGTAATATACTGATCCCTTCCCACAGATCAATGTACATATAATAGCAAAATCGTTAATACTATATCTACATTAGGTATAATGTAATGTATTGACTACATCGCACAGATCATTGTACATTTAATAACATCATTCATGCTATAGCTAAATTGGATATAATGTAATATACTGATCCCTTCCCACAGATCGAGGTAGCTACATTTAATAACAATATCATTATTACTACATCTACATTAGATATAAAGTAATATACTGATCCCTGCCCACAGTTCAATGTACCTATATTTAATAACAACATCATTCATACTATATCTACATGAGATATGATGTAATATACTAATCCCTGCCCACAGATCAATGTATATTTAATAGCGATATCATTATTACTATATCTACATTAGATATAATGTAATATACTGATCCCTGTCCACAGATCAAGGTATCTACATTTAATAACAATATCATTATTACTATATCTACACTAGATATAATGGAATATACGGATTCCTTCCTACAGATCAATGTACATTTATTAACAACATCATTCATACTATATCTACATTGGATATAATGTAATATACTGATCACTTCCCACAGGTCAAAGTACATATAATAGCAAAATCGTTATTACTATAACTACATTAGATATAATGTAATATAATGAGTCCTTTCCTCAGATCAATGTACACTTAATATGGATATCATTATTACTATTTCTACATTAGATATAATGTAATATACTGATCCCCGCCCACAGATCAAGGTACCTACCTTTAATAACAATATCAATAGTGCTATATCAACAATGGATATAATGTAATATACTGATCCCTTCCCACAGATCAAGGTAGCTACATTTAACAACAACATCATTCGTACTATACCTACATTGGATATAATGTAATATACTGATCCCTTCCCACAGATCAATGTACATATAATAGCAAAATCGTTATTACTATATCTACATTAGGTATAATGTAATGTATTGATTACATCCAACAGATCATTGTACATTTAATAACATCATTCATGCTATAGCTAAATTGGATATAATGTAATATACTGATCCCTTCCCACAGATCAAGGTAGCTACATTTAATAACAATATCATTATTACTATATCTACATGAGATATGATGTAATATACTAATCCCTGCCCACAGATCAATGTATATTTAATAGCGATATCATTATTACTATATCTACATTAGATATAATGTAATGTACTGATCACTGTCCACAGATCAAGGAGCCTACATTTAATAACAATATCAGTATTACTACATCTACATTAGATATAATGTAATATACTGATCCCTGCCCACAGATCATTGTACCTACATTTAATAAGAATATCATTATTACCATATCCACATCACATATAATTTAATATACGGATTACTTCCCACAGATCAATGTACATATAATAGCAATGTCGTTATTGCCATATCTACATTAGGTATAATGTAATATACTGATCCCTCCTCACAGATCTATGTACCTACATTTCATAAGAATATCATTATTACTATATCTAAATTAGATATAATGTAATATACCGATCCCTGCCCACATATCAAGGTACCTACCTTTAACAACAACATCATTCATACTATATCTACATTGGATATAATGTAATATACTGATCCCTTCCCACAGATCAATGTACATATAATAGCAAAATCGTTAATACTATATCTACATTAGGTATAATGTAATGTATTGACTACATCCTACAGATCATTGTACATTTGATAACATCATTCATGCTATAGCTAAATTGGATATAATGTAATGTACTGATCCCTTCCCACAGATCAATGTACATATAATAGCAAAATCGTTATTACTATAACTGCATTAGATATAATGTAATATACTGAGTACTTTCCTCAGATCAATGTACATTTAATATGGATATCATTATTACTATTTCTACATTAGATATAATGCAATATACTGATCCCTTCCCACAGATCAAGGTACCTACCTTTAATAACAATATCATTAGTACTATATCTACATTAGATATAATGTGATATACTGATTCCTTCCCACAGATCAAGGTATCTACATTTAATAACAATATCATTATTACTATATCTACATTAGATATAATGTAATGTACTGATCACTGTCCACAGATCAAGGAGCCTACATTTAATAACAATATCAGTATTACTACATCTACATTAGATATAATGTAATATACTGATCCCTGCCCACAGATCATTGTACCTACATTTAATAAGAATATCATTATTACCATATCCACATCACATATAATTTAATATACGGATTACTTCCCACAGATCAATGTACATATAATAGCAATGTCGTTATTGCCATATCTACATTAGGTATAATGTAATATACTGATCCCTCCTCACAGATCTATGTACCTACATTTCATAAGAATATCATTATTACTATATCTAAATTAGATATAATGTAATATACCGATCCCTGCCCACATATCAAGGTACCTACCTTTAACAACAACATCATTCATACTATATCTACATTGGATATAATGTAATATACTGATCCCTTCCCACAGATCAATGTACATATAATAGCAAAATCGTTAATACTATATCTACATTAGGTATAATGTAATGTATTGACTACATCCTACAGATCATTGTACATTTGATAACATCATTCATGCTATAGCTAAATTGGATATAATGTAATGTACTGATCCCTTCCCACAGATCAATGTACATATAATAGCAAAATCGTTATTACTATAACTGCATTAGATATAATGTAATATACTGAGTACTTTCCTCAGATCAATGTACATTTAATATGGATATCATTATTACTATTTCTACATTAGATATAATGCAATATACTGATCCCTTCCCACAGATCAAGGTACCTACCTTTAATAACAATATCATTAGTACTATATCTACATTAGATATAATGTGATATACTGATTCCTTCCCACAGATCAAGGTATCTACATTTAATAACAATATCATTATTACTATATCTACATTAAATATAATGCAATATACGGATTCCTTCCCACAGATCAATGTACATTTAATAACAACATCATTCATACTATATCTACCTTGGATATAATGTAATATGCTGATCCCTTCCCACAGATCAGTGTACATATAATAGCAAAATCGTTATTACTATATCTACATTAGGTATAATGTAATGTATTGACTACATCCTACAGATCATTGTACATTTGATAACATCATTCATGCTATAGCTAAATTGGATATAATGTAATGTACTGATCCCTTCCCACAGATCAAGGTAGCTACATTCAATAACAGTATCATTATTACAATATCTACATGAGATATGATGTAATATACTAATCCCTGCCCACAGATCAATGTATATTTAATAGCGATATCATTATTACTATATCTACATTAGATACAATGTAGTATACTGATCACTGTCCACAGATCAAGGTGCCTACATTTAATAACAATATTATTATTACTACATCTACGTTAGATATAATGTAATATACTGATCCCTGCCCACAGACCAATGTACCTACGTTTAATAAGAATATCATTAGTACTATATCCACATTACATATAATGTAATATACTGATTACTTCCCACAGGTCAATGTACATATAATAGCAATATCGTTATTGCCATATCTACATTAGGTATAATGTAATATACTGATCCCTCCTCACAGATCAATGTACCTACATTTCATAACAATATCATTATTACTACATATACAATACATATAAAGTAATATACTGATCCCTGCCCACAGTTCAATGTACCTATATTTAATCACAACATCATCCATACTATATCTACATGAGATATGATGTAATATACTAATCCCTGCCCACAGATCAATGTACCTACGTTTAATAAGAATATCATTAGTACTATGTCCACATTACATATAATGTATTATACTGATTACTTCCCACAGGTCAATGTACATATAATAGCAATATCGTTATTGCCATATCTACATTAGGTATAATGTAATATACTGATCCCTGTCCACAGATCAATGTACCTACATTTAATAACAATATCATTAGTACTATATCTACATTAGATATAATGTAATATACTGATTCCTTCCCACAGATCACGGTATATTTAATACCGATATCATTATTGCTATATCTACATTAGATATAATGTAATATACTGATTCCTCCCCACAGATCAAGGTATCAGCATTTAATAACAATATCATTATTACTGTATCTACAGTAGATGTAATGCAATATACGGATTCCTTCCAACAGATCAAAGTACATTTAATAACATCATTCATGCTACAGCTAAATTGGATATAATGTAATATACTGATCCCTTCCCACAGGTCAAGGTAGCTACATTTAATAACAATATCTTTATTACTATATCTACACTAGATATAATGTAATATACGGATTCCTTCCCACGGATCAATGTACATTTAATAACAACATCATTCATACTATATCTACATTGGATATAATGTAATATACTGATCCCTCCCCACAGGTCAATGTACATATAATAGCAAAATCGTTATTACTATAACTAGATTAGATATAATGTAATATATCTAGTCCTTTCCTCAGATCAATGTACATTTAGTATGGATATCATTATTACTATTTCTACATTAGATATAAAGTAATATACTGATCCCTGCCCACAATTCAATGTGCCTATATTTAATAACAACATCATTCATACTATATCTACATGAGATATGATGTAATACACTAATCCCTGCCCACAGATCAATGTATATATAATAGCAAAATCGTTATTACTATATCTACATTAGATATAATGTAATATACTGATCCCTGTCCACAGATCAATGTACCTACATTTAATAACAATATCATTAGTACTATATCCACTTCACATATAATGTAATATACTGATCCCTTCCCACAGATCAATGTACATATAATAACAATATCATTATTACTATTTCTACATTAGATATAATGTAATATACTGATCCCTGCCCACAGATCAAGGTACCTACCTTTAATAACTATATCATTAGTACTATATCTACATTAGATATGAGGTAATATACTGATTCCTCCCCACAGATCAAGGTATCTACATTTATTAACAATATCATTATTACTATATCTGCACTAAATATAATGCAATATACGGATTCCTTCCCACAGATCAATGTACATTTAATAACAACATCATTCCTACTATATCTACCTTGGATATGATGTAATATACTGATCCCTTCCCACAGATCAATGTACATATAATAGCAAAATCGTTATTACTATATCTACATTAGGTATAATGTAATGTATTGATTACATCCAACCGATCATTGTACATTTAATAACATCATTCATGCTATAGCTAAATTGGATATAATGTAATATACTGATCCCTTTCCACAGATCAAGGTAGCTACATTTAATAACAATATCATTATTACTATATCTACATGAGATATGATGTAATATACTAATCCCTGCCCACAGATCAATGTATATTTAATAGCGATATCATTATTACTATATCTACATTAGATATAATGTAATATACTGATCCCTGTCCACAGATCAAGGTATCTACATTTAATAACAATATCATTATTACTATATCTACACTAGATATAATGGAATATACGGATTCCTTCCTACAGATCAATGTACATTTATTAACAACATCATTCATACTATATCTACATTGGATATAATGTAATATACTGATCACTTCCCACAGGTCAAAGTACATATAATAGCAAAATCGTTATTACTATAACTACATTAGATATAATGTAATATAATGAGTCCTTTCCTCAGATCAATGTACATTTAATATGGATATCATTATTACTATTTCTACATTAGATATAATGTAATATACTGATCCCCGCCCACAGATCAAGGTACCTACCTTTAATAACAATATCAATAGTGCTATATCAACAATGGATATAATGTAATATACTGATCCCTTCCCACAGATCAAGGTAGCTACATTTAACAACAACATCATTCATACTATACCTACATTGGATATAATGTAATATACTGATCCCTTCCCACGGATCAATGTACATATAATCGCAAAATCGTTATTACTATATCTACATTAGGTATAATGTAATGTATTGATTACATCCTACAGATCATTCTACATTTAATAACATCATTCATGCTATAGCTAAATTGGATATAATGTAATATACTGATCCCTTCCCACAGATCAAGGTAGGTACATTTAATAACAATATCATTATTACTACATATACATTACATATAAAGTAATATACTGATCCCTGCCCACAGTTCAATGTACCTATATTTAATAACAACATCATCCATACTATATCTACATGAGTTATGATGTAATATACTAATCGCTGCCCACAGATCAATGTATATTTAATAGCGACATCATTATTACTATATCTACATTAGATATAATGTAATATACTGATCCCTGTCCACAGATCAATGTACCTACATTTAATAACAATATCATTAGTACTATATCCACTTCACATATAATGTAATATACTGATCCCTTCCCACAGATCAAGGTAGCTACATTTAATAACAATATCATTATTACTATATCTACATGAGATATGATGTAATATACTAATCCCTGCCCACAGATCAATGTATATTTAATAGCGATATCATTATTACTATATCTACATTAGATATAATGTAATGTACTGATCACTGTCCACAGATCAAGGAGCCTACATTTAATAACAATATCAGTATTACTACATCTACATTAGATATAATGTAATATACTGATCCCTGCCCACAGATCATTGTACCTACATTTAATAAGAACATCATTATTACCATATCCACATCACATATAATGTAATATATAGATTACTTCCCACAGATCAATGTACATATAATAGCAATGTCGTTATTGCCATATCTACATTAGGTATAATGTAATATACTGATCCCTCCTCACAGATCTATGTACCTACATTTCATAAGAATATCATTATTACTATATCTACATTAGATATAATGTAATATACTGATCCCTGCCCACATATCAAGGTACCTACCTTTAATAACAATATCATTAGTACTATATCTACATTAGATATAATGTAATATACTGATCCCTTCCCACAGATCAAGGTAGCTACATTTAACAACAACATCATTCATACTATATCTACATTGGATATAATGTAATATACTGATCTCTTCCCACAGATCAATGTACATATAATAGCAAAATCGTTAATACTATATCTACATTAGGTATAATGTAATGTATTGACTACATCGCACAGATCATTGTACATTTAATAACATCATTCATGCTATAGCTAAATTGGATATAATGTAATATACTGATCCCTTCCCACAGATCGAGGTAGCTACATTTAATAACAATATCATTATTACTACATCTACATTAGATATAAAGTAATATACTGATCCCTGCCCACAGTTCAATGTACCTATATTTAATAACAACATCATTCATACTATATCTACATGAGATATGATGTAATATACTAATCCCTGCCCACAGATCAATGTATATTTAATAGCGATATCATTATTACTATATCTACATTAGATATAATGTAATATACTGATCCCTGTCCACAGATCAAGGTATCTACATTTAATAACAATATCATTATTACTATATCTACACTAGATATAATGGAATATACGGATTCCTTCCTACAGATCAATGTACATTTATTAACAACATCATTCATACTATATCTACATTGGATATAATGTAATATACTGATCACTTCCCACAGGTCAAAGTACATATAATAGCAAAATCGTTATTACTATAACTACATTAGATATAATGTAATATAATGAGTCCTTTCCTCAGATCAATGTACACTTAATATGGATATCATTATTACTATTTCTACATTAGATATAATGTAATATACTGATCCCCGCCCACAGATCAAGGTACCTACCTTTAATAACAATATCAATAGTGCTATATCAACAATGGATATAATGTAATATACTGATCCCTTCCCACAGATCAAGGTAGCTACATTTAACAACAACATCATTCGTACTATACCTACATTGGATATAATGTAATATACTGATCCCTTCCCACAGATCAATGTACATATAATAGCAAAATCGTTATTACTATATCTACATTAGGTATAATGTAATGTATTGATTACATCCAACAGATCATTGTACATTTAATAACATCATTCATGCTATAGCTAAATTGGATATAATGTAATATACTGATCCCTTCCCACAGATCAAGGTAGCTACATTTAATAACAATATCATTATTACTATATCTACATTAGATATAATGTAATATACTGATCCCTTCCCACAGATCAAGGTAGCTACATTTAACAACAACATCATTCATACTATATCTACATTGGATATAATGTAATATACTGATCCCTTCCCACAGATCAATGTACATATAATAGCAAAATCGTTAATACTATATCTACATTAGGTATAATGTAATGTATTGACTACATCGCACAGATCATTGTACATTTAATAACATCATTCATGCTATAGCTAAATTAGATATAATGTAATATACTGATCCCTTCCCACAGATCAATGTACATATAATAACAATATCATTATTACTATTTCTACATTAGATATATTGTAATATACTGATCACTTCCCACAGGTCAATGTACATATAATAGCAAAATCGTTATTACTATAACTGCATTAGATATAATGTAATATACTGAGTACTTTCCTCAGATCAATGTACATTTAATATGGATATCATTATTACTATTTCTACATTAGATATAATGCAATATACTGATCCCTTCCCACAGATCAAGGTACCTACCTTTAATAACAATATCATTAGTACTATATCTACATTAGATATAATGTGATATACTGATTCCTTCCCACAGATCAAGGTATCTACATTTAATAACAATATCATTATTGCTATATCTACATTAAATATAATGCAATATACGGATTCCTTCCCACAGATCAATGTACATTTAATAACAACATCATTCATACTATATCTACCTTGGATATAATGTAATATACTGATCCCTTCCCACAGATCAGTGTACCTACATTTAATAAGAATATCATTATTACCATATCCACATCACATATAATTTAATATACGGATTACTTCCCACAGATCAATGTACATATAATAGCAATGTCGTTATTGCCATATCTACATTAGGTATAATGTAATATACTGATCCCTCCTCACAGATCTATGTACCTACATTTCATAAGAATATCATTATTACTATATCTAAATTAGATATAATGTAATATACCGATCCCTGCCCACATATCAAGGAACCTACCTTTAATAACAATATCATCAGTACTATATCTACATTAGATATAATGTAATATACTGATCCCTTCCCACAGATCAAGGTAGCTACATTTAACAACAACATCATTCATACTATATCTACATTGGATATAATGTAATATACTGATCCCTTCCCACAGATCAATGTACATATAATAGCAAAATCGTTAATACTATATCTACATTAGGTATAATGTAATGTATTGACTACATCGCACAGATCATTGTACATTTAATAACATCATTCATGCTATAGCTAAATTGGATATAATGTAATATACTGATCCCTTCCCACAGATCAAGGTAGCTACATTTAATAACAATATCATTATTACTATATCTACATGAGATATGATGTAATATACTAATCCCTGCCCACAGATCAATGTATATTTAATAGCGATATCATTATTACTATATCTACATTAGATATAATGTAATGTACTGATCACTGTCCACAGATCAAGGAGCCTACATTTAATAACAATATCAGTATTACTACATCTACATTAGATATAATGTAATATACTGATCCCTGCCCACAGATCATTGTACCTACATTTAATAAGAATATCATTATTACCATATCCACATCACATATAATTTAATATACGGATTACTTCCCACAGATCAATGTACATATAATAGCAATGTCGTTATTGCCATATCTACATTAGGTATAATGTAATATACTGATCCCTCCTCACAGATCTATGTACCTACATTTCATAAGAATATCATTATTACTATATCTAAATTAGATATAATGTAATATACCGATCCCTGCCCACATATCAAGGTACCTACCTTTAATAACAATATCATTAGTACTATATCTACATTAGATATAATGTAATATACTGATCCCTTCCCACAGATCAAGGTAGCTACATTTAACAACAACATCATTCATACTATATCTACATTGGATACAATGTAATATACTGATCCCTTCCCACAGATCAATGTACATATAATAGCAAAATCGTTAATACTATATCTACATTAGGTATAATGTAATGTATTGACTACATCGCACAGATCATTGTACATTTAATAACATCATTCATGCTATAGCTAAATTAGATATAATGTAATATACTGATCCCTTCCCACAGATCAATGTACATATAATAACAATATCATTATTACTATTTCTACATTAGATATATTGTAATATACTGATCACTTCCCACAGGTCAATGTACATATAATAGCAAAATCGTTATTACTATAACTGCATTAGATATAATGTAATATACTGAGTACTTTCCTCAGATCAATGTACATTTAATATGGATATCATTATTACTATATCTACATTAGATACAATGTAGTATACTGATCACTGTCCACAGATCAAGGTGCCTACATTTAATAAAAATATTATTATTACTACATCTACGTTAGATATAATGTAATATACTGATCCCTGCCCACAGACCAATGTACCTACGTTTAATAAGAATATCATTAGTACTATATCCACATTACATATAATGTAATATACTGATTACTTCCCACAGGTCAATGTACATATAATAGCAATATCGTTATTGCCATATCTACATTAGGTATAATGTAATATACTGATCCCTCCTCACAGATCAATGTACCTACATTTCATAACAATATCATTATTACTACATATACAATACATATAAAGTAATATACTGATCCCTGCCCACAGTTCAATGTACCTATATTTAATAACAACATCATCCATACTATATCTACATGAGATATGATGTAATATACTAATCCCTGCCCACAGATCAATGTACCTACGTTTAATAAGAATATCATTAGTACTATGTCCACATTACATATAATGTATTATACTGATTACTTCCCACAGGTCAATGTACATATAATAGCAATATCGTTATTGCCATATCTACATTAGGTATAATGTAATGTATTGACTACATCCTACAGATCATTGTACATTTGATAACATCATTCATGCTATAGCTAAATTGGATATAATGTAATATACTGATCCCTTCCCACAGATCAAGGTAGGTACATTTAATAACAACATCATTATTACTACATATACATTACATATAAAGTAATATACTGATCCCTGCCCACAGTTCAATGTACCTATATTTAATAACAACATCATCCATACTATATCTACATGAGTTATGATGTAATATACTAATCCCTGCCCACAGATCAATGTATATTTAATAGCGACATCATTATTACTATATCTACATTAGATATAATGTAATATACTGATCCCTGTCCACAGATCAATGTACCTACATTTAATAACAATATCATTAGTACTATATCCACTTCACATATAATGTAATATACTGATCCCTTCCCACAGATCGATGTACATATAATAGCAAAATCGTTATTACTATATCTACATTAGGTATAATGTAATGTATTGATTACATCCAACAGATCATTGTACATTTAATAACATCATTCATGCTATAGCTAAATTGGATATAATGTAATATACTGATCCCTTCCCACAGATCAAGGTAGCTACATTTAATAACAATATCATTATTACTATATCTACATGAGATATGATGTAATATACTAATCCCTGCCCACAGATCAATGTATATTTAATAGCGATATCATTATTACTATACCTACATTAGATATAATGTAATGTACTGATCACTGTCCACAGATCAAGGAGCCTACATTTAATAACAATATCAGTATTACTACATCTACATTAGATATAATGCAATATACTGATCCCTGCCCACAGATCATTGTACCTACATTTAATAAGAACATCATTATTACCATATCCACATCACATATAATGTAATATACGGATTACTTCCCACAGATCAATGTACATATAATAGCAATGTCGTTATTGCCATATCTACATTAGGTATAATGTAATATACTGATCCCTCCTCACAGATCTATGTACCTACATTTCATAAGAATATCATTATTACTATATCTACATTAGATATAATGTAATATACTGATCCCTGCCCACATATCAAGGTACCTACCTTTAATAACAATATCATTAGTACTATATCTACATTAGATATAATGTAATATACTGATCCCTTCCCACAGATCAAGGTAGCTACATTTAACAACAACATCATTCATACTATATCTACATTGGATATAATGTAATATAGTGATCCCTTCCCACAGATCAATGTACATATAATAGCAAAATCGTTAATACTATATCTACATTAGGTATAATGTAATGTATTGACTACATCGCACAGATCATTGTACATTTAATAACATCATTCATGCTATAGCTAAATTGGATATAATGTAATATACTGATCCCTTCCCACAGATCGAGGTAGCTACATTTAATAACAATATCATTATTACTACATCTACATTAGATATAAAGTAATATACTGATCCCTGCCCACAGTTCAATGTACCTATATTTAATAACAACATCATTCATACTATATCTACATGAGATATGATGTAATATACTAATCCCTGCCCACAGATCAATGTATATTTAATAGCGATATCATTATTACTATATCTACATTAGATATAATGTAATATACTGATCCCTGTCCACAGATCAAGGTATCTACATTTAATAACAATATCATTATTACTATATCTACACTAGATATAATGGAATATACGGATTCCTTCCTACAGATCAATGTACATTTATTAACAACATCATTCATACTATATCTACATTGGATATAATGTAATATACTGATCACTTCCCACAGGTCAAAGTACATATAATAGCAAAATCGTTATTACTATAACTACATTAGATATAATGTAATATAATGAGTCCTTTCCTCAGATCAATGTACATTTAATATGGATATCATTATTACTATTTCTACATTAGATATAATGTAATATACTGATCCCCGCCCACAGATCAAGGTACCTACCTTTAATAACAATATCAATAGTGCTATATCAACAATGGATATAATGTAATATACTGATCCCTTCCCACAGATCAAGGTACCTACATTTAATAACAATATCATTAGTACTATATCCACTTCACATATAATGTAATATACTGATCCCTTCCCACAGATCGATGTACATATAATAGCAAAATCGTTATTACTATATCTACATTAGGTATAATGTAATGTATTGATTACATCCAACAGATCATTGTACATTTAATAACATCATTCATGCTATAGCTAAATTGGATATAATGTAATATACTGATCCCTTCCCACAGATCAAGGTAGCTACATTTAATAACAATATCATTATTACTATATCTACATGAGATATGATGTAATATACTAATCCCTGCCCACAGATCAATGTATATTTAATAGCGATATCATTATTACTATATCTACATTAGATATAATGTAATGTACTGATCACTGTCCACAGATCAAGGAGCCTACATTCAATAACAATATCAGTATTACTACATCTACATTAGATATAATGTAATATACTGATCCCTGCCCACAGATCATTGTACCTACATTTAATAAGAATATCATTATTACCATATCCACATCACATATAATTTAATATACGGATTACTTCCCACAGATCAATGTACATATAATAGCAATGTCGTTATTGCCATATCTACATTAGGTATAATGTAATATACTGATCCCTCCTCACAGATCTATGTACCTACATTTCATAAGAATATCATTATTACTATATCTAAATTAGATATAATGTAATATACCGATCCCTGCCCACATATCAAGGTACCTACCTTTAATAACAATATCATTAGTACTATATCTACATTAGATATAATGTAATATACTGATCCCTTCCCACAGATCAAGGTAGCTACATTTAACAACAACATCATTCATACTATATCTACATTGGATATAATGTAATATACTGATCCCTTCCCACAGATCAATGTACATATAATAGCAAAATCGTTAATACTATATCTACATTAGGTATAATGTAATGTATTGACTACATCGCACAGATCATTGTACATTTAATAACATCATTCATGCTATAGCTAAATTAGATATAATGTAATATACTGATCCCTTCCCACAGATCAATGTACATATAATAACAATATCATTATTACTATTTCTACATTAGATATATTGTAATATACTGATCACTTCCCACAGGTCAATGTACATATAATAGCAAAATCGTTATTACTATAACTGCATTAGATATAATGTAATATACTGAGTACTTTCCTCAGATCAATGTACATTTAATATGGATATCATTATTACTATTTCTACATTAGATATAATGCAATATACTGATCCCTTCCCACAGATCAAGGTACCTACCTTTAATAACAATATCATTAGTACTATATCTACATTAGATATAATGTGATATACTGATTCCTTCCCACAGATCAAGGTATCTACATTTAATAACAATATCATTATTACTATATCTACATTAAATATAATGCAATATACGGATTCCTTCCCACAGATCAATGTACATTTAATAACAACATCATTCATACTATATCTACCTTGGATATAATGTAATATACTGATCCCTTCCCACAGATCAGTGTACCTACATTTAATAAGAATATCATTATTACCATATCCACATCACATATAATTTAATATACGGATTACTTCCCACAGATCAATGTACATATAATAGCAATGTCGTTATTGCCATATCTTCATTAGGTATAATGTAATATACTGATCCCTCCTCACAGATCTATGTACCTACATTTCATAAGAATATCATTATTACTATATCTAAATTAGATATAATGTAATATACCGATCCCTGCCCACATATCAAGGAACCTACCTTTAATAACAATATCATTAGTACTATATCTACATTAGATATAATGTAATATACTGATCCCTTCCCACAGATCAAGGTAGCTACATTTAACAACAACATCATTCATACTATATCTACATTGGATATAATGTAATATACTGATCCCTTCCCACAGATCAATGTACATATAATAGCAAAATCGTTAATACTATATCTACATTAGGTATAATGTAATGTATTGACTACATCGCACAGATCATTGTACATTTAATAACATCATTCATGCTATAGCTAAATTGGATATAATGTAATATACTGATCCCTTCCCACAGATCAAGGTAGCTACATTTAATAACAATATCATTATTACTATATCTACATGAGATATGATGTAATATACTAATCCCTGCCCACAGATCAATGTATATTTAATAGCGATATCATTATTACTATATCTACATTAGATATAATGTAATGTACTGATCACTGTCCACAGATCAAGGAGCCTACATTTAATAACAATATCAGTATTACTACATCTACATTAGATATAATGTAATATACTGATCCCTGCCCACAGATCATTGTACCTACATTTAATAAGAATATCATTATTACCATATCCACATCACATATAATTTAATATACGGATTACTTCCCACAGATCAATGTACATATAATAGCAATGTCGTTATTGCCATATCTACATTAGGTATAATGTAATATACTGATCCCTCCTCACAGATCTATGTACCTACATTTCATAAGAATATCATTATTACTATATCTAAATTAGATATAATGTAATATACCGATCCCTGCCCACATATCAAGGTACCTACCTTTAATAACAATATCATTAGTACTATATCTACATTAGATATAATGTAATATACTGATCCCTTCCCACAGATCAAGGTAGCTACATTTAACAACAACATCATTCAAAGTATATCTACATTGGATACAATGTAATATACTGATCCCTTCCCACAGATCAATGTACATATAATAGCAAAATCGTTAATACTATATCTACATTAGGTATAATGTAATGTATTGACTACATCGCACAGATCATTGTACATTTAATAACATCATTCATGCTATAGCTAAATTAGATATAATGTAATATACTGATCCCTTCCCACAGATCAATGTACATATAATAACAATATCATTATTACTATTTCTACATTAGATATATTGTAATATACTGATCACTTCCCACAGGTCAATGTACATATAATAGCAAAATCGTTATTACTATAACTGCATTAGATATAATGTAATATACTGAGTACTTTCCTCAGATCAATGTACATTTAATATGGATATCATTATTACTATATCTACATTAGATACAATGTAGTATACTGATCACTGTCCACAGATCAAGGTGCCTACATTTAATAACAATATTATTATTACTACATCTACGTTAGATATAATGTAATATACTGATCCCTGCCCACAGACCAATGTACCTACGTTTAATAAGAATATCATTAGTACTATATCCACATTACATATAATGTAATATACTGATTACTTCCCACAGGTCAATGTACATATAATAGCAATATCGTTATTGCCATATCTACATTAGGTATAATGTAATATACTGATCCCTCCTCACAGATCAATGTACCTACATTTCATAACAATATCATTATTACTACATATACAATACATATAAAGTAATATACTGATCCCTGCCCACAGTTCAATGTACCTATATTTAATAACAACATCATCCATACTATATCTACATGAGATATGATGTAATATACTAATCCCTGCCCACAGATCAATGTACCTACGTTTAATAAGAATATCATTAGTACTATGTCCACATTACATATAATGTATTATACTGATTACTTCCCACAGGTCAATGTACATATAATAGCAATATCGTTATTGCCATATCTACATTAGGTATAATGTAATGTATTGACTACATCCTACAGATCATTGTACATTTGATAACATCATTCATGCTATAGCTAAATTGGATATAATGTAATATACTGATCCCTTCCCACAGATCAAGGTAGGTACATTTAATAACAACATCATTATTACTACATATACATTACATATAAAGTAATATACTGATCCCTGCCCACAGTTCAATGTACCTATATTTAATAACAACATCATCCATACTATATCTACATGAGTTATGATGTAATATACTAATCCCTGCCCACAGATCAATGTATATTTAATAGCGACATCATTATTACTATATCTACATTAGATATAATGTAATATACTGATCCCTGTCCACAGATCAATGTACCTACATTTAATAACAATATCATTAGTACTATATCCACTTCACATATAATGTAATATACTGATCCCTTCCCACAGATCGATGTACATATAATAGCAAAATCGTTATTACTATATCTACATTAGGTATAATGTAATGTATTGATTACATCCAACAGATCATTGTACATTTAATAACATCATTCATGCTATAGCTAAATTGGATATAATGTAATATACTGATCCCTTCCCACAGATCAAGGTAGCTACATTTAATAACAATATCATTATTACTATATCTACATGAGATATGATGTAATATACTAATCCCTGCCCACAGATCAATGTATATTTAATAGCGATATCATTATTACTATACCTACATTAGATATAATGTAATGTACTGATCACTGTCCACAGATCAAGGAGCCTACATTTAATAACAATATCAGTATTACTACATCTACATTAGATATAATGTAATATACTGATCCCTGCCCACAGATCATTGTACCTACATTTAATAAGAAGATCATTATTACCATATCCACATCACATATAATGTAATATACGGATTACTTCCCACAGATCAATGTACATATAATAGCAATGTCGTTATTGCCATATCTACATTAGGTATAATGTAATATACTGATCCCTCCTCACAGATCTATGTACCTACATTTCATAAGAATATCATTATTACTATATCTACATTAGATATAATGTAATATACTGATCCCTGCCCACATATCAAGGTACCTACCTTTAATAACAATATCATTAGTACTATATCTACATTAGATATAATGTAATATACTGATCCCTTCCCACAGATCAAGGTAGCTACATTTAACAACAACATCATTCATACTATATCTACATTGGATATAATGTAATATAGTGATCCCTTCCCACAGATCAATGTACATATAATAGCAAAATCGTTAATACTATATCTACATTAGGTATAATGTAATGTATTGACTACATCGCACAGATCATTGTACATTTAATAACATCATTCATGCTATAGCTAAATTGGATATAATGTAATATACTGATCCCTTCCCACAGATCGAGGTAGCTACATTTAATAACAATATCATTATTACTACATCTACATTAGATATAAAGTAATATACTGATCCCTGCCCACAGTTCAATGTACCTATATTTAATAACAACATCATTCATACTATATCTACATGAGATATGATGTAATATACTAATCCCTGCCCACAGATCAATGTATATTTAATAGCGATATCATTATTACTATATCTACATTAGATATAATGTAATATACTGATCCCTGTCCACAGATCAAGGTATCTACATTTAATAACAATATCATTATTACTATATCTACACTAGATATAATGGAATATACGGATTCCTTCCTACAGATCAATGTACATTTATTAACAACATCATTCATACTATATCTACATTGGATATAATGTAATATACTGATCACTTCCCACAGGTCAAAGTACATATAATAGCAAAATCGTTATTACTATAACTACATTAGATATAATGTAATATAATGAGTCCTTTCCTCAGATCAATGTACATTTAATATGGATATCATTATTACTATTTCTACATTAGATATAATGTAATATACTGATCCCCGCCCACAGATCAAGGTACCTACCTTTAATAACAATATCAATAGTGCTATATCAACAATGGATATAATGTAATATACTGATCCCTTCCCACAGATCAAGGTACCTACATTTAATAACAATATCATTAGTACTATATCCACTTCACATATAATGTAATATACTGATCCCTTCCCACAGATCGATGTACATATAATAGCAAAATCGTTATTACTATATCTACATTAGGTATAATGTAATGTATTGATTACATCCAACAGATCATTGTACATTTAATAACATCATTCATGCTATAGCTAAATTGGATATAATGTAATATACTGATCCCTTCCCACAGATCAAGGTAGCTACATTTAATAACAATATCATTATTACTATATCTACATGAGATATGATGTAATATACTAATCCCTGCCCACAGATCAATGTATATTTAATAGCGATATCATTATTACTATATCTACATTAGATATAATGTAATGTACTGATCACTGTCCACAGATCAAGGAGCCTACATTTAATAACAATATCAGTATTACTACATCTACATTAGATATAATGTAATATACTGATCCCTGCCCACAGATCATTGTACCTACATTTAATAAGGATATCATTATTACCATATCCACATCACATATAATTTAATATACGGATTACTTCCCACAGATCAATGTACATATAATAGCAATGTCGTTATTGCCATATCTACATTAGGTATAATGTAATATACTGATCCCTCCTCACAGATCTATGTACCTACATTTCATAAGAATATCATTATTACTATATCTAAATTAGATATAATGTAATATACCGATCCCTGCCCACATATCAAGGTACCTACCTTTAATAACAATATCATTAGTACTATATCTACATTAGATATAATGTAATATACTGATCCCTTCCCACAGATCAAGGTAGCTACATTTAACAACAACATCATTCATACTATATCTACATTGGATATAATGTAATATACTGATCCCTTCCCACAGATCAATGTACATATAATAGCAAAATCGTTAATACTATATCTACATTAGGTATAATGTAGTGTATTGACTACATCGCACAGATCATTGTACATTTAATAACATCATTCATGCTATAGCTAAATTAGATATAATGTAATATACTGATCCCTTCCCACAGATCAATGTACATATAATAACAATATCATTATTACTATTTCTACATTAGATATATTGTAATATACTGATCACTTCCCACAGGTCAATGTACATATAATAGCAAAATCGTTATTACTATAACTGCATTAGATATAATGTAATACACTGAGTACTTTCCTCAGATCAATGTACATTTAATATGGATATCATTATTACTATTTCTACATTAGATATAATGCAATATACTGATCCCTTCCCACAGATCAAGGTACCTACCTTTAATAACAATATCATTAGTACTATATCTACATTAGATATAATGTGATATACTGATTCCTTCCCACAGATCAAGGTATCTACATTTAATAACAATATCATTATTACTATATCTACATTAAATATAATGCAATATACGGATTCCTTCCCACAGATCAATGTACATTTAATAACAACATCATTCATACTATATCTACCTTGGATATAATGTAATATACTGATCCCTTCCCACAGATCAAGGTAGCTACATTTAACAACAACATCATTCATACTATATCTACATTGGATATAATGTAATATACTGATCCCTTCCCACAGATCAATGTACATATAATAGCAAAATCGTTAATACTATATCTACATTAGGTATAATGTAATGTATTGACTACATCGCACAGATCATTGTACATTTAATAACATCATTCATGCTATAGCTAAATTGGATATAATGTAATATACTGATCCCTTCCCACAGATCAAGGTAGCTACATTTAATAACAATATCATTATTACTATATCTACATGAGATATGATGTAATATACTAATCCCTGCCCACAGATCAATGTATATTTAATAGCGATATCATTATTACTATATCTACATTAGATATAATGTAATGTACTGATCACTGTCCACAGATCAAGGAGCCTACATTTAATAACAATATCAGTATTACTACATCTACATTAGATATAATGTAATATACTGATCCCTGCCCACAGATCATTGTACCTACATTTAATAAGAAGATCATTATTACCATATCCACATCACATATAATTTAATATACGGATTACTTCCCACAGATCAATGTACATATAATAGCAATGTCGTTATTGCCATATCTACATTAGGTATAATGTAATATACTGATCCCTCCTCACAGATCTATGTACCTACATTTCATAAGAATATCATTATTACTATATCTAAATTAGATATAATGTAATATACCGATCCCTGCCCACATATCAAGGTACCTACCTTTAATAACAATATCATTAGTACTATATCTACATTAGATATAATGTAATATACTGATCCCTTCCCACAGATCAAGGTAGCTACATTTAACAACAACATCATTCATACTATATCTACATTGGATACAATGTAATATACTGATCCCTTCCCACAGATCAATGTACATATAATAGCAAAATCGTTAATACTATATCTACATTAGGTATAATGTAATGTATTGACTACATCGCACAGATCATTGTACATTTAATAACATCATTCATGCTATAGCTAAATTAGATATAATGTAATATACTGATCCCTTCCCACAGATCAATGTACATATAATAACAATATCATTATTACTATTTCTACATTAGATATATTGTAATATACTGATCACTTCCCACAGGTCAATGTACATATAATAGCAAAATCGTTATTACTATAACTGCATTAGATATAATGTAATATACTGAGTACTTTCCTCAGATCAATGTACATTTAATATGGATATCATTATTACTATATCTACATTAGATACAATGTAGTATACTGATCACTGTCCACAGATCAAGGTGCCTACATTTAATAACAATATTATTATTACTACATCTACGTTAGATATAATGTAATATACAGATCCCTGCCCACAGACCAATGTACCTACGTTTAATAAGAATATCATTAGTACTATATCCACATTACATATAATGTAATATACTGATTACTTCCCACAGGTCAATGTACATATAATAGCAATATCGTTATTGCCATATCTACATTAGGTATAATGTAATATACTGATCCCTCCTCACAGATCAATGTACCTACATTTCATAACAATATCATTATTACTACATATACAATACATATAAAGTAATATACTGATCCCTGCCCACAGTTCAATGTACCTATATTTAATAACAACATCATCCATACTATATCTACATGAGATATGATGTAATATACTAATCCCTGCCCACAGATCAATGTACCTACGTTTAATAAGAATATCATTAGTACTATGTCCACATTACATATAATGTAATATACTGATCCCTTCCCACAGATCGAGGTAGCTACATTTAATAACAATATCATTATTACTACATCTACATTAGATATAAAGTAATATACTGATCCCTGCCCACAGTTCAATGTACCTATATTTAATAACAACATCATTCATACTATATCTACATGAGATATGATGTAATATACTAATCCCTGCCCACAGATCAATGTATATTTAATAGCGATATCATTATTACTATATCTACATTAGATATAATGTAATATACTGATCCCTGTCCACAGATCAAGGTATCTACATTTAATAACAATATCATTATTACTATATCTACACTAGATATAATGGAATATACGGATTCCTTCCTACAGATCAATGTACATTTATTAACAACATCATTCATACTATATCTACATTGGATATAATGTAATATACTGATCACTTCCCACAGGTCAAAGTACATATAATAGCAAAATCGTTATTACTATAACTACATTAGATATAATGTAATATAATGAGTCCTTTCCTCAGATCAATGTACATTTAATATGGATATCATTATTACTATTTCTACATTAGATATAATGTAATATACTGATCCCCGCCCACAGATCAAGGTACCTACCTTTAATAACAATATCAATAGTGCTATATCAACAATGGATATAATGTAATATACTGATCCCTTCCCACAGATCAAGGTAGCTACATTTAACAACAACATCATTCATACTATACCTACATTGGATATAATGTAATATACTGATCCCTTCCCACAGATCAATGTACATATAATGGCAAAATCGTTATTACTATATCTACATTAGGTATAATGTAATGTATTGATTACATCCTACAGATCATTCTACATTTAATAACATCATTCATGCTATAGCTAAATTGGATATAATGTAATATACTGATCCCTTCCCACAGATCAAGGTAGGTACATTTAATAACAATATCATTATTACTACATATACATTACATATAAAGTAATATACTGATCCCTGCCCACAGTTCAATGTACCTATATTTAATAACAACATCATCCATACTATATCTACATGAGTTATGATGTAATATACTAATCCCTGCCCACAGATCAATGTATATTTAATAGCGACATCATTATTACTATATCTACATTAGATATAATGTAATATACTGATCCCTTCCCACAGATCAAGGTACCTACATTTAATAACAATATCATTAGTACTATATCCACTTCACATATAATGTAATATACTGATCCCTTCCCACAGATCGATGTACATATAATAGCAAAATCGTTATTACTATATCTACATTAGGTATAATGTAATGTATTGATTACATCCAACAGATCATTCTACATTTAATAACATCATTCATGCTATAGCTAAATTGGATATAATGTAATATACTGATCCCTTCCCACAGATCAAGGTAGCTACATTTAATAACAATATCATTATTACTATATCTACATGAGATATGATGTAATATACTAATCCCTGCCCACAGATCAATGTATATTTAATAGCGATATCATTATTACTATATCTACATTAGATATAATGTAATGTACTGATCACTGTCCACAGATCAAGGAGCCTACATTTAATAACAATATCAGTATTACTACATCTACATTAGATATAATGTAATATACTGATCCCTGCCCACAGATCATTGTACCTACATTTAATAAGAATATCATTATTACCATATCCACATCACATATAATTTAATATACGGATTACTTCCCACAGATCAATGTACATATAATAGCAATGTCGTTATTGCCATATCTACATTAGGTATAATGTAATATACTGATCCCTCCTCACAGATCTATGTACCTACATTTCATAAGAATATCATTATTACTATATCTAAATTAGATATAATGTAATATACCGATCCCTGCCCACATATCAAGGTACCTACCTTTAATAACAATATCATTAGTACTATATCTACATTAGATATAATGTAATATACTGATCCCTTCCCACAGATCAAGGTAGCTACATTTAACAACAACATCATTCATACTATATCTACATTGGATATAATGTAATATACTGATCCCTTCCCACAGATCAATGTACATATAATAGCAAAATCGTTAATACTATATCTACATTAGGTATAATGTAATGTATTGACTACATCGCACAGATCATTGTACATTTAATAACATCATTCATGCTATAGCTAAATTAGATATAATGTAATATACTGATCCCTTCCCACAGATCAATGTACATATAATAACAATATCATTATTACTATTTCTACATTAGATATATTGTAATATACTGATCACTTCCCACAGGTCAATGTACATATAATAGCAAAATCGTTATTACTATAACTGCATTAGATATAATGTAATATACTGAGTACTTTCCTCAGATCAATGTACATTTAATATGGATATCATTATTACTATTTCTACATTAGATATAATGCAATATACTGATCCCTTCCCACAGATCAAGGTACCTACCTTTAATAACAATATCATTAGTACTATATCTACATTAGATATAATGTGATATACTGATTCCTTCCCACAGATCAAGGTATCTACATTTAATAACAATATCATTATTACTATATCTACATTAAATATAATGCAATATACGGATTCCTTCCCACAGATCAATGTACATTTAATAACAACATCATTCATACTATATCTACCTTGGATATAATGTAATATACTGATCCCTTCCCACAGATCAGTGTACCTACATTTAATAAGAATATCATTATTACCATATCCACATCACATATAATTTAATATACGGATTACTTCCCACAGATCAATGTACATATAATAGCAATGTCGTTATTGCCATATCTACATTAGGTATAATGTAATATACTGATCCCTCCTCACAGATCTATGTACCTACATTTCATAAGAATATCATTATTACTATATCTAAATTAGATATAATGTAATATACCGATCCCTGCCCACATATCAAGGTACCTACCTTTAATAACAATATCATTAGTACTATATCTACATTAGATATAATGTAATATACTGATCCCTTCCCACAGATCAAGGTAGCTACATTTAACAACAACATCATTCATACTATATCTACATTGGATATAATGTAATATACTGATCCCTTCCCACAGATCAATGTACATATAATAGCAAAATCGTTATTACTATATCTACATTAGATATAAAGTAATATACTGATCCCTGCCCACAGATCAAGGTACCTACCTTTAATAACAATATCATTAGTACTATATCTACATTAGATATAATGTAATATACTGATCCCTTCCCACAGATCAAGATAGCTACATTTAATAACAATATCATTATTACTACATCTACATTAGATATAATGCAATATACGGATTCCTTCCTACAGATCAATGTGCATTTAATAACAACATCATTCATACTATATCTACATTGGATATAATGTAATATACTGATCACTTCCCACAGGTCAATGTACATATAATAGCAAAATCGTTATTACTATAACTACATTAGATATAAAGTAATATACTGATCCCTGCCCACAATTCAATGTACCTATATTCAATAACAACATCATTCATACTATATCTACATGATATATGATGTAATACACTAATCCCTGCCCACAGATCAATGTATATTTAATAGCTATATCATTATTACTATATCTACATTAGATATAATGTAATATACTGATCCCTGTCCACAGATCAATGTATCTACATTTAATATCAATATCATTAGTACTATATCCACATTACATATAATGTATTATACTGATCCCTTCCCACAGATCAATGTACATATAATAACAATATCATTATTACTATTTCCACATTAGATATAATGTAATATATTGATCCCTGCCCACAGATCAAGGTACCTACCTTTAATAACAATATCATTAGTACTATATCTACATTAGATATAATGTAATATAATGATTCCTTCCCACAGATCAAGGTATCTACATTTAATAACAATATCATTATTACTATATCTACACTAGATATAATGTAATATTCGGATTCCTTCCCACGGATCAATGTACATATAATAACAACATCATTCATACTATATCTTCATTGGATATAATGTAATATACTGATCCCTTCCCACAGGTCAATGTACATATAATAGCAAAATCGTTATTACTATATCTACATTAGGTATAATGTAATGTATTGACTACATCCTACAGATCATTGTACATTTAATAACATCATTCATGCTATAGCTAAATTGGATATAATGTAATATACTGATCCCTTCCCACAGATCAAGGTAGCTACATTTAATAACAACATCATTATTACTATATCTACATGAGATATGATGTAATATACTAATCCCTGCCCACAGATCAATGTATACTTAATAGCGATATCATTATTACTATATCTACATTAGATATAATGTAATGTACTGATCCCTTCCCACAGATCAGTGTACATATAATAGCAAAATCGTTATTACTATATCTACATTAGGTATAATGTAATGTATTGACTACATCCTACAGATCATTGTACATTTGATAACATCATTCATGCTATAGCTAAATTGGATATAATGTAATGTACTGATCCCTTCCCGCTGATCAAAGTAGCTACATTTAATAACAATATGATTATTACAATATCTATATGAGATATGATGTAATATACTAATCCCTGCCCACAGATCAATGTATATTTAATAGCGATATCATAATTACTATATCTACATTAGATACAATGTAGTATACTGATCACTGTCCACAGATCAAGGTGCCTACATTTAATAACAATATTATTATTACTACATCTACGTTAGATATAATGTAATATACTGATCCCTGCCCACAGATCAATGTACCTACATTTAATAACAATATCATTAGTACTATATCCACATTACATATAATGTAATATACTGATCCCTTCCCACAGATCAAGGTACCTACCTTTAATAACAATATCATTAGTACTATATCTACCTTAGATATAATGTAATATACTGATCCCTTCCCACAGATCAAGGTAGCTACATTTAATAACAATATCATTATTACCACATCTACATTAGATATAAAGTAATATACGGATCCCTGCCCGCAGTTCAATGTACCTATATTTAATAACAACATCATTCATGCCATATCTACATGAGATATGATGTAATATACTAATCCCTGCCCACAGATCAATGTATATTTAATAGCGATATCATTATTACTATATCTACATTAGATATAATGTAATATACTGATCCCTGTCCACAGATCAATGTATCTACATTTAATAACAATATCATTAGTACTATATCCACATTACATATAATGTAATATACTGATCCCTTCCCACAGATCAATGTACATATAATAACAATATCATTATTACTATTTCTACATTAGATATAATGTAATATACTGATCCCTGCCCACAGATCAAGGTACCTACCTTTAATAACAATATCATTAGTACTATATCTACATTAGATATAATGTGATATACTGATTCCTTCCCACAGATCAAGGTGTCTGCATTTAATAACAATAGCATTATTACTACATCTACACTAGATATAATGCAATATACGGATTCCTTCCTACAGGTCAATGTACATATAATAGCAAAATCGTTATTACTATAACTACAGTAGATACAATGTAATATACAGAGTCCTTTCCTCAGATCAATGTACATTTAATATGGATATCATTAGTACTATTTCAACATTAGATATAATGTAATATACTGATCCCTGCCCACAGATCAATGTACCTACATTTAATAACAATATCATTAGTACTATATCCACATTACATATAATGTAATATACTGATCCCTTCCCACAGATCAATGTACATATAATAACAATATCATTATTACTATATCTACATTAGGTATAATGTAATGTATTGACTACATCCTACAGATCATTGTACATTTAATAACATCATTCATGCTATAGCTAAATTGGATATAATATAATATACTGATCCCTTCCCACAGATCAAGGTAGCTACATTTAATAACAATATCATTATTACTATATCTACATGAGATATGATGTAATATACTAATCCCTGCCCACAGATCAATGTATATTTAGTAGCGATATCATTATTACTATATCTACATTAGATACAATGTAATATACTGATCCCTGTCCACAGATCAAGGTGCCTACATTTAATAACAATATCATTGTTACTACATCTACATTAGATATAATGTAATATACTGATCCCTGCCCACAGATCAAGGTACCTACCTTTAACAACAATATCATTAGTACTATATCTACCTTAGGTATAATGTAATATACTGATCCCTTCCCACAGATCAAGGTAGCTACATTTAATAACAATATGATTATTACTACATCTACATTAGATATAAAGTAAGATACTGATCCGTGCCCACAGTTCAATGTACATACATTTAATAACAACATCATTCATACTATATCTATATGAGATATGATGTAATATACTAATCCCTGCCCACGGATCAATGTACATATAATAGCAATATCGTTATTGCCATATCTACATTAGGTATAATGTAATATACTGATCCCTCCTCACAGATCAATGTACCTACATTTCATAACAATATCATTATTACTATATCTACATTAGATATAATGTAATATACTGATCCCTTCCCACAGATCAATGTACATATAATAGCAAAATCGTTATTACTCTAACTACAGTAGATATAATGTAATATACAGAGTCCTTTCCTCAGATCAATGTACATTTAATATGGATATCATTATTACTATTTCTACATTAGATATAATGTAATATACTGATCCCTTCCCACAGATCAAGGTAGCTACATTTAATAACAATATCATTATTACCACATCTACATTAGATATAAAGCAATATACTGATCCCTGCCCGCAGTTCAATGTACCTATATTTAATAACAACATCATTCATACCATATCTACATGAGATATGATGTAATATACTAATCCCTGCCCACAGATCAATGTATATTTAATAGCGATATCATTATTACTATATCTACATTAGATATAATGTAATATACCGATCCCTGTCCCCAGATCAATGTATCTACATTTAATAACAATATCATTAGTACTATATCCACATTACATATACTGTAATATACTGATCCCTTCCCACAGATCAATGTACATATAATAACAATATCATTATTACTATTTCTACATTAGATATAATGTAATATACTGATCCCTGCCCACAGATCAAGGTACCTACCTTTAATAACAATATCATTAGTACTATATCTACATTAGATATAATGTGATATACTGATTCCTTCCCACAGATCAAGGTGTCTGCATTTAATAACAATAGCATGATTACTATATCTACACTAGATATAATGCAATATACGGATTCCTTCCTACAGGTCAATGTACATATAATAGCAAAATCGTTATTACTATAACTACAGTAGATACAATGTAATATACAGAGTCCTTTCCTCAGATCAATGTACATTTAATATGGATATCATTATTACTATTTCTACATTAGATATAATGTAATATACTGATCCCTGCCCACAGATCAATGTACCTACATTTAATAACAATATCATTAGTACTATATCCACATTACATATAATGTAATATGCTGATCCCTTCCCACAGATCAAGGTACCTACCTTTAATAACAATATCATTAGTACTATATCTACCTTAGATATAATGTAATATACTGATCCCTTCCCACAGATCAAGGTAGCTACATTTAATAACAATATCATTATTACCACATCTACATTAGATATAAAGTAATATACTGATCCCTGCCCGCAGTTCAATGTACCTATATTTAATAACAACATCATTCATACCATATCTACATGAGATATGATGTAATATACTAATCCCTGCCCACAGATCAATGTATATTTAATAGCGATATCATTATTACTATATCTACATTAGATATAATGTAATATACTGATCCCTGTCCACAGATCAATGTATCTACATTTAATAACAATATCATTAGTACTATATCCACATTACATATAATGTAATATACTGATCCCTTCCCACAGATCAATGTACATATAATAACAATATCATTATTACTATCTCTACATTAGATATAATGTAATATACTGATCCCTGCCCACAGATCAGGGTACCTACCTTTAATAACAATATCATTAGTACTATATCTACATTAGATATAATGTGATATACTGATTCCTTCCCACAGATCAAGGTGTCTGCATTTAATAACAATAGCATTATTACTATATCTACACTAGATATAATGCAATATACGGATTCCTTCCTACAGGTCAATGTACATATAATAGCAAAATCGTTATTACTATAACTACAGTAGATACAATGTAATATACAGAGTCCTTTCCTCAGATCAATGTACATTTAATATGGATATCATTATTACTATTTCAACATTAGATATAATGTAATATACTGACCCCTGCCCACAGATCAATGTACCTACATTTAATAACAATATCATTAGTACTATATCCACATTACATATAATGTAATATACTGATCCCTTCCCACAGATCAATGTACACATAATAACAATATCATTATTACTATATCTACATTAGGTATAATGTAATGTATTGACTACATCCTACAGATCATTGTACATTTAATAACATCATTCATGCTATAGCTAAATTGGATATAATATAATATACTGATCCCTTCCCACAGATCAAGGTAGCTACATTTAATAACAATATCATTATTACTATATCTACATGAGATATGATGTAATATACTAATCCCTGCCCACAGATCAATGTATATTTAGTAGCGATATCATTATTACTATATCTACATTAGATACAATGTAATATACTGATCCCTGTCCACAGATCAAGGTGCCTACATTTAATAACAATATCATTGTTACTACATCTACATTAGATATAATGTAATATACTGATCCCTGCCCACAGATCAAGGTACCTACCTTTAACAACAATATCATTAGTACTATATCTACCTTAGGTATAATGTAATATACTGATCCCTTCCCACAGATCAAGGTAGCTATATTTAATAACAACATGATTATTACTACATCTACATTAGATATAAAGTAAGATACTGATCCGTGCCCACAGTTCAATGTACATACATTTAATAACAACATCCTTCATACTATATCTACATGAGATATGATGTAATATACTAATCCCTGCCCACGGATCAATGTACATATAATAGCAAAATCGTTATTACTATATCTACATTAGGTATAATGTAATGTATTGACTACATCCTACAGATCATTGTACATTTACTAACATCATTCATGCTATAGCTAAATTGGATATAATGTAATATACTGATCCCTTCCCACAGATCAATGTACCTACATTTAATAAGAACTTCATCAGTACTAGATCCACATTACATATAATGTAATATACTGATTCCTTCCCACAGATCAATGTACATTTAACAACAACATCATTCATACTATATCTACATTGGATATAATGTAGTATACTGACCCCTTACCACAGATCAATGTACATGACATATCAATATCATTGGTACTATGTCTACATTGGATATAGTGTAATATACTGGTTTATTCGCACAGACCAGTGTACATTTAATAACAATATCAATGGTACTATATCTACATTACATCTAATGTAATATACTGATCCTTTCCCACAGATCAATGTACATATCATAACAATATCATTATTACTATAACCACATTAGATATAATGTAATATACTGAGTCCTTTCCTCAGATCAATGTACATTTAATATGGATATCATTATTACTATTTCTACATTAGATATAATGTGATATACTGATTCCTTCCCACAGATCAAGGTATCTACATTTAATAACAATATCATTATTACTATATCTACATTAAATATAATGCAATATACGGATTCCTTCCCACAGATCAATGTACATTTAATAACAACATCATTCATACTATATCTACCTTGGATATAATGTAATATACTGATTACTTCCCACAGGTCAATGTACATATAATAGCAATATCGTTATTGCCATATCTACATTAGGTATAATGTAATGTATTGACTACATCCTACAGATCATTGTACATTTGATAACATCATTCATGCTATAGCTAAATTGGATATAATGTAATATACTGATCCCTTCCCACAGATCAAGGTAGCTACATTTAATAACAATATCATTATTACAATATCTACATGAGATATGATGTAATATACTAATCCCTGCCCACAGATCAATGTATATTTAATAGCGATATCATTATTACTATATCTACATTAGATACAATGTAATATACTGATCACTGTCCACAGATCAAGGTGCCTACATTTAATAACAATATCAGTATTACTTCATCTACGTTAGATATAATGTAGTATACTGATCCCTGCCCACAGATCAATGTACCTACATTTAATAACAATATCATTAGTACTATATCTACATTAGATATAATGTAATATACTGATTCCTTCCCACAGATCACGGTATATTTAATACCGATATCATTATTGCTATATCTACATTAGATATAATGTAATATACTGATTCCTCCCCACAGATCAAGGTATCAGCATTTAATAACAATATCATTATTACTGTATCTACAGTAGATGTAATGCAATATACGGATTCCTTCCAACAGATCAAAGTACATTTAATAACATCATTCATGCTACAGCTAAATTGGATATAATGTAATATACTGATCCCTTCCCACAGGTCAAGGTAGCTACATTTAATAACAATATCTTTATTACTATATCTACACTAGATATAATGTAATATACGGATTCCTTCCCACGGATCAATGTACATTTAATAACAACATCATTCATACTATATCTACATTGGATATAATGTAATATACTGATCCCTCCCCACAGGTCAATGTACATATAATAGCAAAATCGTTATTACTATAACTAGATTAGATATAATGTAATATATCTAGTCCTTTCCTCAGATCAATGTACATTTAGTATGGATATCATTATTACTATTTCTACATTAGATATAAAGTAATATACTGATCCCCGCCCACAGATCAAGGTACCTACCTTTAATAACAATATCAATAGTGCTATATCAACAATGGATATAATGTAATATACTGATCCCTTCCCACAGATCAAGGTAGCTACATTTAACAACAACATCATTCATACTATACCTACATTGGATATAATGTAATATACTGATCCCTTCCCACAGATCAATGTACATATAATGGCAAAATCGTTATTACTATATCTACATTAGGTATAATGTAATGTATTGATTACATCCTACAGATCATTCTACATTTAATAACATCATTCATGCTATAGCTAAATTGGATATAATGTAATATACTGATCCCTTCCCACAGATCAAGGTAGGTACATTTAATAACAATATCATTATTACTACATATACATTACATATAAAGTAATATACGGATTCCTTCCTACAGATCAATGTGCATTTAATAACAACATCATTCATACTATATCTACATTGGATATAATGTAATATACTGATCACTTCCCACAGGTCAATGTACATATAATAGCAAAATCGTTATTACTATAACTACATTAGATATAAAGTAATATACTGATCCCTGCCCACAATTCAATGTACCTATATTTAATAACAACATCATTCATACTATATCTACATGATATATGATGTAATACACTAATCCCTGCCCACAGATCAATGTATATTTAATAGCTATATCATTATTACTATATCTACATTAGATATAATGTAATATACTGATCCCTGTCCACAGATCAATGTATCTACATTTAATATCAATATCATTAGTACTATATCCACATTACATATAATGTATTATACTGATCCCTTCCCACAGATCAATGTACATATAATAACAATATCATTATTACTATTTCCACATTAGATATAATGTAATATACTGATCCCTGCCCACAGATCAAGGTACCTACCTTTAATAACAATATCATTAGTACTATATCTACATTAGATATAATGTAATATAATGATTCCTTCCCACAGATCAAGGTATCTACATTTAATAACAGTATCATTATTACTATATCTACACTAGATATAATGTAATATTCGGATTCCTTCCCACGGATCAATGTACATATAATAACAACATCATTCATACTATATCTTCATTGGATATAATGTAATATACTGATCCCTTCCCACAGGTCAATGTACATATAATAGCAAAATCGTTATTACTATATCTACATTAGGTATAATGTAATGTATTGACTACATCCTACAGATCATTGTACATTTAATAACATCATTCATGCTATAGCTAAATTGGATATAATGTAATATACTGATCCCTTCCCACAGATCAAGGTAGCTACATTTAATAACAACATCATTATTACTATATCTACATGAGATATGATGTAATATACTAATCCCTGCCCACAGATCAATGTATATTTAATAGCGATATCATAATTACTATATCTACATTAGATACAATGTAGTATACTGATCACTGTCCACAGATCAAGGTGCCTACATTTAATAACAATATTATTATTACTACATCTACGTTAGATATAATGTAATATACTGATCCCTGCCCACAGATCAATGTACCTACGTTTAATAAGAATATCATTAGTACTATATCCACATTACATATAATGTAATAGACTGGTTACTTCCCACAGGTCAATGTACATATAATAGCAATATCGTTATTGCCATATCTACATTAGGTATAATGTAATATACTGATCCCTCCTCACAGATCAATGTACCTACATTTCATAACAATATCATTATTACTATATCTACATTAGATATAATGTAATATACTGATCCCTTCCCACAGATCAATGTACATATAATAGCAAAATCGTTATTACTATAACTACAGTAGATATAATGTAATATACAGAGTCCTTTCCTCAGATCAATGTACATTTAATATGGATATCATTATTACTATTTCTACATTAGATATAATGTAATATACTGATCCCTTCCCACAGATCAAGGTAGCTACATTTAATAACAATATCATTATTACCACATCTACATTAGATATAAAGTAATATACTGATCCCTGCCCGCAGTTCAATGTACCTATATTTAATAACAACATCATTCATACCATATCTACATGAGATATGATGTAATATACTAATCCCTGCCCACAGATCAATGTATATTTAATAGCGATATCATTATTACTATATCTACATTAGATATAATGTAATATACTGATCCCTGTCCCCAGATCAATGTATCTACATTTAATAACAATATCATTAGTACTATATCCACATTACACATACTGTAATATACTGATCCCTTCCCACAGATCAATGTACATATAATAACAATATCATTATTACTATTTCTACATTAGATATAATGTAATATACTGATCCCTGCCCACAGATCAAGGTACCTACCTTTAATAACAATATCATTAGTACTATATCTACATTGGATATAATGTGATATAATGATTCCTTCCCACAGATCAAGGTGTCTGCATTTAATAACAATAGCATGATTACTATATCTACACTAGATATAATGCAATATACGGATTCCTTCCTACAAGTCAATGTACATATAATAGCAAAATCGTTATTACTATAACTACAGTAGATACAATGTAATATACAGAGTCCTTTCCTCAGATCAATGTACATTTAATATGGATATCATTATTACTATTTCAACATTAGATATAATGTAATATACTGACCCCTGCCCACAGATCAATGTACCTACATTTAATAACAATATCATTAGTACTATATCCACATTACATATAATGTAATATACTGATCCCTTCCCACAGATCAATGTACACATAATAACAATATCATTATTACTATATCTACATTAGGTATAATGTAATGTATTGACTACATCCTACAGATCATTGTACATTTAATAACATCATTCATGCTATAGCTAAATTGGATATAATATAATATACTGATCCCTTCCCACAGATCAAGGTAGCTACATTTAATAACAATATCATTATTACTATATCTACATGAGATATGATGTAATATACTAATCCCTGCCCACAGATCAATGTATATTTAGTAGCGATATCATTATTACTATATCTACATTAGATACAATGTAATATACTGATCCCTGTCCACAGATCAAGGTGCCTACATTTAATAACAATATCATTGTTACTACATCTACATTAGATATAATGTAATATACTGATCCCTGCCCACAGATCAAGGTACCTACCTTTAACAACAATATCATTAGTACTATATCTACCTTAGGTATAATGTAATATACTGATCCCTTCCCACAGATCAAGGTAGCTACATTTAATAACAACATGATTATTACTACATCTACATTAGATATAAAGTAAGATACTGATCCGTGCCCACAGTTCAATGTACATACATTTAATAACAACATCATTCATACTATATCTACATGAGATATGATGTAATATACTAATCCCTGCCCACGGATCAATGTACATATAATAGCAAAATCGTTATTACTATATCTACATTAGGTATAATGTAATGTATTGACTACATCCTACAGATCATTGTACATTTACTAACATCATTCATGCTATAGCTAAATTGGATATAATGTAATATACTGATCCCTTCCCACAGATCAATGTACCTACATTTAATAAGAACTTCATCAGTACTAGATCCACATTACATATAATGTAATATACTGATTCCTTCCCACAGATCAATGTACATTTAACAACAACATCATTCATACTATATCTACATTGGATATAATGTAGTATACTGACCCCTTACCACAGATCAATGTACATGACATATCAATATCATTGGTACTATGTCTACATTGGATATAGTGTAATATACTGGTTTATTCGCACAGACCAGTGTACATTTAATAACAATATCAATGGTACTATATCTACATTACATCTAATGTAATATACTGATCCTTTCCCACAGATCAATGTACATATCATAACAATATCATTATTACTATAACCACATTAGATATAATGTAATATACTGAGTCCTTTCCTCAGATCAATGTACATTTAATATGGATATCATTATTACTATTTCTACATTAGATATAATGTGATATACTGATTCCTTCCCACAGATCAAGGTATCTACATTTAATAACAATATCATTATTACTATATCTACATTAAATATAATGCAATATACGGATTCCTTCCCACAGATCAATGTACATTTAATAACAACATCATTCATACTATATCTACCTTGGATATAATGTAATATACTGATTACTTCCCACAGGTCAATGTACATATAATAGCAATATCGTTATTGCCATATCTACATTAGGTATAATGTAATGTATTGACTACATCCTACAGATCATTGTACATTTGATAACATCATTCATGCTATAGCTAAATTGGATATAATGTAATATACTGATCCCTTCCCACAGATCAAGGTAGCTACATTTAATAACAATATCATTATTACAATATCTACATGAGATATGATGTAATATACTAATCCCTGCCCACAGATCAATGTATATTTAATAGCGATATCATTATTACTATATCTACATTAGATACAATGTAATATACTGATCACTGTCCACAGATCAAGGTGCCTACATTTAATAACAATATCAGTATTACTTCATCTACGTTAGATATAATGTAGTATACTGATCCCTGCCCACAGATCAATGTACCTACATTTAATAACAATATCATTAGTACTATATCTACATTAGATATAATGTAATATACTGATTCCTTCCCACAGATCACGGTATATTTAATACCGATATCATTATTGCTATATCTACATTAGATATAATGTAATATACTGATTCCTCCCCACAGATCAAGGTATCAGCATTTAATAACAATATCATTATTACTGTATCTACAGTAGATGTAATGCAATATACGGATTCCTTCCAACAGATCAAAGTACATTTAATAACATCATTCATGCTACAGCTAAATTGGATATAATGTAATATACTGATCCCTTCCCACAGGTCAAGGTAGCTACATTTAATAACAATATCTTTATTACTATATCTACACTAGATATAATGTAATATACGGATTCCTTCCCACGGATCAATGTACATTTAATAACAACATCATTCATACTATATCTACATTGGATATAATGTAATATACTGATCCCTCCCCACAGGTCAATGTACATATAATAGCAAAATCGTTATTACTATAACTAGATTAGATATAATGTAATATATCTAGTCCTTTCCTCAGATCAATGTACATTTAGTATGGATATCATTATTACTATTTCTACATTAGATATAAAGTAATATACTGATCCCCGCCCACAGATCAAGGTACCTACCTTTAATAACAATATCAATAGTGCTATATCAACAATGGATATAATGTAATATACTGATCCCTTCCCACAGATCAAGGTAGCTACATTTAACAACAACATCATTCATATTATACCTACATTGGATATAATGTAATATACTGATCCCTTCCCACAGATCAATGTACATATAATGGCAAAATCGTTATTACTATATCTACATTAGGTATAATGTAATGTATTGATTACATCCTACAGATCATTCTACATTTAATAACATCATTCATGCTATAGCTAAATTGGATATAATGTAATATACTGATCCCTTCCCACAGATCAAGGTAGGTACATTTAATAACAATATCATTATTACTACATATACATTACATATAAAGTAATATACTGATCCCTGCCCACAGTTCAATGTACCTATATTTAATAACAACATCATTCATACTATATCTACATGAGATATGATGTAATATACTAATCCCTGCCCACAGATCAATGTACATATAATAACGATATCATTATTACTATTTCTACATTAGATATAATGTAATATACTGATCCCTGCCCACAGATCAAGGTACCTACCTTTAATAACAATATCATTAGTACTATATCTACATTAGATATAATGTAATATACTGATCCCTTCCCACAGATCAAGATAGCTACATTTAATAACAATATCATTATTACTACATCTACATTAGATATAATGCAATATACGGATTCCTTCCTACAGATCAATGTGCATTTAATAACAACATCATTCATACTATATCTACATTGGATATAATGTAATATACTGATCACTTCCCACAGGTCAATGTACATATAATAGCAAAATCGTTATTACTATAACTACATTAGATATAAAGTAATATACTGATCCCTGCCCACAATTCAATGTACCTATATTTAATAACAACATCATTCATACTATATCTACATGATATATGATGTAATACACTAATCCCTGCCCACAGATCAATGTATATTTAATAGCTATATCATTATTACTATATCTACATTAGATATAATGTAATATACTGATCCCTGTCCACAGATCAATGTATCTACATTTAATATCAATATCATTAGTACTATATCCACATTACATATAATGTATTATACTGATCCCTTCCCACAGATCAATGTACATATAATAACAATATCATTATTACTATTTCCACATTAGATATAATGTAATATACTGATCCCTGCCCACAGATCAAGGTACCTACCTTTAATAACAATATCATTAGTACTATATCTACATTAGATATAATGTAATATAATGATTCCTTCCCACAGATCAAGGTATCTACATTTAATAACAATATCATTATTACTATATCTACACTAGATATAATGTAATATTCGGATTCCTTCCCACGGATCAATGTACATATAATAACAACATCATTCATACTATATCTTCATTGGATATAATGTAATATACTGATCCCTTCCCACAGGTCAATGTACATATAATAGCAAAATCGTTATTACTATATCTACATTAGGTATAATGTAATGTATTGACTACATCCTACAGATCATTGTACATTTAATAACATCATTCATGCTATAGCTAAATTGGATATAATGTAATATACTGATCCCTTCCCACAGATCAAGGTAGCTACATTTAATAACAACATCATTATTACTATATCTACATGAGATATGATGTAATATACTAATCCCTGCCCACAGATCAATGTATATTTAATAGCGATATCATAATTACTATATCTACATTAGATACAATGTAGTATACTGATCACTGTCCACAGATCAAGGTGCCTACATTTAATAACAATATTATTATTACTACATCTACGTTAGATATAATGTAATATACTGATCCCTGCCCACAGATCAATGTACCTACGTTTAATAAGAATATCATTAGTACTATATCCACATTACATATAATGTAATAGACTGATTACTTCCCACAGGTCAATGTACATATAATAGCAATATCGTTATTGCCATATCTACATTAGGTATAATGTAATATACTGATCCCTCCTCACAGATCAATGTACCTACATTTCATAACAATATCATTATTACTATATCTACATTAGATATAATGTAATATACTGATCCCTTCCCACAGGTCAAGGTAGCTACATTTAATAACAATATCTTTATTACTATATCTACACTAGATATAATGTAATATACGGATTCCTTCCCACGGATCAATGTACATTTAATAACAACATCATTCATACTATATCTACATTGGATATAATGTAATATACTGATCCCTCCCCACAGGTCAATGTACATATAATAGCAAAATCGTTATTACTATAACTAGATTAGATATAATGTAATATATCTAGTCCTTTCCTCAGATCAATGTACATTTAGTATGGATATCATTATTACTATTTCTACATTAGATATAAAGTAATATACTGATCCCCGCCCACAGATCAAGGTACCTACCTTTAATAACAATATCAATAGTGCTATATCAACAATGGATATAATGTAATATACTGATCCCTTCCCACAGATCAAGGTAGCTACATTTAACAACAACATCATTCATACTATACCTACATTGGATATAATGTAATATACTGATCCCTTCCCACAGATCAATGTACATATAATGGCAAAATCGTTATTACTATATCTACATTAGGTGTAATGTAATGTATTGATTACATCCTACAGATCATTCTACATTTAATAACATCATTCATGCTATAGCTAAATTGGATATAATGTAATATACTGATCCCTTCCCACAGATCAAGGTAGGTACATTTAATAACAATATCATTATTACTACATATACATCACATATAAAGTAATATACTGATCCCTGCCCACAGTTCAATGTACCTATATTTAATAACAACATCATTCATACTATATCTACATGAGATATGATGTAATATACTAATCCCTGCCCACAGATCAATGTACATATAATAACGATATCATTATTACTATTTCTACATTAGATATAATGTAATATACTGATCCCTGCCCACAGATCAAGGTACCTACCTTTAATAACAATATCATTAGTACTATATCTACATTAGATATAATGTAATATACTGATCCCTTCCCACAGATCAAGATAGCTACATTTAATAACAATATCATTATTACTACATCTACATTAGATATAATGCAATATACGGATTCCTTCCTACAGATCAATGTGCATTTAATAACAACATCATTCATACTATATCTACATTGGATATAATGTAATATACTGATCACTTCCCACAGGTCAATGTACATATAATAGCAAAATCGTTATTACTATAACTACATTAGATATAAAGTAATATACTGATCCCTGCCCACAATTCAATGTACCTATATTTAATAACAACATCATTCATACTATATCTACATGATATATGATGTAATACACTAATCCCTGCCCACAGATCAATGTATATTTAATAGCTATATCATTATTACTATATCTACATTAGATATAATGTAATATACTGATCCCTGTCCACAGATCAATGTATCTACATTTAATATCAATATCATTAGTACTATATCCACATTACATATAATGTATTATACTGATCCCTTCCCACAGATCAATGTACATATAATAACAATATCATTATTACTATTTCCACATTAGATATAATGTAATATACTGATCCCTGCCCACAGATCAAGGTACCTACCTTTAATAACAATATCATTAGTACTATATCTACATTAGATATAATGTAATATAATGATTCCTTCCCACAGATCAAGGTATCTACATTTAATAACAATATCATTATTACTATATCTACACTAGATATAATGTAATATTCGGATTCCTTCCCACGGATCAATGTACATATAATAACAACATCATTCATACTATATCTTCATTGGATATAATGTAATATACTGATCCCTTCCCACAGGTCAATGTACATATAATAGCAAAATCGTTATTACTATATCTACATTAGGTATAATGTAATGTATTGACTACATCCTACAGATCATTGTACATTTAATAACATCATTCATGCTATAGCTAAATTGGATATAATGTAATATACTGATCCCTTCCCACAGATCAAGGTAGCTACATTTAATAACAACATCATTATTACTATATCTACATGAGATATGATGTAATATACTAATCCCTGCCCACAGATCAATGTATACTTAATAGCGATATCATTATTACTATATCTACATTAGATATAATGTAATGTACTGATCCCTTCCCACAGATCAGTGTACATATAATAGCAAAATCGTTATTACTATATCTACATTAGGTATAATTTAATGTATTGACTACATCCTACAGATCATTGTACATTTGATAACATCATTCATGCTATAGCTAAATTGGATATAATGTAATGTACTGATCCCTTCCCGCTGATCAAAGTAGCTACATTTAATAACAATATCATTATTACAATATCTATATGAGATATGATGTAATATACTAATCCCTGCCCACAGATCAATGTATATTTAATAGCGATATCATAATTACTATATCTACATTAGATACAATGTAGTATACTGATCACTGTCCACAGATCAAGGTGCCTACATTTAATAACAATATTATTATTACTACATCTACGTTAGATATAATGTAATATACTGATCCCTGCCCACAGATCAATGTACCTACGTTTAATAAGAATATCATTAGTACTATATCCACATTACATATAATGTAATAGACTGATTACTTCCCACAGGTCAATGTACATATAATAGCAATATCGTTATTGCCATATCTACATTAGGTATAATGTAATATACTGATCCCTCCTCACAGATCAATGTACCTACATTTCATAACAATATCATTATTACTATATCTACATTAGATATAATGTAATATACTGATCCCTTCCCACAGATCAATGTACATATAATAGCAAAATCGTTATTACTATAACTACAGTAGATATAATGTAATATACAGAGTCCTTTCCTCAGATCAATGTACATTTAATATGGATATCATTATTACTATTTCTACATTAGATATAATGTAATATACTGATCCCTTCCCACAGATCAAGGTAGCTACATTTAATAACAATATCATTATTACCACATCTACATTAGATATAAAGTAATATACTGATCCCTGCCCGCAGTTCAATGTACCTATATTTAATAACAACATCATTCATACCATATCTACATGAGATATGATGTAATATACTAATCGCTGCCCACAGATCAATGTATATTTAATAGCGATATCATTATTACTATATCTACATTAGATATAATGTAATATACTGATCCCTGTCCCCAGATCAATGTATCTACATTTAATAACAATATCATTAGTACTATATCCACATTACATATACTGTAATATACTGATCCCTTCCCACAGATCAATGTACATATAATAACAATATCATTATTACTATTTCTACATTAGATATAATGTAATATACTGATCCCTGCCCACAGATCAAGGTACCTACCTTTAATAACAATATCATTAGTACTATATCTACATTGGATATAATGTGATATAATGATTCCTTCCCACAGATCAAGGTGTCTGCATTTAATAACAATAGCATGATTACTATATCTACACTAGATATAATGCAATATACGGATTCCTTCCTACAAGACAATGTACATATAATAGCAAAATCGTTATTACTATAACTACAGTAGATACAATGTAATATACAGAGTCCTTTCCTCAGATCAATGTACATTTAATATGGATATCATTATTACTATTTCTACATTAGATATAATGTAATATACTGATCCCTGCCCACAGATCAATGTACCTACATTTAATAACAATATCATTAGTACTATATCCACATTACATATAATGTAATATACTGATCCCTTCCCACAGATCAAGGTACCTACCTTTAATAACAATATCATTAGTACTATATCTACCTTAGATATAATGTAATATACTGATCCCTTCCCACAGATCAAGGTAGCTACATTTAATAACAATATCATTATTACCACATCTACATTAGATATAAAGTAATATACGGATCCCTGCCCGCAGTTCAATGTACCTATATTTAATAACAACATCATTCATCCCATATCTACATGAGATATGATGTAATATACTAATCCCTGCCCACAGATCAATGTATATTTAATAGCGATATCATTATTACTATATCTACATTAGATATAATGTAATATACTGATCCCTGTCCACAGATCAATGTATCTACATTTAATAACAATATCATTAGTACTATATCCACATTACATATAATGTAATATACTGATCCCTTCCCACAGATCAATGTACATATAATAAAAATATCATTATTACTTTTTCTACATTAGATATAATGTAATATACTGATCCCTGCCCACAGATCAAGGTACCTACCTTTAATAACAATATCATTAGTACTATATCTACATTAGATATAATGTGATATACTGATTCCTTCCCACAGATCAAGGTGTCTGCATTTAATAACAATAGCATTATTACTATATCTACACTAGATATAATGCAATATACGGATTCCTTCCTACAGGTCAATGTACATATAATAGCAAAATCGTTATTACTATAACTACAGTAGATACAATGTAATATACAGAGTCCTTTCCTCAGATCAATGTACATTTAATATGGATATCATTATTACTATTTCAACATTAGATATAATGTAATATACTGATCCCTGCCCACAGATCAATGTACCTACATTTAATAACAATATCATTAGTACTATATCCACATTACATATAATGTAATATACTGATCCCTTCCCACAGATCAATGTACATATAATAACAATATCATTATTACTATATCTACATTAGGTATAATGTAATGTATTGACTACATCCTACAGATCATTGTACATTTAATAACATCATTCATGCTATAGCTAAATTGGATATAATATAATATACTGATCCCTTCCCACAGATCAAGGTAGCTACATTTAATAACAATATCATTATTACTATATCTACATGAGATATGATGTAATATACTAATCCCTGCCCACAGATCAATGTATATTTAGTAGCGATATCATTATTACTATATCTACATTAGATACAATGTAATATACTGATCCCTGTCCACAGATCAAGGTGCCTACATTTAATAACAATATCATTGTTACTACATCTACATTAGATATAATGTAATATACTGCTCCCTGCCCACAGATCAAGGTACCTACCTTTAACAACAATATCATTAGTACTATATCTACCTTAGGTATAATGTAATATACTGATCCCTTCCCACAGATCAAGGTAGCTACATTTAATAACAATATGATTATTACTACATCTACATTAGATATAAAGTAAGATACTGATCCGTGCCCACAGTTCAATGTACATACATTTAATAACAACATCATTCATACTATATCTATATGAGATATGATGTAATATACTAATCCCTGCCCACGGATCAATGTACATATAATAGCAATATCGTTATTGCCATATCTACATTAGGTATAATGTAATATACTGATCCCTCCTCACAGATCAATGTACCTACATTTCATAACAATATCATTATTACTATATCTACATTAGATATAATGTAATATACTGATCCCTTCCCACAGATCAATGTACATATAATAGCAAAATCGTTATTACTCTAACTACAGTAGATATAATGTAATATACAGAGTCCTTTCCTCAGATCAATGTACATTTAATATGGATATCATTATTACTATTTCTACATTAGATATAATGTAATATACTGATCCCTTCCCACAGATCAAGGTAGCTACATTTAATAACAATATCATTATTACCACATCTACATTAGATATAAAGTAATATACTGATCCCTGCCCGCAGTTCAATGTACCTATATTTAATAACAACATCATTCATACCATATCTACATGAGATATGATGTAATATACTAATCCCTGCCCACAGATCAATGTATATTTAATAGCGATATCATTATTACTATATCTACATTAGATATAATGTAATATACCGATCCCTGTCCCCAGATCAATGTATCTACATTTAATAACAATATCATTAGTACTATATCCACATTACACATACTGTAATATACTGATCCCTTCCCACAGATCAATGTACATATAATAACAATATCATTATTACTATTTCTACATTAGATATAATGTAATATACTGATCCCTGCCCACAGATCAAGGTACCTACCTTTAATAACAATATCATTAGTACTATATCTACATTAGATATAATGTGATATACTGATTCCTTCCCACAGATCAAGGTGTCTGCATTTAATAACAATAGCATGATTACTATATCTACACTAGATATAATGCAATATACGGATTCCTTCCTACAGGTCAATGTACATATAATAGCAAAATCGTTATTACTATAACTACAGTAGATACAATGTAATATACAGAGTCCTTTCCTCAGATCAATGTACATTTAATATGGATATCATTATTACTATTTCTACATTAGATATAATGTAATATACTGATCCCTGCCCACAGATCAATGTACCTACATTTAATAACAATATCATTAGTACTATATCCACATTACATATAATGTAATATGCTGATCCCTTCCCACAGATCAAGGTACCTACCTTTAATAACAATATCATTAGTACTATATCTACCTTAGATATAATGTAATATACTGATCCCTTCCCACAGATCAAGGTAGCTACATTTAATAACAATATCATTATTACCACATCTACATTAGATATAAAGTAATATACTGATCCCTGCCCGCAGTTCAATGTACCTATATTTAATAACAACATCATTCATACCATATCTACATGAGATATGATGTAATATACTAATCCCTGCCCACAGATCAATGTATATTTAATAGCGATATCATTATTACTATATCTACATTAGATATAATGTAATATACTGATCCCTGTCCACAGATCAATGTATCTACATTTAATAACAATATCATTAGTACTATATCCACATTACATATAATGTAATATACTGATCCCTTCCCACAGATCAATGTACATATAATAACAATGTCATTATTACTATCTCTACATTAGATATAATGTAATATACTGATCCCTGCCCACAGATCAGGGTACCTACCTTTAATAACAATATCATTAGTACTATATCTACATTAGATATAATGTGATATACTGATTCCTTCCCACAGATCAAGGTGTCTGCATTTAATAACAATAGCATTATTACTATATCTACACTAGATATAATGCAATATACGGATTCCTTCCTACAGGTCAATGTACATATAATAGCAAAATCGTTATTACTATAACTACAGTAGATACAATGTAATATACAGAGTCCTTTCCTCAGATCAATGTACATTTAATATGGATATCATTATTACTATTTCAACATTAGATATAATGTAATATACTGACCCCTGCCCACAGATCAATGTACCTACATTTAATAACAATATCATTAGTACTATATCCACATTACATATAATGTAATATACTGATCCCTTCCCACAGATCAATGTACACATAATAACAATATCATTATTACTATATCTACATTAGGTATAATGTAATGTATTGACTACATCCTACAGATCATTGTACATTTAATAACATCATTCATGCTATAGCTAAATTGGATATAATATAATATACTGATCCCTTCCCACAGATCAAGGTAGCTACATTTAATAACAATATCATTATTACTATATCTACATGAGATATGATGTAATATACTAATCCCTGCCCACAGATCAATGTATATTTAGTAGCGATATCATTATTACTATATCTACATTAGATACAATGTAATATACTGATCCCTGTCCACAGATCAAGGTGCGTACATTTAATAACAATATCATTGTTACTACATCTACATTAGATATAATGTAATATACTGATCCCTGCCCACAGATCAAGGTACCTACCTTTAACAACAATATCATTAGTACTATATCTACCTTAGGTATAATGTAATATACTGATCCCTTCCCACAGATCAAGGTAGCTACATTTAATAACAACATGATTATTACTACATCTACATTAGATATAAAGTAAGATACTGATCCGTGCCCACAGTTCAATGTACATACATTTAATAACAACATCATTCATACTATATCTACATGAGATATGATGTAATATACTAATCCCTGCCCACGGATCAATGTACATATAATAGCAAAATCGTTATTACTATATCTACATTAGGTATAATGTAATGTATTGACTACATCCTACAGATCATTGTACATTTACTAACATCATTCATGCTATAGCTAAATTGGATATAATGTAATATACTGATCCCTTCCCACAGATCAATGTACCTACATTTAATAAGAACTTCATCAGTACTAGATCCACATTACATATGATGTAATATACTGATTCCTTCCCACAGATCAATGTACATTTAACAACAACATCATTCATACTATATCTACATTGGATATAATGTAGTATACTGATCCCTTACCACAGATCAATGTACATGACATATCAATATCATTGGTACTATGTCTACATTGGATATAGTGTAATATACTGGTTTATTCGCACAGACCAGTGTACATTTAATAACAATATCAATGGTACTATATCTACATTACATCTAATGTAATATACTGATCCTTTCCCACAGATCAATGTACATATCATAACAATATCATTATTACTATAACCACATTAGATATAATGTAATATACTGAGTCCTTTCCTCAGATCAATGTACATTTAATATGGATATCATTATTACTATTTCTACATTAGATATAATGTGATATACTAATTCCTTCCCACAGATCAAGGTATCTACATTTAATAACAATATCATTATTACTATATCTACATTAAATATAATGCAATATACGGATTCCTTCCCACAGATCAATGTACATTTAATAACAACATCATTCATACTATATCTACCTTGGATATAATGTAATATACTGATCCCTTCCCACAGATCAGTGTACATATAATAGCAAAATCGTTATTACTATATCTAGATTAGGTATAATGTAATGTATTGACTACATCCTACAGATCATTGTACATTTGATAACATCATTCATGCTATAGCTAAATTGGATATAATGTAATGTACTGATCCCTTCCCACAGATCAAGGTAGCTACATTCAATAACAGTATCATTATTACAATATCTACATGAGATATGATGTAATATACTAATCCCTGCCCACAGATCAATGTATATTTAATAGCGATATCATTATTACTATATCTACATTAGATACAATGTAGTATACTGATCACTGTCCACAGATCAAGGTGCCTACATTTAATAACAATATTATTATTACTACATCTACGTTAGATATAATGTAATATACTGATCCCTGCCCACGGACCAATGTACCTACGTTTAATAAGAATATCATTAGTACTATATCCACATTACATATAATGTAATATACTGATTACTTCCCACAGGTCAATGTACATATAATAGCAATATCGTTATTGCCATATCTACATTAGGTATAATGTAATATACTGATCCCTCCTCACAGATCACTGTACCTACATTTCATAACAATATCATTATTACTACATATACAATACATATAAAGTAATATACTGATCCCTGCCCACAGTTCAATGTACCTATATTTAATAACAACATCATCCATACTATATCTACATGAGATATGATGTAATATACTAATCCCTGCCCACAGATCAATGTACCTACGTTTAATAAGAATATCATTAGTACTATGTCCACATTACATATAATGTATTAGACTGATTACTTCCCACAGGTCAATGTACATATAATAGCAATATCGTTATTGCCATATCTACATTAGGTATAATGTAATGTATTGACTACATCCTACAGATCATTGTACATTTGATAACATCATTCATGCTATAGCTAAATTGGATATAATGTAATATACTGATCCCTTCCCACAGATCAAGGTAGGTACATTTAATAACAATATCATTATTACTACATATACATTACATATAAAGTAATATACTGATCCCTGCCCACAGTTCAATGTACCTATATTTAATAACAACATCATTCATACTATATCTACATGAGATATGATGTAATATACTAATCCCTGCCCACAGATCAATGTACATATAATAACGATATCATTATTACTATTTCTACATTAGATATAATGTAATATACTGATCCCTGTCCACAGATCAATGTATCTACATTTAATATCAATATCATTAGTACTATATCCACATTACATATAATGTATTATACTGATCCCTTCCCACAGATCAATGTACATATAATAACAATATCATTATTACTATTTCTACATTAGATATAATGTAATATACTGATCCCTGCCCACAGATCAAGGTATCTACATTTAATAACAATATCATTATTACTATATCTACACTAGATATAATGTAATATTCGGATTCCTTCCCACGGATCAATGTACATATAATAACAACATCATTCATACTATATCTTCATTGGATATAATGTAATATACTGATCCCTTCCCACAGGTCAATGTACATATAATAGCAAAATCGTTATTACTATATCTACATTAGGTATAATGTAATGTATTGACTACATCCTACAGATCATTGTACATTTAATAACATCATTCATGCTATAGCTAAATTGGATATAATGTAATATACTGATCCCTTCCCACAGATCAAGGTAGCTACATTTAATAACAACATCATTATTACTATATGTACATGAGATATGATGTAATATACTAATCCCTGCCCACAGATCAATGTATACTTAATAGCGATATCATTATTACTATATCTACATTAGATATAATGTAATGTACTGATCCCTTCCCACAGATCAGTGTACATATAATAGCAAAATCGTTATTACTATATCTACATTAGGTATAATGTAATGTATTGACTACATCCTACAGATCATTGTACATTTGATAACATCATTCATGCTATAGCTAAATTGGATATAATGTAATGTACTGATCCCTTCCCACTGATCAAAGTAGCTACATTTAATAACAATATCATTATTACAATATCTATATGAGATATGATGTAATATACTAATCCCTGCCCACAGATCAATGTATATTTAATAGCGATATCATTATTACTATATCTACATTAGATACAATGTAGTATACTGATCACTGTCCACAGATCAAGGTGCCTACATTTAATAACAATATTATTATTACTACATCTACGTTAGATATAATGTAATATACTGATCCCTGCCCACAGATCAATGTACCTACGTTTAATAAGTATATCATTAGTACTATAGCCACATTACATATAATGTAATAGACTGATTACTTCCCACAGGTCAATGTACATATAATAGCAATATCGTTATTGCCATATCTACATTAGGTATAATGTAATATACTGATCCCTCCTCACAGATCAATGTACCTACATTTCATAACAATATCATTATTACTATATCTACATCAGATATAATGTAATATACTGATCCCTTCCCACAGGTCAATGTACATATAATAGCAAAATCGTTATTACTATAACTACAGTAGATACAATGTAATATACAGAGTCCTTTCCTCAGATCAATGTACATTTAATATGGATATCATTATTACTATTTCAACATTAGATATAATGTAATATACTGACCCCTGCCCACAGATCAATGTACCTACATTTAATAACAATATCATTAGTACTATATCCACATTACATATAATGTAATATACTGATTACTTCCCACAGGTCAATGTACATATAATAGCAATATCGTTATTGCCATATCTACATTAGGTATAATGTAATATACTGATCCCTCCTCACAGATCACTGTACCTACATTTCATAACAATATCATTATTACTACATATACAATACATATAAAGTAATATACTGATCCCTGCCCACAGTTCAATGTACCTATATTTAATAACAACATCATCCATACTATATCTACATGAGATATGATGTAATATACTAATCCCTGCCCACAGATCAATGTACCTACGTTTAATAAGAATATCATTAGTACTATGTCCACATTACATATAATGTATTAGACTGATTACTTCCCACAGGTCAATGTACATATAATAGCAATATCGTTATTGCCATATCTACATTAGGTATAATGTAATGTATTGACTACATCCTACAGATCATTGTACATTTGATAACATCATTCATGCTATAGCTAAATTGGATATAATGTAATATACTGATCCCTTCCCACAGATCAAGGTAGGTACATTTAATAACAATATCATTATTACTACATATACATTACATATAAAGTAATATACTGATCCCTGCCCACAGTTCAATGTACCTATATTTAATAACAACATCATTCATACTATATCTACATGAGATATGATGTAATATACTAATCCCTGCCCACAGATCAATGTACATATAATAACGATATCATTATTACTATTTCTACATTAGATATAATGTAATATACTGATCCCTGTCCACAGATCAATGTATCTACATTTAATATCAATATCATTAGTACTATATCCACATTACATATAATGTATTATACTGATCCCTTCCCACAGATCAATGTACATATAATAACAATATCATTATTACTATTTCTACATTAGATATAATGTAATATACTGATCCCTGCCCACAGATCAAGGTATCTACATTTAATAACAATATCATTATTACTATATCTACACTAGATATAATGTAATATTCGGATTCCTTCCCACGGATCAATGTACATATAATAACAACATCATTCATACTATATCTTCATTGGATATAATGTAATATACTGATCCCTTCCCACAGGTCAATGTACATATAATAGCAAAATCGTTATTACTATATCTACATTAGGTATAATGTAATGTATTGACTACATCCTACAGATCATTGTACATTTAATAACATCATTCATGCTATAGCTAAATTGGATATAATGTAATATACTGATCCCTTCCCACAGATCAAGGTAGCTACATTTAATAACAACATCATTATTACTATATCTACATGAGATATGATGTAATATACTAATCCCTGCCCACAGATCAATGTATACTTAATAGCGATATCATTATTACTATATCTACATTAGATATAATGTAATGTACTGATCCCTTCCCACAGATCAGTGTACATATAATAGCAAAATCGTTATTACTATATCTACATTAGGTATAATGTAATGTATTGACTACATCCTACAGATCATTGTACATTTGATAACATCATTCATGCTATAGCTAAATTGGATATAATGTAATGTACTGATCCCTGCCCACAGATCAATGTACCTACGTTTAATAAGTATATCATTAGTACTATAGCCACATTACATATAATGTAATAGACTGATTACTTCCCACAGGTCAATGTACATATAATAGCAATATCGTTATTGCCATATCTACATTAGGTATAATGTAATATACTGATCCCTCCTCACAGATCAATGTACCTACATTTCATAACAATATCATTATTACTATATCTACATCAGATATAATGTAATATACTGATCCCTTCCCACAGGTCAATGTACATATAATAGCAAAATCGTTATTACTATAACTACAGTAGATACAATGTAATATACAGAGTCCTTTCCTCAGATCAATGTACATTTAATATGGATATCATTATTACTATTTCAACATTAGATATAATGTAATATACTGACCCCTGCCCACAGATCAATGTACCTACATTTAATAACAATATCATTAGTACTATATCCACATTACATATAATGTAATATACTGATCCCTTCCGACAGATCAATGTACACATAATAACAATATCATTATTACTATATCTACATTAGGTATAATGTAATGTATTGACTACATCCTACAGATCATTGTACATTTAATAACATCATTCATGCTATAGCTAAATTGGATATAATATAATATACTGATCCCTTCCCACAGATCAAGGTAGCTACATTTAATAACAATATCATTATTACTATATCTACATGAGATATGATGTAATATACTAATCCCTGCCCACAGATCAATGTATATTTAGTAGCGATATCATTATTACTATATCTACATTAGATACAATGTAATATACTGATCCCTGTCCACAGATCAAGGTGCCTACACTTAATAACAATATCATTGTTACTACATCTACATTAGATATAATGTAATATACTGATCCCTGCCCACAGATCAAGGTACCTACCTTTAACAACAATATCATTAGTACTATATCTACCTTAGGTATAATGTAATATACTGATCCCTTCCCACAGATCAAGGTAGCTACATTTAATAACAACATGATTATTACTACATCTACATTAGATATAAAGTAAGATACTGATCCGTGCCCACAGTTCAATGTACATACATTTAATAACAACATCATTCATACTATATCTACATGAGATATGATGTAATATACTAATCCCTGCCCACGGATCAATGTACATATAATAGCAAAATCGTTATTACTATATCTACATTAGGTATAATGTAATGTATTGACTACATCCTACAGATCATTGTACATTTACTAACATCATTCATGCTATAGCTAAATTGGATATAATGTAATATACTGATCCCTTCCCACAGATCAATGTACCTACATTTAATAAGAACTTCATCAGTACTAGATCCACATTACATATAATGTAATATACTGATTCCTTCCCACAGATCAATGTACATTTAACAACAACATCATTCATACTATATCTACATTGGATATAATGTAGTATACTGATCCCTTACCACAGATCAATGTACATGACATATCAATATCATTGGTACTATGTCTACATTGGATATAGTGTAATATACTGGTTTATTCGCACAGACCAGTGTACATTTAATAACAATATCAATGGTACTATATCTACATTACATCTAATGTAATATACTGATCCTTTCCCACAGATCAATGTACATATCATAACAATATCATTATTACTATAACCACATTAGATATAATGTAATATACTGAGTCCTTTCCTCAGATCAATGTACATTTAATATGGATATCATTATTACTATTTCTACATTAGATATAATGTGATATACTGATTCCTTCCCACAGATCAAGGTATCTACATTTAATAACAATATCATTATTACTATATCTACATTAAATATAATGCAATATACGGATTCCTTCCCACAGATCAATGTACATTTAATAACAACATCATTCATACTATATCTACCTTGGATATAATGTAATATACTGATCCCTTCCCACAGATCAGTGTACATATAATAGCAAAATCGTTATTACTATATCTAGATTAGGTATAATGTAATGTATTGACTACATCCTACAGATCATTGTACATTTGATAACATCATTCATGCTATAGCTAAATTGGATATAATGTAATGTACTGATCCCTTCCCACAGATCAAGGTAGCTACATTCAATAACAGTATCATTATTACAATATCTACATGAGATATGATGTAATATACTAATCCCTGCCCACAGATCAATGTATATTTAATAGTGATATCATTATTACTATATCTACATTAGATACAATGTAGTATACTGATCACTGTCCACAGATCAAGGTGCCTACATTTAATAACAATATTATTATTACTACATCTACGTTAGATATAATGTAATATACTGATCCCTGCCCACGGACCAATGTACCTACGTTTAATAAGAATATCATTAGTACTATATCCACATTACATATAATGTAATATACTGATTACTTCCCACAGGTCAATGTACATATAATAGCAATATCGTTATTGCCATATCTACATTAGGTATAATGTAATATACTGATCCCTCCTCACAGATCACTGTACCTACATTTCATAACAATATCATTATTACTACATATACAATACATATAAAGTAATATACTGATCCCTGCCCACAGTTCAATGTACCTATATTTAATAACAACATCATCCATACTATATCTACATGAGATATGATGTAATATACTAATCCCTGCCCACAGATCAATGTACCTACGTTTAATAAGAATATCATTAGTACTATGTCCACATTACATATAATGTATTAGACTGATTACTTCCCACAGGTCAATGTACATATAATAGCAATATCGTTATTGCCATATCTACATTAGGTATAATGTAATGTATTGACTACATCCTACAGATCATTGTACATTTGATAACATCATTCATGCTATAGCTAAATTGGATATAATGTAATATACTGATCCCTTCCCACAGATCAAGGTAGGTACATTTAATAACAATATCATTATTACTACATATACATTACATATAAAGTAATATACTGATCCCTGCCCACAGTTCAATGTACCTATATTTAATAACAACATCATTCATACTATATCTACATGAGATATGATGTAATATACTAATCCCTGCCCACAGATCAATGTACATATAATAACGATATCATTATTACTATTTCTACATTAGATATAATGTAATATACTGATCCCTGTCCACAGATCAATGTATCTACATTTAATATCAATATCATTAGTACTATATCCACATTACATATAATGTATTATACTGATCCCTTCCCACAGATCAATGTACATATAATAACAATATCATTATTACTATTTCTACATTAGATATAATGTAATATACTGATCCCTGCCCACAGATCAAGGTATCTACATTTAATAACAATATCATTATTACTATATCTACACTAGATATAATGTAATATTCGGATTCCTTCCCACGGATCAATGTACATATAATAACAACATCATTCATACTATATCTTCATTGGATATAATGTAATATACTGATCCCTTCCCACAGGTCAATGTACATATAATAGCAAAATCGTTATTACTATATCTACATTAGGTATAATGTAATGTATTGACTACATCCTACAGATCATTGTACATTTAATAACATCATTCATGCTATAGCTAAATTGGATATAATGTAATATACTGATCCCTTCCCACAGATCAAGGTAGCTACATTTAATAACAACATCATTATTACTATATCTACATGAGATATGATGTAATATACTAATCCCTGCCCACAGATCAATGTATACTTAATAGCGATATCATTATTACTATATCTACATTAGATATAATGTAATGTACTGATCCCTTCCCACAGATCAGTGTACATATAATAGCAAAATCGTTATTACTATATCTACATTAGGTATAATGTAATGTATTGACTACATCCTACAGATCATTGTACATTTGATAACATCATTGATGCTATAGCTAAATTGGATATAATGTAATGTACTGATCCCTGCCCACAGATCAATGTACCTACGTTTAATAAGTATATCATTAGTACTATAGCCACATTACATATAATGTAATAGACTGATTACTTCCCACAGGTCAATGTACATATAATAGCAATATCGTTATTGCCATATCTACATTAGGTATAATGTAATATACTGATCCCTCCTCACAGATCAATGTACCTACATTTCATAACAATATCATTATTACTATATCTACATCAGATATAATGTAATATACTGATCCCTTCCCACAGGTCAATGTACATATAATAGCAAAATCGTTATTACTATAACTACAGTAGATACAATGTAATATACAGAGTCCTTTCCTCAGATCAATGTACATTTAATATGGATATCATTATTACTATTTCAACATTAGATATAATGTAATATACTGACCCCTGCCCACAGATCAATGTACCTACATTTAATAACAATATCATTAGTACTATATCCACATTACATATAATGTAATATACTGATCCCTTCCGACAGATCAATGTACACATAATAACAATATCATTATTACTATATCTACATTAGGTATAATGTAATGTATTGACTACATCCTACAGATCATTGTACATTTAATAACATCATTCATGCTATAGCTAAATTGGATATAATATAATATACTGATCCCTTCCCACAGATCAAGGTAGCTACATTTAATAACAATATCATTATTACTATATCTACATGAGATATGATGTAATATACTAATCCCTGCCCACAGATCAATGTATATTTAGTAGCGATATCATTATTACTATATCTACATTAGATACAATGTAATATACTGATCCCTGTCCACAGATCAAGGTGCCTACACTTAATAACAATATCATTGTTACTACATCTACATTAGATATAATGTAATATACTGATCCCTGCCCACAGATCAAGGTACCTACCTTTAACAACAATATCATTAGTACTATATCTACCTTAGGTATAATGTAATATACTGATCCCTTCCCACAGATCAAGGTAGCTACATTTAATAACAACATGATTATTACTACATCTACATTAGATATAAAGTAAGATACTGATCCGTGCCCACAGTTCAATGTACATACATTTAATAACAACATCATTCATACTATATCTACATGAGATATGATGTAATATACTAATCCCTGCCCACGGATCAATGTACATATAATAGCAAAATCGTTATTACTATATCTACATTAGGTATAATGTAATGTATTGACTACATCCTACAGATCATTGTACATTTACTAACATCATTCATGCTATAGCTAAATTGGATATAATGTAATATACTGATCCCTTCCCACAGATCAATGTACCTACATTTAATAAGAACTTCATCAGTACTAGATCCACATTACATATAATGTAATATACTGATTCCTTCCCACAGATCAATGTACATTTAACAACAACATCATTCATACTATATCTACATTGGATATAATGTAGTATACTGATCCCTTACCACAGATCAATGTACATGACATATCAATATCATTGGTACTATGTCTACATTGGATATAGTGTAATATACTGGTTTATTCGCACAGACCAGTGTACATTTAATAACAATATCAATGGTACTATATCTACATTACATCTAATGTAATATACTGATCCTTTCCCACAGATCAATGTACATATCATAACAATATCATTATTACTATAACCACATTAGATATAATGTAATATACTGAGTCCTTTCCTCAGATCAATGTACATTTAATATGGATATCATTATTACTATTTCTACATTAGATATAATGTGATATACTGATTCCTTCCCACAGATCAAGGTATCTACATTTAATAACAATATCATTATTACTATATCTACATTAAATATAATGCAATATACGGATTCCTTCCCACAGATCAATGTACATTTAATAACAACATCATTCATACTATATCTACCTTGGATATAATGTAATATACTGATCCCTTCCCACAGATCAGTGTACATATAATAGCAAAATCGTTATTACTATATCTAGATTAGGTATAATGTAATGTATTGACTACATCCTACAGATCATTGTACATTTGATAACATCATTCATGCTATAGCTAAATTGGATATAATGTAATGTACTGATCCCTTCCCACAGATCAAGGTAGCTACATTCAATAACAGTATCATTATTACAATATCTACATGAGATATGATGTAATATACTAATCCCTGCCCACAGATCAATGTATATTTAATAGTGATATCATTATTACTATATCTACATTAGATACAATGTAGTATACTGATCACTGTCCACAGATCAAGGTGCCTACATTTAATAACAATATTATTATTACTACATCTACGTTAGATATAATGTAATATACTGATCCCTGCCCACGGACCAATGTACCTACGTTTAATAAGAATATCATTAGTACTATATCCACATTACATATAATGTAATATACTGATTACTTCCCACAGGTCAATGTACATATAATAGCAATATCGTTATTGCCATATCTACATTAGGTATAATGTAATATACTGATCCCTCCTCACAGATCACTGTACCTACATTTCATAACAATATCATTATTACTACATATACAATACATATAAAGTAATATACTGATCCCTGCCCACAGTTCAATGTACCTATATTTAATAACAACATCATCCATACTATATCTACATGAGATATGATGTAATATACTAATCCCTGCCCACAGATCAATGTACCTACGTTTAATAAGAATATCATTAGTACTATGTCCACATTACATATAATGTATTAGACTGATTACTTCCCACAGGTCAATGTACATATAATAGCAATATCGTTATTGCCATATCTACATTAGGTATAATGTAATGTATTGACTACATCCTACAGATCATTGTACATTTGATAACATCATTCATGCTATAGCTAAATTGGATATAATGTAATATACTGATCCCTTCCCACAGATCAAGGTAGGTACATTTAATAACAATATCATTATTACTACATATACATTACATATAAAGTAATATACTGATCCCTGCCCACAGTTCAATGTACCTATATTTAATAACAACATCATTCATACTATATCTACATGAGATATGATGTAATATACTAATCCCTGCCCACAGATCAATGTACATATAATAACGATATCATTATTACTATTTCTACATTAGATATAATGTAATATACTGATCCCTGTCCACAGATCAATGTATCTACATTTAATATCAATATCATTAGTACTATATCCACATTACATATAATGTATTATACTGATCCCTTCCCACAGATCAATGTACATATAATAACAATATCATTATTACTATTTCTACATTAGATATAATGTAATATACTGATCCCTGCCCACAGATCAAGGTATCTACATTTAATAACAATATCATTATTACTATATCTACACTAGATATAATGTAATATTCGGATTCCTTCCCACGGATCAATGTACATATAATAACAACATCATTCATACTATATCTTCATTGGATATAATGTAATATACTGATCCCTTCCCACAGGTCAATGTACATATAATAGCAAAATCGTTATTACTATATCTACATTAGGTATAATGTAATGTATTGACTACATCCTACAGATCATTGTACATTTAATAACATCATTCATGCTATAGCTAAATTGGATATAATGTAATATACTGATCCCTTCCCACAGATCAAGGTAGCTACATTTAATAACAACATCATTATTACTATATCTACATGAGATATGATGTAATATACTAATCCCTGCCCACAGATCAATGTATACTTAATAGCGATATCATTATTACTATATCTACATTAGATATAATGTAATGTACTGATCCCTTCCCACAGATCAGTGTACATATAATAGCAAAATCGTTATTACTATATCTACATTAGGTATAATGTAATGTATTGACTACATCCTACAGATCATTGTACATTTGATAACATCATTCATGCTATAGCTAAATTGGATATAATGTAATGTACTGATCCCTTCCCACTGATCAAAGTAGCTACATTTAATAACAATATCATTATTACAATATCTATATGAGATATGATGTAATATACTAATCCCTGCCCACAGATCAATGTATATTTAATAGCGATATCATTATTACTATATCTACATTAGATACAATGTAGTATACTGATCACTGTCCACAGATCAAGGTGCCTACATTTAATAACAATATTATTATTACTACATCTACGTTAGATATAATGTAATATACTGATCCCTGCCCACAGATCAATGTACCTACGTTTAATAAGAATATCATTAGTACTATAGCCACATTACATATAATGTAATAGACTGATTACTTCCCACAGGTCAATGTACATATAATAGCAATATCGTTATTGCCATATCTACATTAGGTATAATGTAATATACTGATCCCTCCTCACAGATCAATGTACCTACATTTCATAACAATATCATTATTACTATATCTACATTAGATATAATGTAATATGCTGATCCCTTCCCACAGATCAATGTACATATAATAGCAAAATCGTTATTACTATAACTACAGTAGATATAATGTAATATACAGAGTCCTTTCCTCAGATCAATGTACATTTAATATGGATATCATTATTACTATTTCTACATTAGATATAATGTAATATACTGATCCGTTCCCACAGATCAAGGTAGCTACATTTAATAACAATATCATTATTACCACATCTACATTAGATATAAAGTAATATACTGATCCCTGCCCGCAGTTCAATGTACCTATATTTAATAACAACATCATTCATACCATATCTACATGAGATATGATGTAATATACTAATCCCTGCCCACAGATCAATGTATATTTAATAGCGATATCATTATTACTATATCTACATTAGATATAATGTAATATACTGATCCCTGTCCCCAGATCAATGTATCTACATTTAATAACAATATCATTAGTACTATATCCACATTACATATACTGTAATATACTGATCCCTTCCCACAGATCAATGTACATATAATAACAATATCATTATTACTATTTCTACATTAGATATAATGTAATATACTGATCCCTGCCCACAGATCAAGGTACCTACCTTTAATAACAATATCATTAGTACTATATCTACATTAGATATAATGTGATATACTGATTCCTTCCCACAGATCAAGGTGTCTGCATTTAATAACAATAGCATGATTACTATATCTACACTAGATATAATGCAATATACGGATTCCTTCCTACAGGTCAATGTACATATAATAGCAAAATCGTTATTACTATAACTACAGTAGATACAATGTAATATACAGAGTCCTTTCCTCAGATCAATGTACATTTAATATGGGTATCATTATTACTATTTCTACATTAGATATAATGTAATATACTGATCCCTGCCCACAGATCAATGTACCTACATTTAATAACAATATCATTAGTACTATATCCACATTACATATAATGTAATATACTGATCCCTTCCCACAGATCAAGGTACCTACCTTTAATAACAATATCATTAGTACTATATCTACCTTAGATATAATGTAATATACTGATCCCTTCCCACAGATCAAGGTAGCTACATTTAATAACAATATCATTATTACCACATCTACATTAGATATAAAGTAATATACTGATCCCTGCCCGCAGTTCAATGTACCTATATTTAATAACAACATCATTCATACCATATCTACATGAGATATGATGTAATATACTAATCCCTGCCCACAGATCAATGTATATTTAATAGCGATATCATTATTACTATATCTACATTAGATATAATGTAATATACCGATCCCTGTCCCCAGATCAATGTATCTACATTTAATAACAATATCATTAGTACTATATCCACATTACATATACTGTAATATATTGATCCCTTCCCACAGATCAATGTACATATAATAACAATATCATTATTACTATTTCTACATTAGATATAATGTAATATACTGATCCCTGCCCACAGGTCAAGGTACCTACCTTTAATAACAATATCATTAGTACTATATCTACATTAGATATAATGTGATATACTGATTCCTTCCCACAGATCAAGGTGTCTGCATTTAATAACAATAGCATTATTACTATATCTACACTAGATATAATGCAATATACGGATTCCTTCCTACAGGTCAATGTACATATAATAGCAAAATCGTTATTACTATAACTACAGTAGATACAATGTAATATACAGAGTCCTTTCCTCAGATCAATGTACATTTAATATGGATATCATTATTACTATTTCAACATTAGATATAATGTAATATACTGATCCCTGCCCACAGATCAATGTACCTACATTTAATAACAATATCATTAGTACTATATCCACATTACATATAATGTAATATACTGATCCCTTCCCACAGATCAATGTACATACAATAACAATATCATTATTACTATATCTACATTAGGTATAATGTAATGTATTGACTACATCCTACAGATCATTGTACATTTAATAACATCATTCATGCTATAGCTAAATTGGATATAATATAATATACTGATCCCTTCCCACAGATCAAGGTAGCTACATTTAATAACAATATCATTATTACTATATCTACATGAGATATGATGTAATATACTAATCCCTGCCCACAGATCAATGTATATTTAGTAGCGATATCACTATTACTATATCTACATTAGATACAATGTAATATACTGATCCCTGTCCACAGATCAAGGTGCCTACATTTAATAACAATATCATTGTTACTACATCTACATTAGATATAATGTAATATACTGATCCCTGCCCACAGATCAAGGTACCTACCTTTAACAACAATATCATTAGTACTATATCTACCTTAGGTATAATGTAATATACTGATCCCTTCCCACAGATCAAGGTAGCTACATTTAATAACAATATGATTATTACTACATCTACATTAGATATAAAGTAAGATACTGATCCGTGCCCACAGTTCAATGTACATACATTTAATAACAACATCATTCATACTATATCTACATGAGATATGATGTAATATACTAATCCCTGCCCACGGATCAATGTACATATAATAGCAATATCGTTATTGCCATATCTACATTAGGTATAATGTAATATACTGATCCCTCCTCACAGATCAATGTACCTACATTTCATAACAATATCATTATTACTATATCTACATTAGATATAATGTAATATACTGATCCCTTCCCACAGATCAATGTACATATAATAGCAAAATCGTTATTACTATAACTACAGTAGATATAATGTAATATACAGAGTCCTTTCCTCAGATCAATGTACATTTAATATGGATATCATTATTACTATTTCTACATTAGATATAATGTAATATACTGATCCCTTCCCACAGATCAAGGTAGCTACATTTAATAACAATATCATTATTACCACATCTACATTAGATATAAAGTAATATACTGATCCCTGCCCGCAGTTCAATGTACCTATATTTAATAACAACATCATTCATACCATATCTACATGAGATATGATGTAATATACTAATCCCTGCCCACAGATCAATGTATATTTAATAGCGATATCATTATTACTATATCTACATTAGATATAATGTAATATACTGATTCCTGTGAACAGATCAAGGTGCCTACATTTAATAACAATATCACTATTACTACATCTACATTAGATATAATGTAATATACTGATCCCTGCCCACAGATCAATGTACCTACATTTAATAAGAACATAATTAGTACTATATCCACATTACATATAACGTAATATACTGATTACTTCCCACAGATCAATGTACATATAATAGCAATATCGTTATTGCCATATCTACATTAGGTATAATGTAATATACTGATCCCTGCTCACAGATCAACGTACCTACATTTCATAACAATATCATTATTACTATATCTACATTAGATATAATGTAATATACTGATCACTGCCCACAGATCAAGGTACCTACCTTTAATAACAATATCATTAGTACTATATCTACCTTAGATATAATGTAATATACTGATCCCTTCCCACAGATCAAGGTAGCTACATTTAATAACAATATCATTATTACTACATCTACATTAGATATAAAGTAATATACTGATCGCTGCCCACCGTTCAATGTACCTATATTTAATAACAACATCATTCATGCTATATCTACATGAGATATGATGTAATATACTAATCCCTGCCCACAGATCAATGTACATATAATAACGATATCATTATTACTATTTCTACATTAGATATAATGTAATATACTGATCCCTGCCCACAGATCAAGGTACCTACCTTTAATAACAATATCATTAGTACTATATCTACATTAGATATAATGTAATATACTGATCCCTTCCCACAGATCAAGATAGCTACATTTAATAACAATATCATTATTACTACATCTACATTAGATATAATGCAATATACGGATTCCTTCCTACAGATCAATGTGCATTTAATAACAACATCATTCATACTATATCTACATTGGATATAATGTAATATACTGATCACTTCCCACAGGTCAATGTACATATAATAGCAAAATCGTTATTACTATAACTACATTAGATATAAAGTAATATACTGATCCCTGCCCACAATTCAATGTACCTATATTTAATAACAACATCATTCATACTATATCTACATGATATATGATGTAATACACCAATCCCTGCCCACAGATCAATGTATATTTAATAGCTATATCATTATTACTATATCTACATTAGATATAATGTAATATACTGATCCCTGTCCACAGATCAATGTATCTACATTTAATATCAATATCATTAGTACTATATCCACATTACATATAATGTATTATACTGATCCCTTCCCACAGATCAATGTACATATAATAACAATATCATTATTACTATTTCTACATTAGATATAATGTAATATACTGATCCCTCCCCACAGATCAAGGTACCTACCTTTAATAACAATATCATTAGTACTATATCTACATTAGATATAATGTAATATAATGATTCCTTCCCACAGATCAAGGTATCTACATTTAATAACAATATCATTATTACTATATCTACACTAGATATAATGTAATATTCGGATTCCTTCCCACGGATCAATGTACATATAATAACAACATCATTCATACTATATCTTCATTGGATATAATGTAATATACTGATCCCTTCCCACAGGTCAATGTACATATAATAGCAAAATCGTTATTACTATATCTACATTAGGTATAATGTAATGTATTGACTACATCCTACAGATCATTGTACATTTAATAACATCATTCATGCTATAGCTAAATTGGATATAATGTAATATACTGATCCCTTCCCACAGATCAAGGTAGCTACATTTAATAACAACATCATTATTACTATATCTACATGAGATATGATGTAATATACTAATCCCTGCCCACAGATCAATGTATACTTAATAGCGATATCATTATTACTATATCTACATTAGATACAATGTAGTATACTGATCACTGTCCACAGATCAAGGTGCCTACATTTAATAACAATATTATTATTACTACATCTACGTTAGATATAATGTAATATACTGATCCCTGCCCACAGATCAATGTACCTACGTTTAATAAGAATATCATTAGTACTATATCCACATTACATATAATGTAATAGACTGATTACTTCCCACAGGTCAATGTACATATAATAGCAATATCGTTATTGCCATATCTACATTAGGTATAATGTAATATACTGATCCCTCCTCACAGATCAATGTACCTACATTTCATAACAATATCATTATTACTCTATCTACATTAGATATAATGTAATATACTGATCCCTTCCCACAGATCAAGGTAGGTACATTTAATAACAATATCATTAGTACTATATCTACATTAGATATAATGTAATATACTGATCCCTTCCCACAGATCAAGGTAGGTACATTTATTAACAATATCATTATTACTACATATACATTACATATAAAGTAATATACTGATCCCTGCCCACAGTTCAATGTACCTATATTTAATAACAACATCATCCATACTATATCCACATGAGATATGATGTAATATACTAATCCCTGCCCACAGATCAATGTATATTTAATAGCGACATCAGTATTACTATATCTACATTAGATACAATGTAATATACTGATTCCTTCCCACAGATGAAGGTATCTACGTTTAATAACAATATGATTATTACTATATCTACATTAAATATAATGCAATATACGGATTCCTTCCCACAGATCAATGTACATTTAATAACAACATCATTCATACTATATGTAGCGTCGAAACCTCTCCAACATGGAGAAGTCCCGTATTTCAGATTATGATAAGGAGTGCGGTAGGTTCATAAATAAATTTAATAATAATTGAGCCAAAAACGTTTGATTTTATTGGCTCTCAAAAACGAAGGGGAAAAGCCATACGGCATAAGAACCCCTGATTCTTAAATATATTAAGAGAAAAAGCGAATCGAAGCAAGGTGCGAGCGATCGCATGTAACGTTATCTTATATCGTATTTAAATTAGAATAATCACATATGAAGCGTGTATTTATACTGTGTAATGAGGGTGGTTATATGTAATAACCAACCCTATCGTGTCGTTTTGTATTGAACAATAGTATCGAATCAGAGTGATTACAGGAAGTAACCACTCTACCGGGTCGTCGTCACGACCACGGATGTCTTGTATGTAATTGTAATATGCGTATTCAGGGTGGTTACGTGATGTAACCAACCCTACGGGTCGTCGGTGTGACTGCAATAGTCACATCCGAACGACATCCGAGTAACCAGGGTGGTTACGTGATGTAACCAACCCTACGGGTCGTCGGTGTGACTGCAATAGTCACATCCGAACGACATCCGATTAATCGAAAGAGATTCGGCTCTTGCACTCGCGAACTAACCATATTACGATCGCGACCCGAACTGCCCGAAATCTGCAAGCCGACTGACTAAAAAAAGCAAGCAAGAATACCCGGAAATTGCCTGAAAATTCTAGCATAAGAGGGGTGGCATTTGAAAATGTCCTTTCTTTCTTTCTTCCTATCGATGACGCACGAGGGGCAACGAAACCGTTAGGTCGTTTATTACTTGCAGATGGGACCGAACCGAGCGAAAACCGATAGACAAAAGCCCTGCCTTGACTCGTCCTTCGAATCAAAGGGCTATTCCCGGCGACGAACGCGCTGGGCCTCTTAAGATCGTAAACCTCCCTCGATCGACAAAGGTTCTCAACCGCGTTCGAACATGCTCCCCCCGTTGCGAGTATACCGAGCAAAATTATTCTAGCTTCAAATTAACGCGAATGCATAATAAACTAACATGCACTATTTCTAAATATACATAGGTTGCGTCACTATCACTAGCTTGATTAGTTCGCGTTTTATTAAACGTCTTCAAGCAATGGACACAACACGGAAATGTTTCTTTTGAAAACGCCGTTAGCGCCTTTGATGGTAGCCACCCGCACTTCTCCATCACCACCAGGATGAATCTCCAGAACCCTGCCCAGCCGCCACTGCATACATGGTAGATTCTTATCCATGAGAAGCACAATGGTGTCCACCTTAATTTCGCCACGGGCCTCCAGCCACTTTTGGCGCTTCTGCAGTTCGTTGAGGTACTCTGTGTACCACCGTTTCCAGAAGTCCTGGCGAGCCTTTATAATTAATCTCCATGATGACAGTCGATTCTCTGGAACCGAAAGCAAATTATCCTCCGGCAGTATCGTGAGAGGTCGACCCACCAAAACATGCGCAGGTGTCAGCGCAAGCGGATCATTCGGATCCGAAGAAATAGGGCACAGCGGTCTTGAATTCAAAATAGCTTCGATCTCAATAGCAAAAGTGTTAATCTCTTCAAAGGTAAAGAGACGTTCACCTACAACCCGCTTGAAGTGGTGTTTGAAAGACTTGACCGCCGCTTCCCATATTCCCCCGAAGTGCGGTGACAAGGGCGGATTAAAATGCCACGTGATATTTTTACTTACCGCGAACTCATTTACTTGACCCTTAAATTGGTCCGACCCGAACAAGGCATATAATTCGCGTAATTGATTATTGGCACCTACGAAATTCGTGCCATTATCTGAATAAACGTGCGTAGGTATCGCGCGACGGCCTATAAAGCGTCTAAAGGCTCCGAGAAACCCTTCTGTCGTTAGATCGCTGACGATCTCGATATGTACTGCTTTAACCGACATACATACGAAGACGCAGCCGTACGCCTTCACTCGATTTCGGTTTCGATGTTTCTTTTCCTTAACGAATAGCGGCCCGAAAAAATCTACACCCGTATGAGTAAACGCCGCGGCTTCTTCAACGCGCGATTTTGGCAAATTACCCATTACCCGTTGCACAGGTGTCGCCCTAAAACGGATGCACCGAACGCATCGTCGCACTATTTTCCGTACCTGATTTTTCCCGTCGAGTAGCCAAAAACGGTGTCGAATCGTATATAACGTACTTTGGATGCCCGCGTGGTACGTGCGTTCATGAGTATCGCGAATGATCAAATCAGTCACATGGTGATATGACGGTAAGAGAATTGGGTGTTTTTGCGAATATGAGATCTCAGCGTTCTGTAATCGCCCACCAACGCGGAGTAAACCATCTCTATCAATAAAAGGGTTCAAAGATGCTAATCGATTACCCTTAGCTCCTCCCGACGACGATATATGCTGGATCTCGCTAGAAAACTGTTCCCTCTGAATCGCTCGTATAATCGAGCGTTCCGCCGCAATTTTCTCCTCCGCGCATAACTCTCCTCTATGACTGTTTGATCGAAGCATTCGTAAACAATAAGCTACTACACGGACGAGTTTCGGATACGAGGAAAAATTGATAAAAAAGTCGCATTTATTAATTGTGAGTGCTAGACACGTCATCTTTTTTAACCCGGGAAGATCTGTAACGGTAAGAACTGAATTTATCGGCCAAGAATCCTCGCGACCGCGCAACCAATTAGGACCTTCGAACCACGAGTTATTTTGACAAAACGCTGCGGGATATTGACCGCGGGACAATGCGTCAGCTGGGTTGTCCTTTGTCCTGACATGCCGCCATTCGGCCTCTACGGTCTTTTGAATCTCTGCGACGCGATTAGATTCGAAAAGTCTCAACACCGACGGGGACTTCCTCAGCCATTGTAGAACTATCGTGGAATCGGTCCAAAATGTAACACGATTAATTGGAATATCGATAGCCGAACGTGTTTCGCGATATAGCCGAGCCAGCGTCAACGCACCGCATAATTCGAGACGCGGCATAGTCATTTCCTTGAGCGGCGCGACCCGAGATTTCGCACAAGAAAGACGCACGAGGGTATGACCATCTTGATCGCAAGAACGTAGATATATGCATGCTCCGTACCCTACCTTACTCGCGTCGCAAAACCCGTGAATTTGAATATTACTAGCATTTTTTAGGATAAGCCTTCGGTCTACGGTTAAGTTGTTCACGAAATGAAGTTGACTTGAGAATGCGGTCCAACTGGAGCACAAAGCTTGTGGAACCGATTCGTCCCATTCAAGCTTCGCTTTCCAGCATTCCTGCATAAAAACTTTCGCGGCTAAAATTACTGGTCCTAATAATCCGAGTGGATCAAAAATTTTCGCTATTTCCGACAAAATGACGCGTTTGGTAAATTTCGCGGGAAGTTCGAATGATTTTACCGAGTATACGAGTTTGTCTTCGCGCGCGTTCCATCCGAGGCCTAACGTTTTTTTCACGGTACTATCATCAGTTACGCAATCTGTCCCGAGGATTTTTTCATTAATGTTGTCGAGAGCGTGGTTATGGTTAGATGCCCACTGACGTATATTAAACCCGCCCCGTTTTAAAAGTTCAATTATCTCATCGCGGATTCTTAAAATTTCTTCTAGTGAATTCGCGCCCGTTAAAAGATCGTCTACATATAAATCCCGTTTCAAAATTTCAGACGCGTACGGAAAGTCTGTGCGCTCGTCATCCGCGAGCTGCTGGATCGTGCGAATCGCGAGGTACGGAGCCGACGAAACACCGAATGTAACCGTGTTCATCTCATAGGTCTTAACGCGATCCTCGTGATACCAAAATATCCGTTGGTACTTCCTATCCTGAGGGTGAACAAGAATTTGCCGGTACATCTTCTCGATGTCGGCAGTAAGCACGTACGCGTGTGTCCGGAATCTAACTAAATGCTCAAAGAGCTTATCTTGAATAGTGGGACCGATCATAAGCCTGTCATTTAAAGAAATATTCGTCTCCGATTTAGCTGACGCGTCGAAAACTACGCGAACCTTGGTAGTTGCACTGGTGGTTTTTATCACGGCGTGATGAGGCATGTAATAGCCTGCCACAGTCTCGTCGTCAGCCCGAGACATATGACCAAGAGTAATATACTCCTGCATCACCTTCGTGTATTCTGCCTTAAGTACTGCGTTCGCGTTTAATTTTCTTTGTAGCGCGTTAAACCGACGGAAAGCGGATCGTCGCGAGTCGCCAAAATCTCTATCGCCGGTGCGAAAAGGCAAACGCACAATATACCGTCCCGACGCGTCGCGCGTTGTATTTTCGCGGTAATGCGTCTCGCATAACGCTTCTTCTGATAATCCCGTAGTTTCGGTGTCTATGTTTTCTATTAACCAAAATTTGGCGATTTGTTCCTTTAATTCTAATAAAGCACACGAGACTGCTTGTTTTTCCGCGTTATCTCCCGCGCCGCCAACTATTACCCATCCGAGTCGGGTTTTTTGTAGAAACAAATCGCTATCGTCGCGAGATAATTTAATTTGCCCTATTGATAGTAACGATAACGTGGCACCGGATCCTATTAAAATATCAACCGGCCGTGGTATATGGAATTCGGGGTCCGCGAGACGTAAATTAGCGGGGATTTTAATTAGTTCACGCGGGAACACTTCCTCCGGAACGGAATCTGCAATTCGCGGAACAGCTAAACAGGTCAAATCTTTTTTTAAATCACTATGAATCGAACTAAAAGTTATATTAATCGAACTGCTCGCTATCGTATTCATTCCGTTAATCGCACCGATCGGAATGGAGCAGGATTGCATCGGGAGCCCTAATTGCCGCGCGAGTTTGTCCGTAATAAAATGTGCCGTCGCACAAGTGTCTAATAACGCGCGAGCCCTTATAAATATTCCCTCGGCGCTTCGAACGCGAACTACTGCACTCATCATTAATTGCGAGCGGGGAACGCAACCAATGAGGGTTAATACGGAGCCTAATCGTCATGAAGACTTTGTCTGATCGGTCGTCTCGATTCCTGGTTTCGCTTGAGACGTTGATGGTCCGGCGGATGACTGTTGATTCGCGAAGCTGTGCAATAATGTGTTATGAAAACGCCCGCAAAATCTACAACGCGACCCCTTGCACTCTCCGGCGTGCGGACGAAGGCAATTTCGACATAATTGTTTCCGTTTCACTGTATCCCACCGTTGGGACGTAGTCATTTTTTGAAACGTCGGGCATTTATAAATGTTATGATTTTGCTTGCAGCAAAAACAAGAAATCGAAGTCGCGGTGACGAATGAGCGCGCACTCGCCTCGGTCTTGCGAGTTTTCGCCGCGCGTGGTTCCCGGTCGGATCGACGTTTGTTTCCGGATTGATTCGCGCTTTTTTCACAACTGTCGACCTCTTCGAGATGGTGCAATCGGTTCGCAGTCGCGCTCACGAATTTATAGAACTTCTCCAGGCTGGGAAAAACGTCCTCGTCCAGCAACTCTTCCCATTTCTGACGAAGGTCGCTGGGAAGCGCCTTCTCCAGCACACAGATAACCATGGTGTGATCGGGCTCTATATCTAATGTTTTTAACATGCTTAGATGCTGGCGAACATCGTCGATTAACTTCGTAAGCCCGGACGGAGTGGCCGTAGTTAAACGTTTCATATCAAGAATGGCATTCAGATGTCTTGAAATGAGTATCCGTCGCTTTTCATACGAATCAGCGAGTAGCTGCCACGCGCTCTTATAATTCTCCACGCTCGCGCTGAAAATTATGACCTTTTTTAATGCTTCGCCTCTCAAAGAATTCTTTAAATATATAAATCTTTCCAAATCTGTGATATCCGTACGCGCGTCGATCATAGTCAGGAACGTATTTTTGTACGATAACCACTCGTCAAAATTCCCGTCGAATGTCGGTAATTCCGCGACCGGTAATTTCATGGTACGACGCGTTTCTATCAAGGTATTATTTAAACCTGTATTCCCTAGCGTTTCGTTCGTTCGCGCCCCCGACGCACCGGCGTCTTCCATCCCTTCGATCGCACCCGCGCATTCATAATATTGGTCTTGAATTTCTAGAATGTCGTCTAACCGATCGTTTGTTGGATCAATAATCGCGAGCTCATCATTTAATTCTTCGTACGCGGTTAGCATATCGGTCACTCGCGCCAATCGTGATTTTAGTACTAATTTATTAAATCTACCAGACGCGACGTTGTTCACGAGCTGCGTCACTTGCGTCTTGAGGGTGGTTCGTCTTCGATTAATTACTCGAATTCTATCCATGGTTAAGGTTGTCTAAATCTGACGTTCGCAATAAACTACACGAAAAACCGACTGAATTTAATTGAACACGGTGTCAAGCACCTCAAAACGACCCGTATGATACACTTATGATTATGTTATAAAGTACTTAACTTATCGTGATGGTCAGCAGTAAGCAGCAGCCGGGCAAGATGTTCTCCAGGAGATGATGGTGGTGGCTACCTTTGAACTCCTCGATATCGTTCACAACCGCACTTGATGCGCAGAATATAGCACTGTTGTGTCTTTATACTATTGCACATGTACGAATTGATCACTTGTAAAATAAGTCCGATTAAAGTCGATAAATACCAATCCAGCTCTGTAACGTGTTTCCACGTCAAAAGTCAAGACAAGAATTGGCCTGTTGGCCGTTCGCAGCCCTTTATATTTCAAAAGGGTTTACCCCCACAAAGGGGGTAGCATCTTGCCTTCGAAGACTTTCGCACGGCAACGAGAATGACCTGACGGCCTGCACACGATCCGTTTTGAACGTTGCATTTACGTTGAATTTTCTAATTTCTGATTATACTTTCACTGATTTATCGCTCACACCTCACAGGAGGCACCAAAAATGTAGCGTCGAAACCTCTCCAACATGGAGAAGTCCCGTATTTCAGATTATGATAAGGAGTGCGGTAGGTTCATAAATAAATTTAATAATAATTGAGCCAAAAACGTTTGATTTTATTGGCTCTCAAAAACGAAGGGGAAAAGCCATACGGCATAAAAACCCCTGATTCTTAAATATATTAAGAGAAAAAGCGAATCGAAGCAAGGTGCGAGCGATCGCATGTAACGTTATCTTATATCGTATTTAAATTAGAATAATCACATATGAAGCGTGTATTTATACTGTGTAATGAGGGTGGTTATATGTAATAACCAACCCTATCGTGTCGTTTTGTATTGAACAATAGTATCGAATCAGAGTGATTACAGGAAGTAACCACTCTACCGGGTCGTCGTCACGACCACGGATGTCTTGTATGTAATTGTAATATGCGTATTCAGGGTGGTTACGTGATGTAACCAACCCTACGGGTCGTCGGTGTGACTGCAATAGTCACATCCGAACGACATCCGAGTAACCAGGGTGGTTACGTGATGTAACCAACCCTACGGGTCGTCGGTGTGACTGCAATAGTCACATCCGAACGACATCCGATTAATCGAAAGAGATTCGGCTCTTGCACTCGCGAACTAACCATATTACGATCGCGACCCGAACTGCCCGAAATCTGCAAGCCGACTGACTAAAAAAAGCAAGCAAGAATACCCGGAAATTGCCTGAAAATTCTAGCATAAGAGGGGTGGCATTTGAAAATGTCCTTTCTTTCTTTCTTCCTATCGATGACGCACGAGGGGCAACGAAACCGTTAGGTCGTTTATTACTTGCAGATGGGACCGAACCGAGCGAAAACCGATAGACAAAAGCCCTGCCTTGACTCGTCCTTCGAATCAAAGGGCTATTCCCGGCGACGAACGCGCTGGGCCTCTTAAGATCGTAAACCTCCCTCGATCGACAAAGGTTCTCAACCGCGTTCGAACACTATATGTACCTTGGATATAATGTAATATACTGATCCCTTCCCACAGATCAGTGTACACATAATAGCAAAATCGTTATTACTATATCTACATTAGGTATAATGTAATATATTGACTACATCCTACAGATCATTGTACATTTGATAACATCATTCATGCTATAGCTAAATTGGATATAATGTAATATACTGATCCCTTCCCACAGATCAAGGTAGCTACATTTAATAACAACATCATTATTACTATATCTACATGAGATATGATGTAATATACTAATCCCTGCCCACAGATCAATGTATATTTAATAGCGATATCATTATTACTATATCTACATTAGATACAATGTAGTATACTGATCACTGTCCACAGATCAAGGTGCCTACATTTAATAACAATATTATTATTACTACATCTACGTTAGATATAATGTAATATACTGATCCCTGCCCACAGATCAATGTACCTACGTTTAATAAGAGTATCATTAGTACTATATCCACATTACATATAATGTAATAGACTGATTACTTCCCACAGGTCAATGTACATATAATAGCAATATCGTTATTGCCATATCTACATTAGGTATAATGTAATATACTGATCCCTCCTCACAGATCAATGTACCTACATTTCATAACAATATCATTATTACTATATCTACATTAGATATAATGTAATATAATGATTCCTTCCCACAGATCAAGGTATCTACATTTAATAACAATATCATTATTACTATATCTACACTAGATATAATGTAATATTCGGATTCCTTCCCACGGATCAATGTACATATAATAACAACATCATTCATACTATATCTTCATTGGATATAATGTAATATACTGATCCCTTCCCACAGGTCAATGTACATATAATAGCAAAATCGTTATTACTATATCTACATTAGGTATAATGTAATGTATTGACTACAACCTACAGATCATTGTACATTTAATAACATCATTCATGCTATAGCTAAATTGGATATAATGTAATATACTGATCCCTTCCCACAGATCACGGTAGCCACATTTAATAACAATATCATTATTACTATATCTACATGAGATATGATGTAATATACTAATCCCTGCCCACAGATCAATGTATATTTAATAGCGATATCATTATTACTATATCTACATTAGATACAATGTAATATGCTGATCACTGTCCACAGATCAAGGTGCCTACATTTAATAACAATATCATTATTACTACATCTACATTAGATATAATGTAATATACTGATCCCTGCCCACAGATCAATGTACCTACATTTAATAAGAATATCATTAGTACTATATCCACATTACATATAATGTAATATACTGATTACTTCCCACAGATCAATGTACCTACATTTCATAACAATATCATTAGTACTATATCTACATTAGATATAATGTAATATACTGATCCCTTCCCACAGATCAAGGTGCCTACATTTCATAACAATATCATTATTACTATATCTACATGAGATATGATGTAATATACTAATCCCTGTCCACAGATCAATGTACCTACATTTATTAACGATATCATTAGTACTATATCCACATTACATATAATGTATTATACTGATCCCTTCCCACAGATCAATGTACATATAATAGCAAAATCGTTATTACTATAACTACAGTAGATAAAATGTAATATACAGAGTCCTTTCCTCAGATCAATGTACATTTAATATGGATATCATTATTACTATTTCAACATTAGATATAATGTAATATACTGATCCCTGCCCACAGATCAATGTACCTACATTTAATAAGAATATCATCAGTACTATATCCACATTACATATAATGTAATATACTGATTCCTTCCCACAGATCAATGTACATTTAACAACAACATCATTCATACTATATCTACATTGGATATAATGTAGTATACTGATCCCTTACCACAGATCAATGTACATGACATATCAATATCATTGGTACTATGTCTACATTGGATATAGTGTAATATACTGGTTTATTCGCACAGACCAGTGTACATTTAATAACAATATCAATGGTACTATATCTACATTACATCTAATGTAATATACTGATCCTTTCCCACAGATCAATGTACATATCATAACAATATCATTATTACTATAACCACATTAGATATAATGTAATATACTGAGTCCTTTCCTCAGATCAATGTACATTTAATATGGATATCATTATTACTATTTCTACATTAGATATAATGTAATATACTGATTCCTTCCCACAGATCAAGGTATCTACATTTAATAACAATATCATTATTACTATATCTACACTAGATATAATGTAATATACGGATTCCTTCCCACGGATCAATGTACATTTAATAACAACATCATTCATACTATATCTACATTGGATATAATGTAATGTATTGACTACATCCTACAGATCATTGTACATTTAATAACATCATTCATGCTGTAGCTAAATTGGATATAATATAATATACTGATCCCTTCCCACAGATCAAGGTAGCTACATTTAATAACAATATCATTATTACTATATCTACATGAGATATGATGTAATATACTAATCCCTGCCCACAGATCAATGTATATTTAATAGCGATATCATTATTACTATATCTACATTAGATATAATGTAATATACTGATCCCTGCCCACAGATCAATGTACCTACATTTAATAAGAATATCATTATTACTATATCCACATTACATATAATGTAATATACCGATTCCTTCCCACAGATCAATGTACATATAATAGCGATGTCGTTATTGCCATATCTACATTAGGTATAATGTAATATACTGATCCCTGTCCACAGATCAATGTACCTACATTTAATAACAATATCATTAGTACTATATCCACTTCACATATAATGTAATATACTGATCCCTTCCCACAGATCAATGTACATATAATAACAATATCATTATTACTATTTCTACATTTGATATAATGTAATATACTGATCCCTGCCCACAGATCAAGGTACCTACCTTTAATAACTATATCATTAGTACTATATCTACATTAGATATGAGGTAATATACTGATTCCTCCCCACAGATCAAGGTATCTACATTTATTAACAATATCATTATTACTATATCTGCACTAAATATAATGCAATATACGGATTCCTTCCCACAGATCAATGTACATTTAATAACAACATCATTCCTACTATATCTACCTTGGATATGATGTAATATACTGATCCCTTCCCACAGATCAATGTACATATAATAGCAAAATCGTTATTACTATATCTACATTAGGTATAATGTAATGTATTGATTACATCCAACAGATCATTGTACATTTAATAACATCATTCATGCTATAGCTAAATTGGATATAATGTAATATACTGATCCCTGTTCACAGATCAATGTACCTACATTTAATAACAATATCATTAGTACTATATCCACATTACATATAATATAATATACTGATCCCTTCCCACAGATCAATGTACATATAATAACAATATCATTATTACTATTTCTACATTAGGTATATTGTAATATACTGATCACTTCCCACAGGTCAATGTACATATAATAGCAAAACCGTTATTACTATAACTGCATTAGATATAATGTAATATACTGAGTCCTTTCCTCAGATCAATGTACATTTAATATGGATATCATTGTTACTATTTCTACATTAGATATAATGTAATATACTGATCCCTGCCCACAGATCAAGGTACCTACCTTTAATAACAATATCATTAGTACTATATCTACATTGGATATAATGTAATATACTGATCCCTTCCCACAGATCAATGTACATATAATAGCAAAATCGTTATTACTATATCTACATTAGGTATAATGTAATGTATTGACTACATCGTACAGATCATTGTACATTTAATAACATCATTCATGCTATAGCTAAATTGGATATAATGTAATATACTGATCCCTTCCCACAGATCAAGGTAGCTGCATTTAATAACAATATCATTATTACTATATCTACATGAGATACGATGTAATGTACTAGTCCCTGCCCACAGATCAATGTACATATAATAACGATATGATTATTACTATTTCTACATTAGATATAATGTAATATACTGATCCCTGCCCACAGATCAAGGTACCTACCTTTAATAACAATATCATTAGTACTATATCTACATTAGATATAATGTAATATACTGATTCCTCCCCACAGATCAAGGTATCTACATTTAATAACAATATCATTATTACTATATCTGCACTGAATATAATGCAATATACGGATTCCTTCCCACAGATCAATGTACATTTAATAACAACATCATTCCTACTATATCTACCTTGGATATGATGTAATATACTGATCCCTTCCCACAGATCAATGTACATATAATAGCAAAATCGTTATTACTATATCTACATTAGGTATAATGTAATGTATTGATTACATCCAACAGATCATTGTACATTTAATAACATCATTCATGCTATAGCTAAATTGGATATAATGTAATATACTGATCCCTTCCCACAGATCAAGGTAGCTACCTTTAATAACAATATCATTGTTACTATATGTACATGAGATATGATGTAATATACTAATCCGTGCCCACAGATCAATGTATATTTAATAGCGATATCATTATTACTATATCTACATTAGATATAATGTAATGTACTGATCACTGTCCACAGATCAAGGAGCCTACATTTAATAACAATATCAGTATTACTACATCTACATTAGATATAATGTAATATACTGATCCCTGCCCACAGATCATTGTACCTACATTTAATAAGAACATCATTATTACCATATCCACATCACATATAATGTAATATACGGATTACTTCCCACAGATCAATGTACATATAATAGCAATGTCGTTATTGCCATATCTACATTAGGTATAATGTAATATACTGATCCCTCCTCACAGATCTATGTACCTACATTTCATAAGAATATCATTATTACTATATCTACATTAGATATAATGTAATATACTGATCCCTGCCCACATATCAAGGTACCTACCTTTAATAACAATATCATTAGTACTATATCTACATTAGATATAATGTAATATACTGATACCTTCCCACAGATCAAGGTAGCTACATTTAACAACAACATCTTTCATACTATATCTACATTGGATATAATGTAATATACTGATCCCTTCCCACAGATCAATGTACATATAATAGCAAAATCGTTAATACTATATCTACATTAGGTATAATGTAATGTACTGACTACATCGCACAGATCATTGTACATTTAATAACATCATTCATGCTATAGCTAAATTGGATATAATGTAATATACTGATCCCTTCCCACAGATCGAGGTAGCTACATTTAATAACAATATCATTATTACTACATCTACATTAGATATAAAGTAATATACTGATCCCTGCCCACAGTTCAATGTACCTATATTTAATAACAACATCATTCATACTATATCTACATGAGATATGATGTAATATACTAATCCCTGCCCACAGATCAATGTATATTTAATAGCGATATCATTATTACTATATCTACATTAGATATAATGTAATATACTGATCCCTGTCCACAGATCAAGGTATCTACATTTAATAACAATATCATTATTACTATATCTACACTAGATATAATGGAATATACGGATTCCTTCCTACAGATCAATGTACATTTATTAACAACATCATTCATACTATATCTACATTGGATATAATGTAATATACTGATCCCTTCCCACAGATCAAGGTAGGTACATTTAATAACAATATCATTATTACTACATATACATTACATATAAAGTAATATACTGATCCCTGCCCACAGTTCAATGTACCTATATTTAATAACAACATCATCCATACTATATCTACATTAGATATAATGTAATATACTGATCCCTGTCCACAGATCAATGTACCTACATTTAATAACAATATCATTAGTACTATATCCACTTCACATATAATGTAATATACTGATCCCTTCCCACAGATCGATGTACATATAATAGCAAAATCGTTATTACTATATCTACATTAGGTATAATGTAATGTATTCATTACATCCAACAGATCATTGTACATTTAATAACATCATTCATGCTATAGCTCAATTGGATATAATGTAATATACTGATCCCTTCCCACAGATCAAGGTAGCTACATTTAATAACAATATCATTATTACTATATCTACATGAGATATGATGTAATATACTAATCCCTGCCCACAGATCAATGTATATTTAATAGCGATATCATTATTACTATATCTAGATTAGATATAATGTAATGTACTGATCACTGTCCACAGATCAAGGAGCCTACATTTAATAACAATATCAGTATTACTACATCTACATTAGATATAATGTAATATACTGATCCCTGCCCACAGATCATTGTACCTTCATTTAATTAGAACATCATTATTACCATATCCACATCACATATAATGTAATATACGGATTACTTCCCACAGATCAATGTACATATAATAGCAATGTCGTTATTGCCATATCTACATTAGGTATAATGTAATATACTGATCCCTCCTCACAGATCTATGTACCTACATTTCATAAGAATATCATTATTACTATATCTACATTAGATATAATGTAATATACTGATCCCTGCCCACATATCAAGGTACCTACCTTTAATAACAATATCATTAGTACTATATCTACATTAGATATAATGTAATATACTGATCCCTTCCCACAGATCAAGGTAGCTACATTTAATAACAACATCATTATTACTATATCTACATGAGATATGATGTAATATACTAATCCCTGCCCACAGATCAATGTATACTGAATAGCGATATCATTATTACTATATCTACATTAGATATAATGTAATGTACTGATCCCTTCCCACAGATCAGTGTACATATAATAGCAAAATCGTTATTACTATATCTACATTAGGTATAATGTAATGTATTGACTACATCCTACAGATCATTGTACATTTGATAACATCATTCATGCTATAGCTAAATTGGATATAATGTAATGTACTGATCCCTTCCCACAGATCAAGGTAGCTACATTTAATAACAATATGATTATTACTACATCTACATTAGATATAAAGTAAGATACTGATCCGTGCCCACAGTTCAATGTACATACATTTAATAACAACATCATTCATACTATATCTACATAAGATATGATGTAATATACTAATCCCTGCCCACGGATCAATGTACATATAATAGCAAAATCGTTATTACTATATCTACATTAGGTATAATGTAATGTATTGACTACATCCTACAGATCATTGTACATTTACTAACATCATTCATGCTATAGCTAAATTGGATATAATGTAATATACTGATCCCTTCCCACAGATCAATGTACCTACATTTAATAAGAATATCATCAGTACTATATCCACATTACATATAATGTAATATACTGATTCCTTCCCACAGATCAATGTACATTTAACAACAACATCATTCATACTATATCTACATTGGATATAATGTAGTATACTGATCCCTTACCACAGATCAATGTACATGACATATCAATATCATTGGTACTATGTCTACATTGGATATAGTGTAATATACTGGTTTATTCGCACAGACCAGTGTACATTTAATAACAATATCAATGGTACTATATCTACATTACATCTAATGTAATATACTGATCCTTTCCCACAGATCAATGTACATATCATAACAATATCATTATTACTATAACCACATTAGATATAATGTAATATACTGAGTCCTTTCCTCAGATCAATGTACATTTAATATGGATATCATTATTACTATTTCTACATTAGATATAATGTAATATACTGATTCCTTCCCACAGATCAAGGTATCTACATTTAATAACAATATCATTATTACTATATCTACACTAGATATAATGTAATATACGGATTCCTTCCCACGGATCAATGTACATTTAATAACAACATCATTCATACTATATCTACATTGGATATAATGTAATGTATTGACTACATCCTACAGATCATTGTACATTTAATAACATCATTCATGCTATAGCTAAATTGGATATAATATAATATACTGATCCCTTCCCACAGATCAAGGTAGCTACATTTAATAACAATATCATTATTACCACATCTACATTAGATATAAAGTAATATACTGATCCCTGCCCGCAGTTCAATGTACCTATATTTAATAACAACATCATTCATACCATATCTACATGAGATATGATGTAATATACTAATCCCTGCCCACAGATCAATGTATATTTAATAGCGATATCATTATTACTATATCTACATTAGATACAATGTAATATACTGATTCCTCCCCACAGATCAAGGTATCTGCATTTAATAACAATATCATTATTACAGTATCTACACTAGATGTAATGCAATATACGGATTCCTTCCAACAGATCAAAGTACATTTAATAACATCATTCATGCTACAGCTAAATTGGATATAATGTAATATACTGATCCCTTCCCACAGGTCAAGGTAGCTACATTTAATAACAATATCTTTATTACTATATCTACACTAGATATAATGTAATATACGGATTCCTTCCCACGGATCAATGTACATTTAATAACAACATCATTCATACTATATCTACATTGGATATAATGTAATATACTGATCCCTTCCCACAGGTCAATGTACATATAATAGCAAAATCGATATTACTATAACTAGATTGGATATAATGTAATATATCTAGTCCTTTCCTCAGATCAATGTACATTTAATATGGATATCATTATTACTATTTCTACATTAGATATAATGTAATATACTGATCCCTGCCCACAGATCAAGGTACCTACCTTTAATAACAATATCATTAGTACTATATCTACATTAGATATAATGTAATATACTGATCCCTTCCCACAGATCAAGGTAGCTACATTTAATAACAATATCATTATTACCACATCTACATTAGATATAAAGTAGTATACTGATCCCTGCCCGCAGTTCAATGTACCTATATTTAATAACAACATCATTCATACCATATCTACATGAGATATGATGTAATATACTAATCCCTGCCCACAGATCAATGTATATTTAATAGCGATATCATTATTACTATATCTACATTAGATATAATGTAATATACTGATCCCTGTCCACAGTTCAATGTACCTATATTTAATAACAACATCATCCATACTATATCTACATTGGATATAATGTAATATACTGATCCCTCCCCACAGGTCAATGTACATATAATAGCAAAATCGTTATTACTATAACTAGATTAGATATAATGTAATATATCTAGTCCTTTCCTCAGATCAATGTACATTTAGTATGGATATCATTATTACTATTTCTACATTAGATATAATGTAATATACTGATCCCTGCCCACAGATCAAGGTACCTACCTTCAATAACAATATCATTAGTACTACATCAACATTAGATATAATGTAATATACTGATTCCTTCCCACAGATCAAGGTATCTGCATTTAATAACAATATCATTATTACTGTATCTACACTAGATGTAATGCAATATACGGATTCCGTCCCACAGATCAATGTACATTTAATAACATCGTTCATGCTATAGCTAAATTGGATATAATGTAATATACTGATCCCTTCCCACAGATCAAGGTAGTTACATTTAATAACAATAGCATTATTACTACATCGACATTAGATATAAAGTAACATACTGGTACCTGCCCACAGTTCAAGGTACCTACCTTCAATAACAATATCATTAGTACTATATCTACATTAGATATAATGTAATATACTGATCCCTTCCCACAGATCAAGGTAGCTACATTTAACAACAATATCGTTATTACTACATCAACATTAGATATAAAGTAATATACTGATCCCTGCCCACAATTCAATGTACCTATATTTAATAACAACATCATTCATACTATATCTACATGAGATATGATGTAATACACTAATCCCTGCCCACAGATCAATGTATATTTAATAGCTATATCATTATTACTATATCTACATTAGATATAATGTAATATACTGATCCCTGTCCACAGATCAATGTACCTACATTTAATAACAATATCATTAGTACTATATCCACATTACATATAATGTAATATACTGATCCCTTGCCACAGATCAATGTACATATAATAGCAATATCATTATTACTATTTCTACATTAGATATAATGTAATATACTGATCCCTGCCCACAGATCAAGGTATCTACCTTTAATAACAATATCATTAGTACTATATCCACATTACATATAATATAATATACTGATCCCTTCCCACAGATCAATGTACATACAATAACAATATCATTATTACTATTTCTACATTAGATATAATGTAATATACTGATCCCTGCCCACAGATCAAGGTACCTAACTTTACTAACAATATCATTAGTACTATATCTACATTAGATATAATGTGATATACTGATTCCTTCCCACAGATCACGGTATATTTAATACCGATATCATTATTGCTATATCTACATCAGATATAATGTAATGTACTGATTCCTCCCCACAGATCAAGGTATCTGCATTTAATAACAATATCATTATTACTGTATCTACACTAGATGTAATGCAATATACGGATTCCTTCCAACAGATCAAAGTACATTTAATAACATCATTCATGCTACAGCTAAATTGGATATAATGTAATATACTGATCCCTTCCCACAGGTCAATGTACATATAATATCAAAATCGTTGTTACTATAACTAGATTAGATATAATGTAATATATCTAGTCCTTTCCTCAGATCAATGTACATTTAATATGGATATCATTATTACTATTTCTACATTAGATATAATGTAATATACTGATCCCTGGCCACAGATCAAGGTACCTACCTTCAATAACAATGTCATTAGTACTATATCTACATTAGATATAATGTAATAGACTGATCCCTTCCCACAGATCAATGTATATTTAATACCGATATCATTATTGCTATATCTACATTAGATATCATGTAATATACTGATCCCTGCCCACAGATCAAGGTACCTACATTTAATAACAATATAATTATTACTATATCTACATTAGATATAATGTAATATACTGATTCCTCCCCACAGACAAGGTATCTGCATTTAATAACAATATCATTATTACTGTATCTACACTAGATATAATGCAATATACGGATTCCTTCCAACAGATCAATGTACATTTGATAACATCATTCATGCTACAGCTAAATTGGATATAATGTAATATACTGATCCCTTCCCACAGATCAAGGTAGCTACATTTAATAACAATATCATTATTACAATATCTACATGAGATATGATGTAATATACTAATCCCTGCCCACAGAACAATGTATATTTAATAGCGATATCATTATTACTATATCTACATTAGATACAATGTAGTATACTGATCACTGTCCACAGATCAAGGTGCCTACGTTTAATAACAATATCATTATTACTTCATCTACATTAGATATAATGTAATATACTGATCCCTGCCCACAGATCAATGTACCTACATTTAATAACAATATCATTAGTACTATATCTGCATTAGATATAATGTAATATACTGATTCCTTCCCACAGATCACGGTATATTCAATACCGATATCATTATTGCTATTTCTACATTAGATATAATGTAATATACTGATCCCTGCCCACAGATCAAGGTACCTACCTTTAATAACAATATCATTAGTACTATATCTACATTAGATATAATGTGATATACTGATTCCTTCCCACAGATCAAGGTACCTACCTTTAATAACAATATCATTAGTACTATATCTACATTGGATATAATGTAATATACTGATTCCTTCCCACAGGTCAAGGTATATTTAATACCGATATCATTATTGCTATATCTACATTAGATATAATGTAATATACTGATCCCTGTCCACAGATCAAGGTACCTACATTTAATAACAATATAATTATTACTATATCTACATTAGATATAATGTAATATACTGATTCCTCCCCACAGATCAAGGTATCTGCATTTAATAACAATATCATTATTACTGTATCTACACTAGATATAATGCAATATACGGATTCCTTCCAACAGATCAATGTACATTTAATAACATCATTCATGCTACAGCTAAATTGGATATAATGTAATATACTGATCCCTTCCCACAGATCAAGGTAGCTACATTTAATAACAATATCTTTATTACTATATCTACACTAGATATAATGTAAATATACGGATTCCTTCCCACGGATCAATGTACATTTAATAACAACATCATTCATACTATATCTACATTGGATATAATGTAATATACTGATCCCTTCCCACAGGTCAATGTATATATAGTAGCAAAATCGTTATTACTATAACTACATTAGATATAATGGATAAAACTAGTCCTTTCCTCAGATCAATGTACATTTAATATGGATATCATTATTACTATTTCTACATTAGATATAATGTAATATACTGATCCCTGCCCACAGATCAAGGTACCTACCTTCAATAACATTATCATTAGTACTATATCTACATTAGATATAATGTATTATACTGATCCCTTCCCACAGATCAAGGTAGCTACATTTAACAACAATATCGTTATTACTACATCAACATTAGATATAAAGTAATATACTGATCCCTGCCCACAATTCAATGTACCTATATTTAATAACAACATCATTCATACTATATCTACATGAGATATGATGTAATACACTAATCCCTGCCCACAGATCAATGTGTATTTAATAGCTATATCATTATTACTATATCTACATTAGATATAATGTAATGTACTGATCACTGTCCACAGATCAAGGTGCCTACATTTAATAACAATATCATCAGTACTATATCCCCATTACATATAATGTAATGTACTGATCACTGTCCACAGATCAAGGTGCCTACATTTAATAATAATATCATCAGTACTATATCCCCATTACATATAATGTAATATACTTATCCCTTCCCACAGATCAATGTACATATAATAACGATATCATTATTACTATTTCTACATTAGATATAATGTAATATACTGATCCCTTCCCACAGATCAAGATAGCTACATTTAATAACAATATCATTATTACTACATCTACATTAGATATAATGCAATATACGGATTCCTTCCTACAGATCAATGTGCATTTAATAACAACATCATTCATACTATATCTACATTGGATATAATGTAATATACTGATCACTTCCCACAGGTCAATGTACATATAATAGCAAAATCGTTATTACTATAACTACATTAGATATAAAGTAATATACTGATCCCTGCCCACAATTCAATGTACCTATATTTAATAACAACATCATTCATACTATATCTACATGATATATGATGTAATACACTAATCCCTGCCCACAGATCAATGTATATTTAATAGCTATATCATTATTACTATATCTACATTAGATATAATGTAATATACTGATCCCTGTCCACAGATCAATGTATCTACATTTAATATCAATATCATTAGTACTATATCCACATTACATATAATGTATTATACTGATCCCTTCCCGCAGATCAATGTACATATAATAACAATATCATTATTACTATTTCCACATTAGATATAATGTAATATACTGATCCCTGCCCACAGATCAAGGTACCTACCTTTAATAACAATATCATTAGTACTATATCTACATTAGATATAATGTAATATAATGATTCCTTCCCACAGATCAAGGTATCTACATTTAATAACAATATCATTATTACTATATCTACACTAGATATAATGTAATATTCGGATTCCTTCCCACGGATCAATGTACATATAATAACAACATCATTCATACTATATCTTCATTGGATATAATGTAATATACTGATCCCTTCCCACAGGTCAATGTACATATAATAGCAAAATCGTTATTACTATATCTACATTAGGTATAATGTAATGTATTGACTACATCCTACAGATCATTGTACATTTAATAACATCATTCATGCTATAGCTAAATTGGATATAATGTAATATACTGATCCCTTCCCACAGATCAAGGTAGCTACATTTAATAACAACATCATTATTACTATATCTACATGAGATATGATGTAATATACTAATCCCTGCCCACAGATCAATGTATACCTAATAGCGATATCATTATTACTATATCTACATTAGATATAATGTAATGTACTGATCCCTTCCCACAGATCAGTGTACATATAATAGCAAAATCGTTATTACTATATCTACATTAGGTATAATGTAATGTATTGACTACATCCTACAGATCATTGTACATTTGATAACATCATTCATGCTATAGCTAAATTGGATATAATGTAATGTACTGATCCCTTCCCGCTGATCAAAGTAGCTACATTTAATAACAATATCATTATTACAATATCTATATGAGATATGATGTAATATACTAATCCCTGCCCACAGATCAATGTATATTTAATAGCGATATCATTATTACTATATCTACATTAGATACAATGTAGTATACTGATCACTGTCCACAGATCAAGGTGCCTACATTTAATAACAATATTATTATTACTACATCTACGTTAGATATAATGTAATATACTGATCCCTGCCCACAGATCAATGTACCTACGTTTAATAAGAATATCATTAGTACTATATCCACATTACATATAATGTAATAGACTGATTACTTCCCACAGGTCAATGTACATATAATAGCAATATCGTTATTGCCATATCTACATTAGGTATAATGTAATATACTGATCCCTCCTCACAGATCAATGTACCTACATTTCATAACAATATCATTATTACTATATCTACATTAGATATAATGTAATATACTGATCCCTTCCCACAGATCAATGTACATATAATAGCAAAATCGTTATTACTATAACTACAGTAGATATAATGTAATATACAGAGTCCTTTCCTCAGATCAATGTACATTTAATATGGATATCATTATTACTATTTCTACATAAGATATAATGTAATATACTGATCCCTTCCCACAGATCAAGGTAGCTACATTTAATAACAATATCATTATTACCACATCTACATTAGATATAAAGTAATATACTGATCCCTGCCCGCAGTTCAATGTACCTATATTTAATAACAACATCATTCATACCATATCTACATGAGATATGATGTAATATACTAATCCCTGCCCACAGATCAATGTATATTTAATAGCGATATCATTATTACTATATCTACATTAGATATAATGTAATATACTGATCCCTGTCCCCAGATCAATGTATCTACATTTAATAACAATATCATTAGTACTATATCCACATTACATATACTGTAATATACTGATCCCTTCCCACAGATCAATGTACATATAATAACAATATCATTATTACTATCTCTACATTAGATATAATGTAATATACTGATCCCTGCCCGCAGATCAGGGTACCTACCTTTAATAACAATATCATTAGTACTATATCCACATTACATATAATGTAATATACTGATCCCTTCCCACAGATCAATGTACATATAATAACAATATCATTATTACTATATCTACATTAGGTATAATGTAATGTATTGACTACATCCTACAGATCATTGTACATTTAATAACATCATTCATGCTATAGCTAAATTGGATATAATATAATATACTGATCCCTTCCCACAGATCAAGGTAGCTACATTTAATAACAATATCATTATTACTATATCTACATGAGATATGATGTAATATACTAATCCCTGCCCACAGATCAATGTATATTTAGTAGCGATATCATTATTACTATATCTACATTAGATACAATGTAATATACTGATCCCTGTCCACAGATCAAGGTGCCTACATTTAATAACAATATCATTGTTACTACATCTACATTAGATATAATGTAATATACTGATCCCTGCCCACAGATCAAGGTACCTACCTTTAACAACAATATCATTAGTACTATATCTACCTTAGGTATAATGTAATATACTGATCCCTTCCCACAGATCAATGTACCTACATTTAATAAGAACTTCATCAGTACTAGATCCACATTACATATAATGTAATATACTGATTCCTTCCCACAGATCAATGTACATTTAACAACAACATCATTCATACTATATCTACATTGGATATAATGTAGTATACTGATCCCTTACCACAGATCAATGTACATGACATATCAATATCATTGGTACTATGTCTACATTGGATATAGTGTAATATACTGGTTTATTCGCACAGACCAGTGTACATTTAATAACAATATCAATGGTACTATATCTACATTACATCTAATGTAATATACTGATCCTTTCCCACAGATCAATGTACATATCATAACAATATCATTATTACTATAACCACATTAGATATAATGTAATATACTGAGTCCTTTCCTCAGATCAATGTACATTTAATATGGATATCATTATTACTATTTCTACATTAGATATAATGTGATATACTGATTCCTTCCCACAGATCAAGGTATCTACATTTAATAACAATATCATTATTACTATATCTACATTAAATATAATGCAATATACGGATTCCTTCCCACAGATCAATGTACATTTAATAACAACATCATTCATACTATATCTACCTTGGATATAATGTAATATACTGATCCCTTCCCACAGATCAGTGTACATATAATAGCAAAATCGTTATTACTATATCTAGATTAGGTATAATGTAATGTATTGACTACATCCTACAGATCATTGTACATTTGATAACATCATTCATGCTATAGCTAAATTGGATATAATGTAATGTACTGATCCCTTCCCACAGATCAAGGTAGCTACATTCAATAACAGTATCATTATTACAATATCTACATGAGATATGATGTAATATACTAATCCCTGCCCACAGATCAATGTATATTTAATAGCGATATCATTATTACTATATCTACATTAGATACAATGTAGTATACTGATCACTGTCCACAGATCAAGGTGCCTACATTTAATAACAATATTATTATTACTACATCTACGTTAGATATAATGTAATATACTGATCCCTGCCCACGGACCAATGTACCTACGTTTAATAAGAATATCATTAGTACTATATCCACATTACATATAATGTAATATACTGATTACTTCCCACAGGTCAATGTACATATAATAGCAATATCGTTATTGCCATATCTACATTAGGTATAATGTAATATACTGATCCCTCCTCACAGATCACTGTACCTACATTTCATAACAATATCATTATTACTACATATACAATACATATGAAGTAATATACTGATCCCTGCCCACAGTTCAATGTACCTATATTTAATAACAACATCATCCATACTATATCTACATGAGATATGATGTAATATACTAATCCCTGCCCACAGATCAATGTACCTACGTTTAATAAGAATATCATTAGTACTATGTCCACATTACATATAATGTATTAGACTGATTACTTCCCACAGGTCAATGTACATATAATAGCAATATCGTTATTGCCATATCTACATTAGGTATAATGTAATGTATTGACTACATCCTACAGATCATTGTACATTTGATAACATCATTCATGCTATAGCTAAATTGGATATAATGTAATATACTGATCCCTTCCCACAGATCAAGGTAGGTACATTTAATAACAATATCATTATTACTACATATACATTACATATAAAGTAATATACTGATCCCTGCCCACAGTTCAATGTACCTATATTTAATAACAACATCATTCATACTATATCTACATGAGATATGATGTAATATACTAATCCCTGCCCACAGATCAATGTACATATAATAACGATATCATTATTACTATTTCTACATTAGATATAATGTAATATACTGATCCCTGTCCACAGATCAATGTATCTACATTTAATATCAATATCATTAGTACTATATCCACATTACATATAATGTATTATACTGATCCCTTCCCACAGATCAATGTACATATAATAACAATATCATTATTACTATTTCTACATTAGATATAATGTAATATACTGATCCCTGCCCACAGATCAAGGTATCTACATTTAATAACAATATCATTATTACTATATCTACACTAGATATAATGTAATATTCGGATTCCTTCCCACGGATCAATGTACATATAATAACAACATCATTCATACTATATCTTCATTGGATATAATGTAATATACTGATCCCTTCCCACAGGTCAATGTACATATAATAGCAAAATCGTTATTACTATATCTACATTAGGTATAATGTAATGTATTGACTACATCCTACAGATCATTGTACATTTAATAACATCATTCATGCTATAGCTAAATTGGATATAATGTAATATACTGATCCCTTCCCACAGATCAAGGTAGCTACATTTAATAACAACATCATTATTACTATATCTACATGAGATATGATGTAATATACTAATCCCTGCCCACAGATCAATGTATACTGAATAGCGATATCATTATTACTATATCTACATTAGATATAATGTAATGTACTGATCCCTTCCCACAGATCAGTGTACATATAATAGCAAAATCGTTATTACTATATCTACATTAGGTATAATGTAATGTATTGACTACATCCTACAGATCATTGTACATTTGATAACATCATTCATGCTATAGCTAAATTGGATATAATGTAATGTACTGATCCCTTCCCACAGATCAAGGTAGCTACATTTAATAACAATATGATTATTACTACATCTACATTAGATATAAAGTAAGATACTGATCCGTGCCCACAGTTCAATGTACATACATTTAATAACAACATCATTCATACTATATCTACATAAGATATGATGTAATATACTAATCCCTGCCCACGGATCAATGTACATATAATAGCAAAATCGTTATTACTATATCTACATTAGGTATAATGTAATGTATTGACTACATCCTACAGATCATTGTACATTTACTAACATCATTCATGCTATAGCTAAATTGGATATAATGTAATATACTGATCCCTTCCCACAGATCAATGTACCTACATTTAATAAGAATATCATCAGTACTATATCCACATTACATATAATGTAATATACTGATTCCTTCCCACAGATCAATGTACATTTAACAACAACATCATTCATACTATATCTACATTGGATATAATGTAGTATACTGATCCCTTACCACAGATCAATGTACATGACATATCAATATCATTGGTACTATGTCTACATTGGATATAGTGTAATATACTGGTTTATTCGCACAGACCAGTGTACATTTAATAACAATATCAATGGTACTATATCTACATTACATCTAATGTAATATACTGATCCTTTCCCACAGATCAATGTACATATCATAACAATATCATTATTACTATAACCACATTAGATATAATGTAATATACTGAGTCCTTTCCTCAGATCAATGTACATTTAATATGGATATCATTATTACTATTTCTACATTAGATATAATGTAATATACTGATTCCTTCCCACAGATCAAGGTATCTACATTTAATAACAATATCATTATTACTATATCTACACTAGATATAATGTAATATACGGATTCCTTCCCACGGATCAATGTACATTTAATAACAACATCATTCATACTATATCTACATTGGATATAATGTAATGTATTGACTACATCCTACAGATCATTGTACATTTAATAACATCATTCATGCTATAGCTAAATTGGATATAATATAATATACTGATCCCTTCCCACAGATCAAGGTAGCTACATTTAATAACAATATCATTATTACCACATCTACATTAGATATAAAGTAATATACTGATCCCTGCCCGCAGTTCAATGTACCTATATTTAATAACAACATCATTCATACCATATCTACATGAGATATGATGTAATATACTAATCCCTGCCCACAGATCAATGTATATTTAATAGCGATATCATTATTACTATATCTACATTAGATACAATGTAATATACTGATTCCTCCCCACAGATCAAGGTATCTGCATTTAATAACAATATCATTATTACAGTATCTACACTAGATGTAATGCAATATACGGATTCCTTCCAACAGATCAAAGTACATTTAATAACATCATTCATGCTACAGCTAAATTGGATATAATGTAATATACTGATCCCTTCCCACAGGTCAAGGTAGCTACATTTAATAACAATATCTTTATTACTATATCTACACTAGATATAATGTAATATACGGATTCCTTCCCACGGATCAATGTACATTTAATAACAACATCATTCATACTATATCTACATTGGATATAATGTAATATACTGATCCCTTCCCACAGGTCAATGTACATATAATAGCAAAATCGATATTACTATAACTAGATTGGATATAATGTAATATATCTAGTCCTTTCCTCAGATCAATGTACATTTAATATGGATATCATTATTACTATTTCTACATTAGATATAATGTAATATACTGATCCCTGCCCACAGATCAAGGTACCTACCTTTAATAACAATATCATTAGTACTATATCTACATTAGATATAATGTAATATACTGATCCCTTCCCACAGATCAAGGTAGCTACATTTAATAACAATATCATTATTACCACATCTACATTAGATATAAAGTAGTATACTGATCCCTGCCCGCAGTTCAATGTACCTATATTTAATAACAACATCATTCATACCATATCTACATGAGATATGATGTAATATACTAATCCCTGCCCACAGATCAATGTATATTTAATAGCGATATCATTATTACTATATCTACATTAGATATAATGTAATATACTGATCCCTGTCCACAGTTCAATGTACCTATATTTAATAACAACATCATCCATACTATATCTACATTGGATATAATGTAATATACTGATCCCTCCCCACAGGTCAATGTACATATAATAGCAAAATCGTTATTACTATAACTAGATTAGATATAATGTAATATATCTAGTCCTTTCCTCAGATCAATGTACATTTAGTATGGATATCATTATTACTATTTCTACATTAGATATAATGTAATATACTGATCCCTGCCCACAGATCAAGGTACCTACCTTCAATAACAATATCATTAGTACTACATCAACATTAGATATAATGTAATATACTGATTCCTTCCCACAGATCAAGGTATCTGCATTTAATAACAATATCATTATTACTGTATCTACACTAGATGTAATGCAATATACGGATTCCGTCCCACAGATCAATGTACATTTAATAACATCGTTCATGCTATAGCTAAATTGGATATAATGTAATATACTGATCCCTTCCCACAGATCAAGGTAGTTACATTTAATAACAATAGCATTATTACTACATCGACATTAGATATAAAGTAACATACTGGTACCTGCCCACAGTTCAAGGTACCTACCTTCAATAACAATATCATTAGTACTATATCTACATTAGATATAATGTAATATACTGATCCCTTCCCACAGATCAAGGTAGCTACATTTAACAACAATATCGTTATTACTACATCAACATTAGATATAAAGTAATATACTGATCCCTGCCCACAATTCAATGTACCTATATTTAATAACAACATCATTCATACTATATCTACATGAGATATGATGTAATACACTAATCCCTGCCCACAGATCAATGTATATTTAATAGCTATATCATTATTACTATATCTACATTAGATATAATGTAATATACTGATCCCTGTCCACAGATCAATGTACCTACATTTAATAACAATATCATTAGTACTATATCCACATTACATATAATGTAATATACTGATCCCTTGCCACAGATCAATGTACATATAATAGCAATATCATTATTACTATTTCTACATTAGATATAATGTAATATACTGATCCCTGCCCACAGATCAAGGTATCTACCTTTAATAACAATATCATTAGTACTATATCCACATTACATATAATATAATATACTGATCCCTTCCCACAGATCAATGTACATACAATAACAATATCATTATTACTATTTCTACATTAGATATAATGTAATATACTGATCCCTGCCCACAGATCAAGGTACCTAACTTTACTAACAATATCATTAGTACTATATCTACATTAGATATAATGTGATATACTGATTCCTTCCCACAGATCACGGTATATTTAATACCGATATCATTATTGCTATATCTACATCAGATATAATGTAATGTACTGATTCCTCCCCACAGATCAAGGTATCTGCATTTAATAACAATATCATTATTACTGTATCTACACTAGATGTAATGCAATATACGGATTCCTTCCAACAGATCAAAGTACATTTAATAACATCATTCATGCTACAGCTAAATTGGATATAATGTAATATACTGATCCCTTCCCACAGGTCAATGTACATATAATATCAAAATCGTTGTTACTATAACTAGATTAGATATAATGTAATATATCTAGTCCTTTCCTCAGATCAATGTACATTTAATATGGATATCATTATTACTATTTCTACATTAGATATAATGTAATATACTGATCCCTGGCCACAGATCAAGGTACCTACCTTCAATAACAATGTCATTAGTACTATATCTACATTAGATATAATGTAATAGACTGATCCCTTCCCACAGATCAATGTATATTTAATACCGATATCATTATTGCTATATCTACATTAGATATCATGTAATATACTGATCCCTGCCCACAGATCAAGGTACCTACATTTAATAACAATATAATTATTACTATATCTACATTAGATATAATGTAATATACTGATTCCTCCCCACAGACAAGGTATCTGCATTTAATAACAATATCATTATTACTGTATCTACACTAGATATAATGCAATATACGGATTCCTTCCAACAGATCAATGTACATTTGATAACATAATTCATGCTACAGCTAAATTGGATATAATGTAATATACTGATCCCTTCCCACAGATCAAGGTAGCTACATTTAATAACAATATCATTATTACAATATCTACATGAGATATGATGTAATATACTAATCCCTGCCCACAGAACAATGTATATTTAATAGCGATATCATTATTACTATATCTACATTAGATACAATGTAGTATACTGATCACTGTCCACAGATCAAGGTGCCTACGTTTAATAACAATATCATTATTACTTCATCTACATTAGATATAATGTAATATACTGATCCCTGCCCACAGATCAATGTACCTACATTTAATAACAATATCATTAGTACTATATCTGCATTAGATATAATGTAATATACTGATTCCTTCCCACAGATCACGGTATATTCAATACCGATATCATTATTGCTATTTCTACATTAGATATAATGTAATATACTGATCCCTGCCCACAGATCAAGGTACCTACCTTTAATAACAATATCATTAGTACTATATCTACATTAGATATAATGTGATATACTGATTCCTTCCCACAGATCAAGGTATCTGCATTTAATAACAATAGCATTATTACTATATCTACACTAGATATAATGCAATATACGGATTCCTTCCTACAGGTCAATGTACATATAATAGCAAAATCGTTATTACTATAACTACATTAGATATAATGTAATATACTGAGTCCTTTCCTCAGATCAATGTACATTTAATATGGATATCATTATTACTATTTCTACATTAGATATAATGCAATATACTGATCCCTGCCCACAGATCAAGGTACCTACCTTTAATAACAATATCATTAGTACTATATCTACATTGGATATAATGTAATATACTGATTCCTTCCCACAGGTCAAGGTATATTTAATACCGATATCATTATTGCTATATCTACATTAGATATAATGTAATATACTGATCCCTGTCCACAGATCAAGGTACCTACATTTAATAACAATATAATTATTACTATATCTACATTAGATATAATGTAATATACTGATTCCTCCCCACAGATCAAGGTATCTGCATTTAATAACAATATCATTATTACTGTATCTACACTAGATATAATGCAATATACGGATTCCTTCCAACAGATCAATGTACATTTAATAACATCATTCATGCTACAGCTAAATTGGATATAATGTAATATACTGATCCCTTCCCACAGATCAAGGTAGCTACATTTAATAACAATATCTTTATTACTATATCTACACTAGATATAATGTAAATATACGGATTCCTTCCCACGGATCAATGTACATTTAATAACAACATCATTCATACTATATCTACATTGGATATAATGTAATATACTGATCCCTTCCCACAGGTCAATGTATATATAGTAGCAAAATCGTTATTACTATAACTACATTAGATATAATGGATAAAACTAGTCCTTTCCTCAGATCAATGTACATTTAATATGGATATCATTATTACTATTTCTACATTAGATATAATGTAATATACTGATCCCTGCCCACAGATCAAGGTACCTACCTTCAATAACATTATCATTAGTACTATATCTACATTAGATATAATGTATTATACTGATCCCTTCCCACAGATCAAGGTAGCTACATTTAACAACAATATCGTTATTACTACATCAACATTAGATATAAAGTAATATACTGATCCCTGCCCACAATTCAATGTACCTATATTTAATAACAACATCATTCATACTATATCTACATGAGATATGATGTAATACACTAATCCCTGCCCACAGATCAATGTGTATTTAATAGCTATATCATTATTACTATATCTACATTAGATATAATGTAATGTACTGATCACTGTCCACAGATCAAGGTGCCTACATTTAATAACAATATCATCAGTACTATATCCCCATTACATATAATGTAATGTACTGATCACTGTCCACAGATCAAGGTGCCTACATTTAATAATAATATCATCAGTACTATATCCCCATTACATATAATGTAATATACTTATCCCTTCCCACAGATCAATGTACATATAATAACGATATCATTATTACTATTTCTACATTAGATATAATGTAATATACTGATCCCTTCCCACAGATCAAGATAGCTACATTTAATAACAATATCATTATTACTACATCTACATTAGATATAATGCAATATACGGATTCCTTCCTACAGATCAATGTGCATTTAATAACAACATCATTCATACTATATCTACATTGGATATAATGTAATATACTGATCACTTCCCACAGGTCAATGTACATATAATAGCAAAATCGTTATTACTATAACTACATTAGATATAAAGTAATATACTGATCCCTGCCCACAATTCAATGTACCTATATTTAATAACAACATCATTCATACTATATCTACATGATATATGATGTAATACACTAATCCCTGCCCACAGATCAATGTATATTTAATAGCTATATCATTATTACTATATCTACATTAGATATAATGTAATATACTGATCCCTGTCCACAGATCAATGTATCTACATTTAATATCAATATCATTAGTACTATATCCACATTACATATAATGTATTATACTGATCCCTTCCCGCAGATCAATGTACATATAATAACAATATCATTATTACTATTTCCACATTAGATATAATGTAATATACTGATCCCTGCCCACAGATCAAGGTACCTACCTTTAATAACAATATCATTAGTACTATATCTACATTAGATATAATGTAATATAATGATTCCTTCCCACAGATCAAGGTATCTACATTTAATAACAATATCATTATTACTATATCTACACTAGATATAATGTAATATTCGGATTCCTTCCCACGGATCAATGTACATATAATAACAACATCATTCATACTATATCTTCATTGGATATAATGTAATATACTGATCCCTTCCCACAGGTCAATGTACATATAATAGCAAAATCGTTATTACTATATCTACATTAGGTATAATGTAATGTATTGACTACATCCTACAGATCATTGTACATTTAATAACATCATTCATGCTATAGCTAAATTGGATATAATGTAATATACTGATCCCTTCCCACAGATCAAGGTAGCTACATTTAATAACAACATCATTATTACTATATCTACATGAGATATGATGTAATATACTAATCCCTGCCCACAGATCAATGTATACTTAATAGCGATATCATTATTACTATATCTACATTAGATATAATGTAATGTACTGATCCCTTCCCACAGATCAGTGTACATATAATAGCAAAATCGTTATTACTATATCTACATTAGGTATAATGTAATGTATTGACTACATCCTACAGATCATTGTACATTTGATAACATCATTCATGCTATAGCTAAATTGGATATAATGTAATGTACTGATCCCTTCCCGCTGATCAAAGTAGCTACATTTAATAACAATATCATTATTACAATATCTATATGAGATATGATGTAATATACTAATCCCTGCCCACAGATCAATGTATATTTAATAGCGATATCATTATTACTATATCTACATTAGATACAATGTAGTATACTGATCACTGTCCACAGATCAAGGTGCCTACATTTAATAACAATATTATTATTACTACATCTACGTTAGATATAATGTAATATACTGATCCCTGCCCACAGATCAATGTACCTACGTTTAATAAGAATATCATTAGTACTATATCCACATTACATATAATGTAATAGACTGATTACTTCCCACAGGTCAATGTACATATAATAGCAATATCGTTATTGCCATATCTACATTAGGTATAATGTAATATACTGATCCCTCCTCACAGATCAATGTACCTACATTTCATAACAATATCATTATTACTATATCTACATTAGATATAATGTAATATACTGATCCCTTCCCACAGATCAATGTACATATAATAGCAAAATCGTTATTACTATAACTACAGTAGATATAATGTAATATACAGAGTCCTTTCCTCAGATCAATGTACATTTAATATGGATATCATTATTACTATTTCTACATAAGATATAATGTAATATACTGATCCCTTCCCACAGATCAAGGTAGCTACATTTAATAACAATATCATTATTACCACATCTACATTAGATATAAAGTAATATACTGATCCCTGCCCGCAGTTCAATGTACCTATATTTAATAACAACATCATTCATACCATATCTACATGAGATATGATGTAATATACTAATCCCTGCCCACAGATCAATGTATATTTAATAGCGATATCATTATTACTATATCTACATTAGATATAATGTAATATACTGATCCCTGTCCCCAGATCAATGTATCTACATTTAATAACAATATCATTAGTACTATATCCACATTACATATACTGTAATATACTGATCCCTTCCCACAGATCAATGTACATATAATAACAATATCATTATTACTATCTCTACATTAGATATAATGTAATATACTGATCCCTGCCCGCAGATCAGGGTACCTACCTTTAATAACAATATCATTAGTACTATATCCACATTACATATAATGTAATATACTGATCCCTTCCCACAGATCAATGTACATATAATAACAATATCATTATTACTATATCTACATTAGGTATAATGTAATGTATTGACTACATCCTACAGATCATTGTACATTTAATAACATCATTCATGCTATAGCTAAATTGGATATAATATAATATACTGATCCCTTCCCACAGATCAAGGTAGCTACATTTAATAACAATATCATTATTACTATATCTACATGAGATATGATGTAATATACTAATCCCTGCCCACAGATCAATGTATATTTAGTAGCGATATCATTATTACTATATCTACATTAGATACAATGTAATATACTGATCCCTGTCCACAGATCAAGGTGCCTACATTTAATAACAATATCATTGTTACTACATCTACATTAGATATAATGTAATATACTGATCCCTGCCCACAGATCAAGGTACCTACCTTTAACAACAATATCATTAGTACTATATCTACCTTAGGTATAATGTAATATACTGATCCCTTCCCACAGATCAAGGTAGCTACATTTAATAACAACATGATTATTACTACATCTACATTAGATATAAAGTAAGATACTGATCCGTGCCCACAGTTCAATGTACATACATTTAATAACAACATCATTCATACTATATCTACATGAGATATGATGTAATATACTAATCCCTGCCCACGGATCAATGTACATATAATAGCAAAATCGTTATTACTATATCTACATTAGGTATAATGTAATGTATTGACTACATCCTACAGATCATTGTACATTTACTAACATCATTCATGCTATAGCTAAATTGGATATAATGTAATATACTGATCCCTTCCCACAGATCAATGTACCTACATTTAATAAGAACTTCATCAGTACTAGATCCACATTACATATAATGTAATATACTGATTCCTTCCCACAGATCAATGTACATTTAACAACAACATCATTCATACTATATCTACATTGGATATAATGTAGTATACTGATCCCTTACCACAGATCAATGTACATGACATATCAATATCATTGGTACTATGTCTACATTGGATATAGTGTAATATACTGGTTTATTCGCACAGACCAGTGTACATTTAATAACAATATCAATGGTACTATATCTACATTACATCTAATGTAATATACTGATCCTTTCCCACAGATCAATGTACATATCATAACAATATCATTATTACTATAACCACATTAGATATAATGTAATATACTGAGTCCTTTCCTCAGATCAATGTACATTTAATATGGATATCATTATTACTATTTCTACATTAGATATAATGTGATATACTGATTCCTTCCCACAGATCAAGGTATCTACATTTAATAACAATATCATTATTACTATATCTACATTAAATATAATGCAATATACGGATTCCTTCCCACAGATCAATGTACATTTAATAACAACATCATTCATACTATATCTACCTTGGATATAATGTAATATACTGATCCCTTCCCACAGATCAGTGTACATATAATAGCAAAATCGTTATTACTATATCTAGATTAGGTATAATGTAATGTATTGACTACATCCTACAGATCATTGTACATTTGATAACATCATTCATGCTATAGCTAAATTGGATATAATGTAATGTACTGATCCCTTCCCACAGATCAAGGTAGCTACATTCAATAACAGTATCATTATTACAATATCTACATGAGATATGATGTAATATACTAATCCCTGCCCACAGATCAATGTATATTTAATAGCGATATCATTATTACTATATCTACATTAGATACAATGTAGTATACTGATCACTGTCCACAGATCAAGGTGCCTACATTTAATAACAATATTATTATTACTACATCTACGTTAGATATAATGTAATATACTGATCCCTGCCCACGGAACAATGTACCTACGTTTAATAAGAATATCATTAGTACTATATCCACATTACATATAATGTAATATACTGATTACTTCCCACAGGTCAATGTACATATAATAGCAATATCGTTATTGCCATATCTACATTAGGTATAATGTAATATACTGATCCCTCCTCACAGATCACTGTACCTACATTTCATAACAATATCATTATTACTACATATACAATACATATAAAGTAATATACTGATCCCTGCCCACAGTTCAATGTACCTATATTTAATAACAACATCATCCATACTATATCTACATGAGATATGATGTAATATACTAATCCCTGCCCACAGATCAATGTACCTACGTTTAATAAGAATATCATTAGTACTATGTCCACATTACATATAATGTATTAGACTGATTACTTCCCACAGGTCAATGTACATATAATAGCAATATCGTTATTGCCATATCTACATTAGGTATAATGTAATGTATTGACTACATCCTACAGATCATTGTACATTTGATAACATCATTCATGCTATAGCTAAATTGGATATAATGTAATATACTGATCCCTTCCCACAGATCAAGGTAGGTACATTTAATAACAATATCATTATTACTACATATACATTACATATAAAGTAATATACTGATCCCTGCCCACAGTTCAATGTACCTATATTTAATAACAACATCATTCATACTATATCTACATGAGATATGATGTAATATACTAATCCCTGCCCACAGATCAATGTACATATAATAACGATATCATTATTACTATTTCTACATTAGATATAATGTAATATACTGATCCCTGTCCACAGATCAATGTATCTACATTTAATATCAATATCATTAGTACTATATCCACATTACATATAATGTATTATACTGATCCCTTCCCACAGATCAATGTACATATAATAACAATATCATTATTACTATTTCTACATTAGATATAATGTAATATACTGATCCCTGCCCACAGATCAAGGTATCTACATTTAATAACAATATCATTATTACTATATCTACACTAGATATAATGTAATATTCGGATTCCTTCCCACGGATCAATGTACATATAATAACAACATCATTCATACTATATCTTCATTGGATATAATCTAATATACTGATCCCTTCCCACAGGTCAATGTACATATAATAGCAAAATCGTTATTACTATATCTACATTAGGTATAATGTAATGTATTGACTACATCCTACAGATCATTGTACATTTAATAACATCATTCATGCTATAGCTAAATTGGATATAATGTAATATACTGATCCCTTCCCACAGATCAAGGTAGCTACATTTAATAACAACATCATTATTACTATATCTACATGAGATATGATGTAATATACTAATCCCTGCCCACAGATCAATGTGTATTTAATAGCGATATCATTATTACTATATCTACATTAGATATAATGTAATATACTGATCCCTGTCCACAGATCAAGGTGCCTACATTTCATAACAATATCATTATTACTATATCTACATGAGATATGATGTAATATACTAATCCCTGTCCACAGATCAATGTACCTACATTTATTAACGATATCATTAGTACTATATCCACATTACATATAATGTATTATACTGATCCCTTCCCACAGATCAATGTACATATAATAGCAAAATCGTTATTACTATAACTACAGTAGATATAATGTAATATACAGAGTCCTTTCCTCAGATCAATGTACATTTAATATGGATATCATTATTACTATTTCTACATTAGATATAATGTAATATACTGATCCCTTCCCACAGATCAAGGTAGCTACATTTAATAACAATATCATTATTACCACATCTACATTAGATATAAAGTAATATACTGATCCCTGCCCGCAGTTCAATGTACCTATATTTAATAACAACATCATTCATACCATATCTACATGAGATATGATGTAATATACTAATCCCTGCCCACAGATCAATGTATATTTAATAGCGATATCATTATTACTATATCTACATTAGATATAATGTAATATACTGATCCCTGTCCCCAGATCAATGTATCTACATTTAATAACAATATCATTAGTACTATATCCACATTACATATACTGTAATATACTGATCCCTTCCCACAGATCAATGTACATATAATAACAATATCATTATTACTATTTCTACATTAGATATAATGTAATATACTGATCCCTGCCCACAGATCAATGTACCTACATTTAATAACAATATCATTAGTACTATATCCACATTACATATAATGTAATATACTGATCCCTTCCCACAGATCAATGTACATATAATAACAATATCATTATTACTATATCTACATTAGGTATAATGTAATGTATTGACTACATCCTACAGATCATTGTACATTTAATAACATCATTCATGCATTAGCTAAATTGGATATAATATAATATACTGATCCCTTCCCACAGATCAAGGTAGCTACATTTAATAACAATATCATTATTACTATATCTACATGAGATATGATGTAATATACTAATCCCTGCCCACAGATCAATGTATATTTAATAGCGATATCATTATTACTATATCTACATTAGATACAATGTAATATACTGATCACTGTCCACAGATCAAGGTGCCTACATTTAATAACAATATCATTATTACTACATCTACATTAGATATAATGTAGTATACTGATCCCTGCCCACAGATCAATGTAGCTACATTTAATAACAATATCATTAGTACTATATCTACATTAGATATAATGTAATATACTGATTCCTTGCCACAGATCACGGTATATTTAATACCGATATCATTATTGCTATATCTACATTAGGTATAATGTCATATACTGATTCCTTCCCACAGATCGCGGTATATTTAATACCGATATCATTATTGCTATATCTACATTAGATATAATGTAATATACTGATCCCTGTCCACAGATCAAGGTACCTACATTTAATAACAATGTAATTATTACTATATCTACATTAGATATAATGTAATATACTGATTCCTCCCCACAGATCAAGGTATCTGCATTTAATAACAATATCATTATTACAGTATCTACACTAGATGTAATGCAATATACGGATTCCTTCCAACAGATCAAAGTACATTTAATAACATCATTCATGCTACAGCTAAATTGGATATATTGTAATATACTGATCCCTTCCCACAGGTCAAGGTAGCTACATTTAATAACAATATCTTTATTACTATATCTACACTAGATATAATGTAATATACGGATTCCTTCCCACGGATCAATGTACATTTAATAACAACATCATTCATACTATATCTACATTGGATATAATGTAATATACTGATCCCTTCCCACAGGTCAATGTACATATAATAGCAAAATCGATATTACTATAACTAGATTAGATATAATGTAATATATCTAGTCCTTTCCTCAGATCAATGTACATTTAATATGGATATCATTATTACTATTTCTACATTAGATATAATGTAATATACTGATCCCTGCCCACAGATCAAGGTACCTACCTTTAATAACAATATCATTAGTACTATATCTACATTAGATATAATGTAATATACTGATCCCTTCCCACAGATCAAGGTAGCTACATTTAATAACAATATCATTATTACCACATCTACATTAGATATAAAGTAATATACTGATCCCTGCCCACAATTCAATGTACCTATATTTAATAACAACATCATTCATACTATATCTACATGATATATGATGTAATACACTAATCCCTGCCCACAGATCAATGTATATTTAATAGCTATATCATTATTACTATATCTACATTAGATATAATGTAATATACTGATCCCTGTCCACAGATCAATGTATCTACATTTAATATCAATATTATTAGTACTATATCCACATTACATATAATGTATTATACTGATCCCTTCCCACAGATCAATGTACATATAATAACAATATCATTATTACTATTTCTACATTAGATATAATGTAATATACTGATCCCTGCCCACAGATCAAGGTACCTACCTTTAATAACAATATCATTAGTACTATATCTACATTGGATATAATGTAATATACTGATCCCTTCCCACAGATCAATGTACATATAATAGCAAAATCGTTATTACTATATCTACATTAGGTATAATGTAATGTATTGATTACATCCAACAGATCATTGTACATTTAATTACATCATTCATGCTATAGCTAAATTGGATATAATGTAATATACTGATCCCTTCCCACAGATCAAGGTAGCTACCTTTAATAACAATATCATTATTACTATATGTACATTAGATATAAAGTAATATACTGATCCCTGCCCACAGTTCAATGTACCTATATTTAATAACAACATCATTATTACTATATCTACATGAGATATGATGTAATATACTAATCCCTGCCCACAGATCAATGTATATTTAATAGCGATATCATTATTACTATATCTACATTAGATATAATGTAATATACTGATCCCTGTCCACAGATCAAGGTATCTACATTTAATAACAATATCATTATTACTATATCTACACTAGATATAATGGAATATACGGATTCCTTCCTACAGATCAATGTACATTTATTAACAACATCATTCATACTATATCTACATTGGATATAATGTAATATACTGATCACTTCCCACAGGTCAAAGTACATATAATAGCAAAATCGTTATTACTATAACTACATTAGATATAATGTAATATAATGAGTCCTTTCCTCAGATCAATGTACATTTAATATGGATATCATTATTACTATTTCTACATTAGATATAATGTAATATACTGATCCCCGCCCACAGATCAAGGTACCTACCTTTAATAACAATATCAATAGTGCTATATCAACAATGGATATAATGTAATATACTGATCCCTTCCCACAGATCAAGGTAGCTACATTTAACAACAACATCATTCATACTATACCTACATTGGATATAATGTAATATACTGATCCCTTCCCACAGATCAATGTACATATAATGGCAAAATCGTTATTACTATATCTACATTAGGTATAATGTAATGTATTGATTACATCCTACAGATCATTCTACATTTAATAACATCATTCATGCTATAGCTAAATTGGATATAATGTAATATACTGATCCCTTCCCACAGATCAAGGTAGGTACATTTAATAACAATATCATTATTACTACATATACATTACATATAAAGTAATATACTGATCCCTGCCCACAGTTCAATGTACCTATATTTAATAACAACATCATCCATACTATATCTACATGAGTTATGATGTAATATACTAATCCCTGCCCACAGATCAATGTATATTTAATAGCGACATCATTATTACTATATCTACATTAGATATAATGTAATATACTGATCCCTGTCCACAGATCAATGTACCTACATTTAATAATAATATCATTAGTACTATATCCACTTCACATATAATGTAATATACTGATCCCTTCCCACAGATCAATGTACATATAATAGCAAAATCGTTATTACTATATCTACATTAGGTATAATGTAATGTATTGATTACATCCAACAGATCATTGTACATTTAATAACATCATTCATGCTATAGCTAAATTGGATATAATGTAATATACTGATCCCTTCCCACAGATCAAGGTAGCTACATTTAATAACAATATCATTATTACTATATCTACATGAGATATGATGTAATATACTAATCCCTGCCCACAGATCAATGTATATTTAATAGCGATATCATTATTACTATATCTACATTAGATATAATGTAATGTACTGATCACTGTCCACAGATCAAGGAGCCTACATTTAATAACAATATCAGTATTACTACATCTACATTAGATATAATGTAATATACTGATCCCTGCCCACAGATCATTGTACCTACATTTAATAAGAATATCATTATTACCATATCCACATCACATATAATTTAATATACGGATTACTTCCCACAGATCAATGTACATATAATAGCAATGTCGTTATTGCCATATCTACATTAGGTATAATGTAATATACTGATCCCTCCTCACAGATCTATGTACTTACATTTCATAAGAATATCATTATTACTATATCTAAATTAGATATAATGTAATATACCGATCCCTGCCCACATATCAAGGTACCTAGCTTTAATAACAATATCATTAGTACTATATCCACATTACATATAATGTAATATACTGATCCCTTCCCACAGATCAATGTACATATAATAACAATATCATTATTACTATATCTACATTAGGTATAATGTAATGTATTGACTACATCCTACAGATCATTGTACATTTAATAACATCATTCATGCTATAGCTAAATTGGATATAATATAATATACTGATCCCTTCCCACAGATCAAGGTAGCTACATTTAATAACAATATCATTATTACTATATCTACATGAGATATGATGTAATATACTAATCCCTGCCCACAGATCAATGTATATTTAGTAGCGATATCATTATTACTATATCTACATTAGATACAATGTAATATACTGATCCCTGTCCACAGATCAAGGTGCCTACATTTAATAACAATATCATTGTTACTACATCTACATTAGATATAATGTAATATACTGATCCCTGCCCACAGATCAAGGTACCTACCTTTAACAACAATATCATTAGTACTATATCTACCTTAGGTATAATGTAATATACTGATCCCTTCCCACAGATCAAGGTAGCTACATTTAATAACAACATGATTATTACTACATCTACATTAGATATAAAGTAAGATACTGATCCGTGCCCACAGTTCAATGTACATACATTTAATAACAACATCATTCATACTATGTCTACATGAGATATAATGTAATGTATTGACTACATCCTACAGATCATTGTACATTTACTAACATCATTCATGCTATAGCTAAATTGGATATAATGTAATATACTGATCCCTTCCCACAGATCAATGTACCTACATTTAATAAGAACTTCATCAGTACTAGATCCACATTACATATAATGTAATATACTGATTCCTTCCCACAGATCAATGTACATTTAACAACAACATCATTCATACTATATCTACATTGGATATAATGTAGTATACTGATCCCTTACCACAGATCAATGTACATGACATATCAATATCATTGGTACTATGTCTACATTGGATATAGTGTAATATACTGGTTTATTCGCACAGACCAGTGTACATTTAATAACAATATCAATGGTACTATATCTACATTACATCTAATGTAATATACTGATCCTTTCCCACAGATCAATGTACATATCATAACAATATCATTATTACTATAACCACATTAGATATAATGTAATATACTGAGTCCTTTCCTCAGATCAATGTACATTTAATATGGATATCATTATTACTATTTCTACATTAGATATAATGTGATATACTGATTCCTTCCCACAGATCAAGGTATCTACATTTAATAACAATATCATTATTACTATATCTACATTAAATATAATGCAATATACGGATTCCTTCCCACAGATCAATGTACATTTAATAACAACATCATTCATACTATATCTACCTTGGATATAATGTAATATACTGATCCCTTCCCACAGATCAGTGTACATATAATAGCAAAATCGTTATTACTATATCTAGATTAGGTATAATGTAATGTATTGACTACATCCTACAGATCATTGTACATTTGATAACATCATTCATGCTATAGCTAAATTGGATATAATGTAATGTACTGATCCCTTCCCACAGATCAAGGTAGCTACATTCAATAACAGTATCATTATTACAATATCTACATGAGATATGATGTAATATACTAATCCCTGCCCACAGATCAATGTATATTTAATAGCGATATCATTATTACTATATCTACATTAGATACAATGTAGTATACTGATCACTGTCCACAGATCAAGGTGCCTACATTTAATAACAATATTATTATTACTACATCTACGTTAGATATAATGTAATATACTGATCCCTGCCCACGGACCAATGTACCTACGTTTAATAAGAATATCATTAGTACTATATCCACATTACATATAATGTAATATACTGATTACTTCCCACAGGTCAATGTACATATAATAGCAATATCGTTATTGCCATATCTGCATTAGGTATAATGTAATATACTGATCCCTCCTCACAGATCACTGTACCTACATTTCATAACAATATCATTATTACTACATATACAATACATATAAAGTAATATACTGATCCCTGCCCACAGTTCAATGTACCTATATTTAATAACAACATCATCCATACTATATCTACATGAGATATGATGTAATATACTAATCCCTGCCCACAGATCAATGTACCTACGTTTAATAAGAATATCATTAGTACTATGTCCACATTACATATAATGTATTAGACTGATTACTTCCCACAGGTCAATGTACATATAATAGCAATACCGTTATTGCCATATCTACATTAGGTATAATGTAATGTATTGACTACATCCTACAGATCATTGTACATTTGATAACATCATTCATGCTATAGCTAAATTGGATATAATGTAATATACTGATCCCTTCCCACAGATCAAGGTAGGTACATTTAATAACAATATCATTATTACTACATATACATTACATATAAAGTAATATACTGATCCCTGCCCACAGTTCAATGTACCTATATTTAATAACAACATCATTCATACTATATCTACATGAGATATGATGTAATATACTAATCCCTGCCCACAGATCAATGTACATATAATAACGATATCATTATTACTATTTCTACATTAGATATAATGTAATATACTGATCCCTGTCCACAGATCAATGTATCTACATTTAATATCAATATCATTAGTACTATATCCACATTACATATAATGTATTATACTGATCCCTTCCCACAGATCAATGTACATATAATAACAATATCATTATTACTATTTCTACATTAGATATAATGTAATATACTGATCCCTGCCCACAGATCAAGGTATCTACATTTAATAACAATATCATTATTACTATATCTACACTAGATATAATGTAATATTCGGATTCCTTCCCACGGATCAATGTACATATAATAACAACATCATTCATACTATATCTTCATTGGATATAATGTAATATACTGATCCCTTCCCACAGGTCAATGTACATATAATAGCAAAATCGTTATTACTATATCTACATTAGGTATAATGTAATGTATTGACTACATCCTACAGATCATTGTACATTTAATAACATCATTCATGCTATAGCTAAATTGGATATAATGTAATATACTGATCCCTTCCCACAGATCAAGGTAGCTACATTTAATAACAACATCATTATTACTATATCTACATGAGATATGATGTAATATACTAATCCCTGCCCACAGATCAATGTATACTTAATAGCGATATCATTATTACTATATCTACATTAGATATAATGTAATGTACTGATCCCTTCCCACAGATCAGTGTACATATAATAGCAAAATCGTTATTACTATATCTACATTAGGTATAATGTAATGTATTGACTACATCCTACAGATCATTGTACATTTGATAACATCATTCATGCTATAGCTAAATTGGATATAATGTAATGTACTGATCCCTTCCCACTGATCAAAGTAGCTACATTTAATAACAATATCATTATTACAATATCTATATGAGATATGATGTAATATACTAATCCCTGCCCACAGATCAATGTATATTTAATAGCGATATCATTATTACTATATCTACATTAGATACAATGTAGTATACTGATCACTGTCCACAGATCAAGGTGCCTACATTTAATAACAATATTATTATTACTACATCTACGTTAGATATAATGTAATATACTGATCCCTGCCCACAGATCAATGTACCTACGTTTAATAAGAATATCATTAGTACTATAGCCACATTACATATAATGTAATAGACTGATTACTTCCCACAGGTCAATGTACATATAATAGCAATATCGTTATTGCCATATCTACATTAGGTATAATGTAATATACTGATCCCTCCTCACAGATCAATGTACCTACATTTCATAACAATATCATTATTACTATATCTACATTAGATATAATGTAATATACTGATCCCTCCCCACAGATCAATGTACATATAATAGCAAAATCGTTATTACTCTAACTACAGTAGATATAATGTAATATACAGAGTCCTTTCCTCAGATCAATGTACATTTAATATGGATATCATTATTACTATTTCTACATTAGATATAATGTAATATACTGATCCCTTCCCACAGATCAAGGTAGCTACATTTAATAACAATATCATTATTACCACATCTACATTAGATATAAAGTAATATACTGATCCCTGCCCGCAGTTCAATGTACCTATATTTAATAACAACATCATTCATACCATATCTACATGAGATATGATGTAATATACTAATCCCTGCCCACAGATCAATGTATATTTAATAGCGATATCATTATTACTATATCTACATTAGATATAATGTAATATACCGATCCCTGTCCCCAGATCAATGTATCTACATTTAATAACAATATCATTAGTACTATATCCACATTACATATACTGTAATATACTGATCCCTTCCCACAGATCAATGTACATATAATAACAATATCATTATTACTATCTCTACATTAGATATAATGTAATATACTGATCCCTGCCCGCAGATCAGGGTACCTACCTTTAATAACAATATCATTAGTACTATATCCACATTACATATAATGTAATATACTGATCCCTTCCCACAGATCAATGTACATATAATAACAATATCATTATTACTATATCTACATTAGGTATAATGTAATGTATTGACTACATCCTACAGATCATTGTACATTTAATAACATCATTCATGCTATAGCTAAATTGGATATAATATAATATACTGATCCCTTCCCACAGATCAAGGTAGCTACATTTAATAACAATATCATTATTACTATATCTACATGAGATATGATGTAATATACTAATCCCTGCCCACAGATCAATGTATATTTAGTAGCGATATCATTATTACTATATCTACATTAGATACAATGTAATATACTGATCCCTGTCCACAGATCAAGGTGCCTACATTTAATAACAATATCATTGTTACTACATCTACATTAGATATAATGTAATATACTGATCCCTGCCCACAGATCAAGGTACCTACCTTTAACAACAATATCATTAGTACTATATCTACCTTAGGTATAATGTAATATACTGATCCCTTCCCACAGATCAAGGTAGCTACATTTAATAACAACATGATTATTACTACATCTACATTAGATATAAAGTAAGATACTGATCCGTGCCCACAGTTCAATGTACATACATTTAATAACAACATCATTCATACTATATCTACATGAGATATGATGTAATATACTAATCCCTGCCCACGGATCAATGTACATATAATAGCAAAATCGTTATTACTATATCTACATTAGGTATAATGTAATGTATTGACTACATCCTACAGATCATTGTACATTTACTAACATCATTCATGCTATAGCTAAATTGGATATAATGTAATATACTGATCCCTTCCCACAGATCAATGTACCTACATTTAATAAGAACTTCATCAGTACTAGATCCACATTACATATAATGTAATATACTGATTCCTTCCCACAGATCAATGTACATTTAACAACAACATCATTCATACTATATCTACATTGGATATAATGTAGTATACTGATCCCTTACCACAGATCAATGTACATGACATATCAATATCATTGGTACTATGTCTACATTGGATATAGTGTAATATACTGGTTTATTCGCACAGACCAGTGTACATTTAATAACAATATCAATGGTACTATATCTACATTACATCTAATGTAATATACTGATCCTTTCCCACAGATCAATGTACATATCATAACAATATCATTATTACTATAACCACATTAGATATAATGTAATATACTGAGTCCTTTCCTCAGATCAATGTACATTTAATATGGATATCATTATTACTATTTCTACATTAGATATAATGTGATATACTGATTCCTTCCCACAGATCAAGGTATCTACATTTAATAACAATATCATTATTACTATATCTACATTAAATATAATGCAATATACGGATTCCTTCCCACAGATCAATGTACATTTAATAACAACATCATTCATACTATATCTACCTTGGATATAATGTAATATACTGATCCCTTCCCACAGATCAGTGTACATATAATAGCAAAATCGTTATTACTATATCTAGATTAGGTATAATGTAATGTATTGACTACATCCTACAGATCATTGTACATTTGATAACATCATTCATGCTATAGCTAAATTGGATATAATGTAATGTACTGATCCCTTCCCACAGATCAAGGTAGCTACATTCAATAACAGTATCATTATTACAATATCTACATGAGATATGATGTAATATACTAATCCCTGCCCACAGATCAATGTATATTTAATAGCGATATCATTATTACTATATCTACATTAGATACAATGTAGTATACTGATCACTGTCCACAGATCAAGGTGCCTACATTTAATAACAATATTATTATTACTACATCTACGTTAGATATAATGTAATATACTGATCCCTGCCCACGGACCAATGTACCTACGTTTAATAAGAATATCATTAGTACTATATCCACATTACATATAATGTAATATACTGATTACTTCCCACAGGTCAATGTACATATAATAGCAATATCGTTATTGCCATATCTACATTAGGTATAATGTAATATACTGATCCCTCCTCACAGATCACTGTACCTACATTTCATAACAATATCATTATTACTACATATACAATACATATAAAGTAATATACTGATCCCTGCCCACAGTTCAATGTACCTATATTTAATAACAACATCATCCATACTATATCTACATGAGATATGATGTAATATACTAATCCCTGCCCACAGATCAATGTACCTACGTTTAATAAGAATATCATTAGTACTATGTCCACATTACATATAATGTATTAGACTGATTACTTCCCACAGGTCAATGTACATATAATAGCAATATCGTTATTGCCATATCTACATTAGGTATAATGTAATGTATTGACTACATCCTACAGATCATTGTACATTTGATAACATCATTCATGCTATAGCTAAATTGGATATAATGTAATATACTGATCCCTTCCCACAGATCAAGGTAGGTACATTTAATAACAATATCATTATTACTACATATACATTACATATAAAGTAATATACTGATCCCTGCCCACAGTTCAATGTACCTATATTTAATAACAACATCATTCATACTATATCTACATGAGATATGATGTAATATACTAATCCCTGCCCACAGATCAATGTACATATAATAACGATATCATTATTACTATTTCTACATTAGATATAATGTAATATACTGATCCCTGTCCACAGATCAATGTATCTACATTTAATATCAATATCATTAGTACTATATCCACATTACATATAATGTATTATACTGATCCCTTCCCACAGATCAATGTACATATAATAACAATATCATTATTACTATTTCTACATTAGATATAATGTAATATACTGATCCCTGCCCACAGATCAAGGTATCTACATTTAATAACAATATCATTATTACTATATCTACACTAGATATAATGTAATATTCGGATTCCTTCCCACGGATCAATGTACATATAATAACAACATCATTCATACTATATCTTCATTGGATATAATGTAATATACTGATCCCTTCCCACAGGTCAATGTACATATAATAGCAAAATCGTTATTACTATATCTACATTAGGTATAATGTAATGTATTGACTACATCCTACAGATCATTGTACATTTAATAACATCATTCATGCTATAGCTAAATTGGATATAATGTAATATACTGATCCCTTCCCACAGATCAAGGTAGCTACATTTAATAACAACATCATTATTACTATATCTACATGAGATATGATGTAATATACTAATCCCTGCCCACAGATCAATGTGTATTTAATAGCGATATCATTATTACTATATCTACATTAGATATAATGTAATATACTGATCCCTGTCCACAGATCAAGGTGCCTACATTTCATAACAATATCATTATTACTATATCTACATGAGATATGATGTAATATACTAATCCCTGTCCACAGATCAATGTACCTACATTTATTAACGATATCATTAGTACTATATCCACATTACATATAATGTATTATACTGATCCCTTCCCACAGATCAATGTACATATAATAGCAAAATCGTTATTACTATAACTACAGTAGATATAATGTAATATACAGAGTCCTTTCCTCAGATCAATGTACATTTAATATGGATATCATTATTACTATTTCTACATTAGATATAATGTAATATACTGATCCCTTCCCACAGATCAAGGTAGCTACATTTAATAACAATATCATTATTACCACATCTACATTAGATATAAAGTAATATACTGATCCCTGCCCGCAGTTCAATGTACCTATATTTAATAACAACATCATTCATACCATATCTACATGAGATATGATGTAATATACTAATCCCTGCCCACAGATCAATGTATATTTAATAGCGATATCATTATTACTATATCTACATTAGATATAATGTAATATACTGATCCCTGTCCCCAGATCAATGTATCTACATTTAATAACAATATCATTAGTACTATATCCACATTACATATACTGTAATATACTGATCCCTTCCCACAGATCAATGTACATATAATAACAATATCATTATTACTATTTCTACATTAGATATAATGTAATATACTGATCCCTGCCCACAGATCAAGGTTCCTACCTTTAATAACAATATCATTAGTACTATATCTACATTAGATATAATGTGATATACTGATTCCTTCCCACAGATCAAGGTGTCTGCATTTAATAACAATAGCATGATTACTATATCTACACTAGATATAATGCAATATACGGATTCCTTCCTACAGGTCAATGTACATATAATAGCAAAATCGTTATTACTATAACTACAGTAGATACAATGTAATATACAGAGTCCTTTCCTCAGATCAATGTACATTTAATATGGATATCATTATTACTATTTCTACATTAGATATAATGTAATATACTGATCCCTGCCCACAGATCAATGTACCTACATTTAATAACAATATCATTAGTACTATATCCACATTACATATAATGTAATATACTGATCCCTTCCCACAGATCAATGTACATATAATAACAATATCATTATTACTATATCTACATTAGGTATAATGTAATGTATTGACTACATCCTACAGATCATTGTACATTTAATAACATCATTCATGCTATAGCTAAATTGGATATAATATAATATACTGATCCCTTCCCACAGATCAAGGTAGCTACATTTAATAACAATATCATTATTACTATATCTACATGAGATATGATGTAATATACTAATCCCTGCCCACAGATCAATGTATATTTAATAGCGATATCATTATTACTATATCTACATTAGATACAATGTAATATACTGATCACTGTCCACAGATCAAGGTGCCTACATTTAATAACAATATCATTATTACTACATCTACATTAGATATAATGTAGTATACTGATCCCTGCCCACAGATCAATGTAGCTACATTTAATAACAATATCATTAGTACTATATCTACATTAGATATAATGTAATATACTGATTCCTTGCCACAGATCACGGTATATTTAATACCGATATCATTATTGCTATATCTACATTAGGTATAATGTCATATACTGATTCCTTCCCACAGATCGCGGTATATTTAATACCGATATCATTATTGCTATATCTACATTAGATATAATGTAATATACTGATCCCTGTCCACAGATCAAGGTACCTACATTTAATAACAATGTAATTATTACTATATCTACATTAGATATAATGTAATATACTGATTCCTCCCCACAGATCAAGGTATCTGCATTTAATAACAATATCATTATTACAGTATCTACACTAGATGTAATGCAATATACGGATTCCTTCCAACAGATCAAAGTACATTTAATAACATCATTCATGCTACAGCTAAATTGGATATAATGTAATATACTGATCCCTTCCCACAGGTCAAGGTAGCTACATTTAATAACAATATCTTTATTACTATATCTACACTAGATATAATGTAATATACGGATTCCTTCCCACGGATCAATGTACATTTAATAACAACATCATTCATACTATATCTACATTGGATATAATGTAATATACTGATCCCTTCCCACAGGTCAATGTACATATAATAGCAAAATCGATATTACTATAACTAGATTAGATATAATGTAATATATCTAGTCCTTTCCTCAGATCAATGTACATTTAATATGGATATCATTATTACTATTTCTACATTAGATATAATGTAATATACTGATCCCTGCCCACAGATCAAGGTACCTACCTTTAATAACAATATCATTAGTACTATATCTACATTAGATATAATGTAATATACTGATCCCTTCCCACAGATCAAGGTAGCTACATTTAATAACAATATCATTATTACCACATCTACATTAGATATAAAGTAATATACTGATCCCTGCCCACAATTCAATGTACCTATATTTAATAACAACATCATTCATACTATATCTACATGATATATGATGTAATACACTAATCCCTGCCCACAGATCAATGTATATTTAATAGCTATATCATTATTACTATATCTACATTAGATATAATGTAATATACTGATCCCTGTCCACAGATCAATGTATCTACATTTAATATCAATATTATTAGTACTATATCCACATTACATATAATGTATTATACTGATCCCTTCCCACAGATCAATGTACATATAATAACAATATCATTATTACTATTTCTACATTAGATATAATGTAATATACTGATCCCTGCCCACAGATCAAGGTACCTACCTTTAATAACAATATCATTAGTACTATATCTACATTGGATATAATGTAATATACTGATCCCTTCCCACAGATCAATGTACATATAATAGCAAAATCGTTATTACTATATCTACACTAGGTATAATGTAATGTATTGACTACATCGTACAGATCATTGTACATTTAATTACATCATTCATGCTATAGCTAAATTGGATATAATGTAATATACTGATCCCTTCCCACAGATCAAGGTAGCTGCATTTAATAACAATATCATTAATACCATATCTACATGAGATATGATGTAATATACTAATCCCTGCCCACAGATCAATGTATATTTAATAGCGATATCATTATTACTATATCTACATTAGATATAATGTAATGTACTGATCACTGTCCACAGATCAAGGAGCCTACATTTAATAACAATATCAGTATTACTACATCTACATTAGATATAATGTAATATACTGATCCCTGCCCACAGATCATTGTACCTACATTTAATAAGAACATCATTATTACCATATCCACATCACATATAATGTAATATACGGATTACTTCCCACAGATCAATGTACATATAATAGCAATGTCGTTATTGCCATATCTACATTAGGTATAATGTAATATACTGATCCCTCCTCACAGATCTATGTACCTACATTTCATAAGAATATCATTATTACTATATCTACATTAGATATAATGTAATATACTGATCCCTGCCCACATATCAAGGTACCTACCTTTAATAACAATATCATTAGTACTATATCTACATTAGATATAATGTAATATACTGATCCCTTCCCACAGATCAAGGTAGCTACATTTAAGAACAACATCATTCATACTATATCTACATTGGATATAATGTAATATACTGATCCCTTCCCACAGATCAATGTACATATAATAGCAAAATCGTTAATACTATATCTACATTAGGTATAATGTAATGTATTGACTACATCGCACAGATCATTGTACATTTAATAACATCATTCATGCTATAGCTAAATTGGATATAATGTAATATACTGATCCCTTCCCACAGATCAAGGTAGCTACCTTTAATAACAATATCATTATTACTATATGTACATGAGATATGATGTAATATACTAATCCCTGCCCACAGATCAATGTATATTTAATAGCGACATCATTATTACTATATCTACATTAGATATAATGTAATATACTGATCCCTGTCCACAGATCAATGTACCTACATTTAATAACAATATCATTAGTACTATATCCACTTCACATATAATGTAATATACTGATCCCTTCCCACAGATCGATGTACATATAATAGCAAAATCGTTATTACTATATCTACATTAGGTATAATGTAATGTATTGATTACATCCAACAGATCATTGTACATTTAATAACATCATTCATGCTATAGCTAAATTGGATATAATGTAATATACTGATCCCTTCCCACAGATCAAGGTAGCTACATTTAATAACAATATCATTATTACTATATCTACATGAGATATGATGTAATATACTAATCCCTGCCCACAGATCAATGTATATTTAATAGCGATATCATTATTACTATATCTACATTAGATATAATGTAATGTACTGATCACTGTCCACAGATCAAGGAGCCTACATTTAATAACAATATCAGTATTACTACATCTACATTAGATATAATGTAATATACTGATCCCTGCCCACAGATCATTGTACCTACATTTAATAAGAACATCATTATTACCATATCCACATCACATATAATGTAATATACGGATTACTTCCCACAGATCAATGTACATATAATAGCAATGTCGTTATTGCCATATCTACATTAGGTATAATGTAATATACTGATCCCTCCTCACAGATCTATGTACCTACATTTCATAAGAATATCATTATTACTATATCTACATTAGATATAATGTAATATACTGATCCCTGCCCACATATCAAGGTACCTACCTTTAATAACAATATCATTAGTACTATATCTACATTAGATATAATGTAATATACTGATCCCTTCCCACAGATCAAGGTAGCTACATTTAAGAACAACATCATTCATACTATATCTACATTGGATATAATGTAATATACTGATCCCTTCCCACAGATCAATGTACATATAATAGCAAAATCGTTAATACTATATCTACATTAGGTATAATGTAATGTATTGACTACATCGCACAGATCATTGTACATTTAATAACATCATTCATGCTATAGCTAAATTGGATATAATGTAATATACTGATCCCTTCCCACAGATCGAGGTAGCTACATTTAATAACAATATCATTATTACTACATCTACATTAGATATAAAGTAATATACTGATCCCTGCCCACAGTTCAATGTACCTATATTTAATAACAACATCATTCATACTATATCTACATGAGATATGATGTAATATACTAATCCCTGCCCACAGATCAATGTATATTTAATAGCGATATCATTATTACTATATCTACATTAGATATAATGTAATATACTGATCCCTGTCCACAGATCAAGGTATCTACATTTAATAACAATATCATTATTACTATATCTACACTAGATATAATGGAATATACGGATTCCTTCCTACAGATCAATGTACATTTATTAACAACATCATTCATACTATATCTACATTGGATATAATGTAATATACTGATCACTTCCCACAGGTCAAAGTACATATAATAGCAAAATCGTTATTACTATAACTACATTAGATATAATGTAATATAATGAGTCCTTTCCTCAGATCAATGTACATTTAATATGGATATCATTATTACTATTTCTACATTAGATATAATGTAATATACTGATCCCCGCCCACAGATCAAGGTACCTACCTTTAATAACAATATCAATAGTGCTATATCAACAATGGATATAATGTAATATACTGATCCCTTCCCACAGATCAAGGTAGCTACATTTAACAACAACATCATTCATACTATACCTACATTGGATATAATGTAATATACTGATCCCTTCCCACAGATCAATGTACATATAATGGCAAAATCGTTATTACTATATCTACATTAGGTATAATGTAATGTATTGATTACATCCTACAGATCATTCTACATTTAATAACATCATTCATGCTATAGCTAAATTGGATATAATGTAATATACTGATCCCTTCCCACAGATCAAGGTAGGTACATTTAATAACAATATCATTATTACTACATATACATTACATATAAAGTAATATACTGATCCCTGCCCACAGTTCAATGTACCTATATTTAATAACAACATCATCCATACTATATCTACATGAGTTATGATGTAATATACTAATCCCTGCCCACAGATCAATGTATATTTAATAGCGACATCATTATTACTATATCTACATTAGATATAATGTAATATACTGATCCCTGTCCACAGATCAATGTACCTACATTTAATAATAATATCATTAGTACTATATCCACTTCACATATAATGTAATATACTGATCCCTTCCCACAGATCAATGTACATATAATAGCAAAATCGTTATTACTATATCTACATTAGGTATAATGTAATGTATTGATTACATCCAACAGATCATTGTACATTTAATAACATCATTCATGCTATAGCTAAATTGGATACAATGTAATATACTGATCCCTTCCCACAGATCAAGGTAGCTACATTTAATAACAATATCATTATTACTATATCTACATGAGATATGATGTAATATACTAATCCCTGCCCACAGATCAATGTATATTTAATAGCGATATCATTATTACTATATCTACATTAGATATAATGTAATGTACTGATCACTGTCCACAGATCAAGGAGCCTACATTTAATAACAATATCAGTATTACTACATCTACATTAGATATAATGTAATATACTGATCCCTGCCCACAGATCATTGTACCTACATTTAATAAGAACATCATTATTACCATATCCACATCACATATAATGTAATATACGGATTACTTCCCACAGATCAATGTACATATAATAGCAATGTCGTTATTGCCATATCTACATTAGGTATAATGTAATATACTGATCCCTCCTCACAGATCTATGTACCTACATTTCATAAGAATATCATTATTACTATATCTACATTAGATATAATGTAATATACTGATCCCTGCCCACATATCAAGGTACCTACCTTTAATAACAATATCATTAGTACTATATCTACATTAGATATAATGTAATATACTGATCCCTTCCCACAGATCAAGGTAGCTACATTTAAGAACAACATCATTCATACTATATCTACATTGGATATAATGTAATATACTGATCCCTTCCCACAGATCAATGTACATATAATAGCAAAATCGTTAATACTATATCTACATTAGGTATAATGTAATGTATTGACTACATCGCACAGATCATTGTACATTTAATAACATCATTCATGCTATAGCTAAATTGGATATAATGTAATATACTGATCCCTTCCCACAGATCGAGGTAGCTACATTTAATAACAATATCATTATTACTACATCTACATTAGATATAAAGTAATATACTGATCCCTGCCCACAGTTCAATGTACCTATATTTAATAACAACATCATTCATACTATATCTACATGAGATATGATGTAATATACTAATCCCTGCCCACAGATCAATGTATATTTAATAGCGATATCATTATTACTATATCTACATTAGATATAATGTAATATACTGATCCCTGTCCACAGATCAAGGTATCTACATTTAATAACAATATCATTATTACTATATCTACACTAGATATAATGGAATATACGGATTCCTTCCTACAGATCAATGTACATTTATTAACAACATCATTCATACTATATCTACATTGGATATAATGTAATATACTGATCACTTCCCACAGGTCAAAGTACATATAATAGCAAAATCGTTATTACTATAACTACATTAGATATAATGTAATATAATGAGTCCTTTCCTCAGATCAATGTACATTTAATATGGATATCATTATTACTATTTCTACATTAGATATAATGTAATATACTGATCCCCGCCCACAGATCAAGGTACCTACCTTTAATAACAATATCAATAGTGCTATATCAACAATGGATATAATGTAATATACTGATCCCTTCCCACAGATCAAGGTAGCTACATTTAACAACAACATCATTCATACTATACCTACATTGGATATAATGTAATATACTGATCCCTTCCCACAGATCAATGTACATATAATGGCAAAATCGTTATTACTATATCTACATTAGGTATAATGTAATGTATTGATTACATCCTACAGATCATTCTACATTTAATAACATCATTCATGCTATAGCTAAATTGGATATAATGTAATATACTGATCCCTTCCCACAGATCAAGGTAGGTACATTTAATAACAATATCATTATTACTACATATACATTACATATAAAGTAATATACTGATCCCTGCCCACAGTTCAATGTACCTATATTTAATAACAACATCATCCATACTATATCTACATGAGTTATGATGTAATATACTAATCCCTGCCCACAGATCAATGTATATTTAATAGCGACATCATTATTACTATATCTACATTAGATATAATGTAATATACTGATCCCTGTCCACAGATCAATGTACCTACATTTAATAATAATATCATTAGTACTATATCCACTTCACATATAATGTAATATACTGATCCCTTCCCACAGATCAATGTACATATAATAGCAAAATCGTTATTACTATATCTACATTAGGTATAATGTAATGTATTGATTACATCCAACAGATCATTGTACATTTAATAACATCATTCATGCTATAGCTAAATTGGATATAATGTAATATACTAATCCCTTCCCACAGATCAAGGTAGCTACATTTAATAACAATATCATTATTACTATATCTACATGAGATATGATGTAATATACTAATCCCTGCCCACAGATCAATGTATATTTAATAGCGATATCATTATTACTATATCTACATTAGATATAATGTAATGTACTGATCACTGTCCACAGATCAAGGAGCCTACATTTAATAACAATATCAGTATTACTACATCTACATTAGATATAATGTAATATACTGATCCCTGCCCACAGATCATTGTACCTACATTTAATAAGAATATCATTATTACCATATCCACATCACATATAATTTAATATACGGATTACTTCCCACAGATCAATGTACATATAATAGCAATGTCGTTATTGCCATATCTACATTAGGTATAATGTAATATACTGATCCCTCCTCACAGATCTATGTACTTACATTTCATAAGAATATCATTATTACTATATCTAAATTAGATATAATGTAATATACCGATCCCTGCCCACATATCAAGGTACCTACCTTTAATAACAATATCATTAGTACTATATCCACATTACATATAATGTAATATACTGATCCCTTCCCACAGATCAATGTACATATAATAACAATATCATTATTACTATATCTACATTAGGTATAATGTAATGTATTGACTACATCCTACAGATCATTGTACATTTAATAACATCATTCATGCTATAGCTAAATTGGATATAATATAATATACTGATCCCTTCCCACAGATCAAGGTAGCTACATTTAATAACAATATCATTATTACTATATCTACATGAGATATGATGTAATATACTAATCCCTGCCCACAGATCAATGTATATTTAGTAGCGATATCATTATTACTATATCTACATTAGATACAATGTAATATACTGATCCCTGTCCACAGATCAAGGTGCCTACATTTAATAACAATATCATTGTTACTACATCTACATTAGATATAATGTAATATACTGATCCCTGCCCACAGATCAAGGTACCTACCTTTAACAACAATATCATTAGTACTATATCTACCTTAGGTATAATGTAATATACTGATCCCTTCCCACAGATCAAGGTAGCTACATTTAATAACAACATGATTATTACTACATCTACATTAGATATAAAGTAAGATACTGATCCGTGCCCACAGTTCAATGTACATACATTTAATAACAACATCATTCATACTATATCTACATGAGATATGATGTAATATACTAATCCCTGCCCACGGATCAATGTACATATAATAGCAAAATCGTTATTACTATATCTACATTAGGTATAATGTAATGTATTGACTACATCCTACAGATCATTGTACATTTACTAACATCATTCATGCTATAGCTAAATTGGATATAATGTAATATACTGATCCCTTCCCACAGATCAATGTACCTACATTTAATAAGAACTTCATCAGTACTAGATCCACATTACATATAATGTAATATACTGATTCCTTCCCACAGATCAATGTACATTTAACAACAACATCATTCATACTATATCTACATTGGATATAATGTAGTATACTGATCCCTTACCACAGATCAATGTACATGACATATCAATATCATTGGTACTATGTCTACATTGGATATAGTGTAATATACTGGTTTATTCGCACAGACCAGTGTACATTTAATAACAATATCAATGGTACTATATCTACATTACATCTAATGTAATATACTGATCCTTTCCCACAGATCAATGTACATATCATAACAATATCATTATTACTATAACCACATTAGATATAATGTAATATACTGAGTCCTTTCCTCAGATCAATGTACATTTAATATGGATATCATTATTACTATTTCTACATTAGATATAATGTGATATACTGATTCCTTCCCACAGATCAAGGTATCTACATTTAATAACAATATCATTATTACTATATCTACATTAAATATAATGCAATATACGGATTCCTTCCCACAGATCAATGTACATTTAATAACAACATCATTCATACTATATCTACCTTGGATATAATGTAATATACTGATCCCTTCCCACAGATCAGTGTACATATAATAGCAAAATCGTTATTACTATATCTAGATTAGGTATAATGTAATGTATTGACTACATCCTACAGATCATTGTACATTTGATAACATCATTCATGCTATAGCTAAATTGGATATAATGTAATGTACTGATCCCTTCCCACAGATCAAGGTAGCTACATTCAATAACAGTATCATTATTACAATATCTACATGAGATATGATGTAATATACTAATCCCTGCCCACAGATCAATGTATATTTAATAGCGATATCATTATTACTATATCTACATTAGATACAATGTAGTATACTGATCACTGTCCACAGATCAAGGTGCCTACATTTAATAACAATATTATTATTACTACATCTACGTTAGATATAATGTAATATACTGATCCCTGCCCACGGACCAATGTACCTACGTTTAATAAGAATATCATTAGTACTATATCCACATTACATATAATGTAATATACTGATTACTTCCCACAGGTCAATGTACATATAATAGCAATATCGTTATTGCCATATCTACATTAGGTATAATGTAATATACTGATCCCTCCTCACAGATCACTGTACCTACATTTCATAACAATATCATTATTACTACATATACAATACATATAAAGTAATATACTGATCCCTGCCCACAGTTCAATGTACCTATATTTAATAACAACATCATCCATACTATATCTACATGAGATATGATGTAATATACTAATCCCTGCCCACAGATCAATGTACCTACGTTTAATAAGAATATCATTAGTACTATGTCCACATTACATATAATGTATTAGACTGATTACTTCCCACAGGTCAATGTACATATAATAGCAATATCGTTATTGCCATATCTACATTAGGTATAATGTAATGTATTGACTACATCCTACAGATCATTGTACATTTGATAACATCATTCATGCTATAGCTAAATTGGATATAATGTAATATACTGATCCCTTCCCACAGATCAAGGTAGGTACATTTAATAACAATATCATTATTACTACATATACATTACATATAAAGTAATATACTGATCCCTGCCCACAGTTCAATGTACCTATATTTAATAACAACATCATTCATACTATATCTACATGAGATATGATGTAATATACTAATCCCTGCCCACAGATCAATGTACATATAATAACGATATCATTATTACTATTTCTACATTAGATATAATGTAATATACTGATCCCTGTCCACAGATCAATGTATCTACATTTAATATCAATATCATTAGTACTATATCCACATTACATATAATGTATTATACTGATCCCTTCCCACAGATCAATGTACATATAATAACAATATCATTATTACTATTTCTACATTAGATATAATGTAATATACTGATCCCTGCCCACAGATCAAGGTATCTACATTTAATAACAATATCATTATTACTATATCTACACTAGATATAATGTAATATTCGGATTCCTTCCCACGGATCAATGTACATATAATAACAACATCATTCATACTATATCTTCATTGGATATAATGTAATATACTGATCCCTTCCCACAGGTCAATGTACATATAATAGCAAAATCGTTATTACTATATCTACATTAGGTATAATGTAATGTATTGACTACATCCTACAGATCATTGTACATTTAATAACATCATTCATGCTATAGCTAAATTGGATATAATGTAATATACTGATCCCTTCCCACAGATCAAGGTAGCTACATTTAATAACAACATCATTATTACTATATCTACATGAGATATGATGTAATATACTAATCCCTGCCCACAGATCAATGTGTATTTAATAGCGATATCATTATTACTATATCTACATTAGATATAATGTAATATACTGATCCCTGTCCACAGATCAAGGTGCCTACATTTCATAACAATATCATTATTACTATATCTACATGAGATATGATGTAATATACTAATCCCTGTCCACAGATCAATGTACCTACATTTATTAACGATATCATTAGTACTATATCCACATTACATATAATGTATTATACTGATCCCTTCCCACAGATCAATGTACATATAATAGCAAAATCGTTATTACTATAACTACAGTAGATATAATGTAATATACAGAGTCCTTTCCTCAGATCAATGTACATTTAATATGGATATCATTATTACTATTTCTACATTAGATATAATGTAATATACTGATCCCTTCCCACAGATCAAGGTAGCTACATTTAATAACAATATCATTATTACCACATCTACATTAGATATAAAGTAATATACTGATCCCTGCCCGCAGTTCAATGTACCTATATTTAATAACAACATCATTCATACCATATCTACATGAGATATGATGTAATATACTAATCCCTGCCCACAGATCAATGTATATTTAATAGCGATATCATTATTACTATATCTACATTAGATATAATGTAATATACTGATCCCTGCCCACATATCAAGGTACCTACCTTTAATAACAATATCATTAGTACTATATCTACATTAGATATAATGTAATATACTGATCCCTTCCCACAGATCATGGTAGCTACATTTAAGAACAACATCATTCATACTATATCTACATTGGATATAATGTAATATACTGATCCCTTCCCACAGATCAATGTACATATAATAGCAAAATCGTTAATACTATATCTACATTAGGTATAATGTAATGTATTGACTACATCGCACAGATCATTGTACATTTAATAACATCATTCATGCTATAGCTAAATTGGATATAATGTAATATACTGATCCCTTCCCACAGATCGAGGTAGCTACATTTAATAACAATATCATTATTACTACATCTACATTAGATATAAAGTAATATACTGATCCCTGCCCACAGTTCAATGTACCTATATTTAATAACAACATCATTCATACTATATCTACATGAGATATGATGTAATATACTAATCCCTGCCCACAGATCAATGTATATTTAATAGCGATATCATTATTACTATATCTACATTAGATATAATGTAATATACTGATCCCTGTCCACAGATCAAGGTATCTACATTTAATAACAATATCATTATTACTATATCTACACTAGATATAATGGAATATACGGATTCCTTCCTACAGATCAATGTACATTTATTAACAACATCATTCATACTATATCTACATTGGATATAATGTAATATACTGATCACTTCCCACAGGTCAAAGTACATATAATAGCAAAATCGTTATTACTATAACTACATTAGATATAATGTAATATAATGAGTCCTTTCCTCAGATCAATGTACATTTAATATGGATATCATTATTACTATTTCTACATTAGATATAATGTAATATACTGATCCCCGCCCACAGATCAAGGTACCTACCTTTAATAACAATATCAATAGTGCTATATCAACAATGGATATAATGTAATATACTGATCCCTTCCCACAGATCAAGGTAGCTACATTTAACAACAACATCATTCATACTATACCTACATTGGATATAATGTAATATACTGATCCCTTCCCACAGATCAATGTACATATAATGGCAAAATCGTTATTACTATATCTACATTAGGTATAATGTAATGTATTGATTACATCCTACAGATCATTCTACATTTAATAACATCATTCATGCTATAGCTAAATTGGATATAATGTAATATACTGATCCCTTCCCACAGATCAAGGTAGGTACATTTAATAACAATATCATTATTACTACATATACATTACATATAAAGTAATATACTGATCCCTGCCCACAGTTCAATGTACCTATATTTAATAACAACATCATCCATACTATATCTACATGAGTTATGATGTAATATACTAATCCCTGCCCACAGATCAATGTATATTTAATAGCGACATCATTATTACTATATCTACATTAGATATAATGTAATATACTGATCCCTGTCCACAGATCAATGTACCTACATTTAATAATAATATCATTAGTACTATATCCACTTCACATATAATGTAATATACTGATCCCTTCCCACAGATCAATGTACATATAATAGCAAAATCGTTATTACTATATCTACATTAGGTATAATGTAATGTATTGATTACATCCAACAGATCATTGTACATTTAATAACATCATTCATGCTATAGCTAAATTGGATATAATGTAATATACTGATCCCTTCCCACAGATCAAGGTAGCTACATTTAATAACAATATCATTATTACTATATCTACATGAGATATGATGTAATATACTAATCCCTGCCCACAGATCAATGTATATTTAATAGCGATATCATTATTACTATATCTACATTAGATATAATGTAATGTACTGATCACTGTCCACAGATCAAGGAGCCTACATTTAATAACAATATCAGTATTACTACATCTACATTAGATATAATGTAATATACTGATCCCTGCCCACAGATCATTGTACCTACATTTAATAAGAATATCATTATTACCATATCCACATCACATATAATTTAATATACGGATTACTTCCCACAGATCAATGTACATATAATAGCAATGTCGTTATTGCCATATCTACATTAGGTATAATGTAATATACTGATCCCTCCTCACAGATCTATGTACTTACATTTCATAAGAATATCATTATTACTATATCTAAATTAGATATAATGTAATATACCGATCCCTGCCCACATATCAAGGTACCTACCTTTAATAACAATATCATTAGTACTATATCCACATTACATATAATGTAATATACTGATCCCTTCCCACAGATCAATGTACATATAATAACAATATCATTATTACTATATCTACATTAGGTATAATGTAATGTATTGACTACATCCTACAGATCATTGTACATTTAATAACATCATTCATGCTATAGCTAAATTGGATATAATATAATATACTGATCCCTTCCCACAGATCAAGGTAGCTACATTTAATAACAATATCATTATTACTATATCTACATGAGATATGATGTAATATACTAATCCCTGCCCACAGATCAATGTATATTTAGTAGCGATATCATTATTACTATATCTACATTAGATACAATGTAATATACTGATCCCTGTCCACAGATCAAGGTGCCTACATTTAATAACAATATCATTGTTACTACATCTACATTAGATATAATGTAATATACTGATCCCTGCCCACAGATCAAGGTACCTACCTTTAACAACAATATCATTAGTACTATATCTACCTTAGGTATAATGTAATATACTGATCCCTTCCCACAGATCAAGGTAGCTACATTTAATAACAACATGATTATTACTACATCTACATTAGATATAAAGTAAGATACTGATCCGTGCCCACAGTTCAATGTACATACATTTAATAACAACATCATTCATACTATATCTACATGAGATATGATGTAATATACTAATCCCTGCCCACGGATCAATGTACATATAATAGCAAAATCGTTATTACTATATCTACATTAGGTATAATGTAATGTATTGACTACATCCTACAGATCATTGTACATTTACTAACATCATTCATGCTATAGCTAAATTGGATATAATGTAATATACTGATCCCTTCCCACAGATCAATGTACCTACATTTAATAAGAACTTCATCAGTACTAGATCCACATTACATATAATGTAATATACTGATTCCTTCCCACAGATCAATGTACATTTAACAACAACATCATTCATACTATATCTACATTGGATATAATGTAGTATACTGATCCCTTACCACAGATCAATGTACATGACATATCAATATCATTGGTACTATGTCTACATTGGATATAGTGTAATATACTGGTTTATTCGCACAGACCAGTGTACATTTAATAACAATATCAATGGTACTATATCTACATTACATCTAATGTAATATACTGATCCTTTCCCACAGATCAATGTACATATCATAACAATATCATTATTACTATAACCACATTAGATATAATGTAATATACTGAGTCCTTTCCTCAGATCAATGTACATTTAATATGGATATCATTATTACTATTTCTACATTAGATATAATGTGATATACTGATTCCTTCCCACAGATCAAGGTATCTACATTTAATAACAATATCATTATTACTATATCTACATTAAATATAATGCAATATACGGATTCCTTCCCACAGATCAATGTACATTTAATAACAACATCATTCATACTATATCTACCTTGGATATAATGTAATATACTGATCCCTTCCCACAGATCAGTGTACATATAATAGCAAAATCGTTATTACTATATCTAGATTAGGTATAATGTAATGTATTGACTACATCCTACAGATCATTGTACATTTGATAACATCATTCATGCTATAGCTAAATTGGATATAATGTAATGTACTGATCCCTTCCCACAGATCAAGGTAGCTACATTCAATAACAGTATCATTATTACTATATCTACATTAGATACAATGTAGTATACTGATCACTGTCCACAGATCAAGGTGCCTACATTTAATAACAATATTATTATTACTACATCTACGTTAGATATAATGTAATATACTGATCCCTGCCCACGGACCAATGTACCTACGTTTAATAAGAATATCATTAGTACTATATCCACATTACATATAATGTAATATACTGATTACTTCCCACAGGTCAATGTACATATAATAGCAATATCGTTATTGCCATATCTACATTAGGTATAATGTAATATACTGATCCCTCCTCACAGATCACTGTACCTACATTTCATAACAATATCATTATTACTACATATACAATACATATAAAGTAATATACTGATCCCTGCCCACAGTTCAATGTACCTATATTTAATAACAACATCATCCATACTATATCTACATGAGATATGATGTAATATACTAATCCCTGCCCACAGATCAATGTACCTACGTTTAATAAGAATATCATTAGTACTATGTCCACATTACATATAATGTATTAGACTGATTACTTCCCACAGGTCAATGTACATATAATAGCAATATCGTTATTGCCATATCTACATTAGGTATAATGTAATGTATTGACTACATCCTACAGATCATTGTACATTTGATAACATCATTCATGCTATAGCTAAATTGGATATAATGTAATATACTGATCCCTTCCCACAGATCAAGGTAGGTACATTTAATAACAATATCATTATTACTACATATACATTACATATAAAGTAATATACTGATCCCTGCCCACAGTTCAATGTACCTATATTTAATAACAACATCATTCATACTATATCTACATGAGATATGATGTAATATACTAATCCCTGCCCACAGATCAATGTACATATAATAACGATATCATTATTACTATTTCTACATTAGATATAATGTAATATACTGATCCCTGTCCACAGATCAATGTATCTACATTTAATATCAATATCATTAGTACTATATCCACATTACATATAATGTATTATACTGATCCCTTCCCACAGATCAATGTACATATAATAACAATATCATTATTACTATTTCTACATTAGATATAATGTAATATACTGATCCCTGCCCACAGATCAAGGTATCTACATTTAATAACAATATCATTATTACTATATCTACCCTAGATATAATGTAATATTCGGATTCCTTCCCACGGATCAATGTACATATAATAACAACATCATTCATACTATATCTTCATTGGATATAATGTAATATACTGATCCCTTCCCACAGGTCAATGTACATATAATAGCAAAATCGTTATTACTATATCTACATTAGGTATAATGTAATGTATTGACTACATCCTACAGATCATTGTACATTTAATAACATCATTCATGCTATAGCTAAATTGGATATAATGTAATATACTGATCCCTTCCCACAGATCAAGGTAGCTACATTTAATAACAACATCATTATTACTATATCTACATGAGATATGATGTAATATACTAATCCCTGCCCACAGATCAATGTGTATTTAATAGCGATATCATTATTACTATATCTACATTAGATATAATGTAATATACTGATCCCTGTCCACAGATCAAGGTGCCTACATTTCATAACAATATCATTATTACTATATCTACATGAGATATGATGTAATATACTAATCCCTGTCCACAGATCAATGTACCTACATTTATTAACGATATCATTAGTACTATATCCACATTACATATAATGTATTATACTGATCCCTTCCCACAGATCAATGTACATATAATAGCAAAATCGTTATTACTATAACTACAGTAGATATAATGTAATATACAGAGTCCTTTCCTCAGATCAATGTACATTTAATATGGATATCATTATTACTATTTCTACATTAGATATAATGTAATATACTGATCCCTTCCCACAGATCAAGGTAGCTACATTTAATAACAATATCATTATTACCACATCTACATTAGATATAAAGTAATATACTGATCCCTGCCCGCAGTTCAATGTACCTATATTTAATAACAACATCATTCATACCATATCTACATGAGATATGATGTAATATACTAATCCCTGCCCACAGATCAATGTATATTTAATAGCGATATCATTATTACTATATCTACATTAGATATAATGTAATATACTGATCCCTGTCCCCAGATCAATGTATCTACATTTAATAACAATATCATTAGTACTATATCCACATTACATATACTGTAATATACTGATCCCTTCCCACAGATCAATGTACATATAATAACAATATCATTATTACTATTTCTACATTAGATATAATGTAATATACTGATCCCTGCCCACAGATCAAGGTTCCTACCTTTAATAACAATATCATTAGTACTATATCTACATTAGATATAATGTGATATACTGATTCCTTCCCACAGATCAAGGTGTCTGCATTTAATAACAATAGCATGATTACTATATCTACACTAGATATAATGCAATATACGGATTCCTTCCTACAGGTCAATGTACATATAATAGCAAAATCGTTATTACTATAACTACAGTAGATACAATGTAATATACAGAGTCCTTTCCTCAGATCAATGTACATTTAATATGGATATCATTATTACTATTTCTACATTAGATATAATGTAATATACTGATCCCTGCCCACAGATCAATGTACCTACATTTAATAACAATATCATTAGTACTATATCCACATTACATATAATGTAATATACTGATCCCTTCCCACAGATCAATGTACATATAATAACAATATCATTATTACTATATCTACATTAGGTATAATGTAATGTATTGACTACATCCTACAGATCATTGTACATTTAATAACATCATTCATGCTATAGCTAAATTGGATATAATATAATATACTGATCCCTTCCCACAGATCAAGGTAGCTACATTTAATAACAATATCATTATTACTATATCTACATGAGATATGATGTAATATACTAATCCCTGCCCACAGATCAATGTATATTTAATAGCGATATCATTATTACTATATCTACATTAGATACAATGTAATATACTGATCACTGTCCACAGATCAAGGTGCCTACATTTAATAACAATATCATTATTACTACATCTACATTAGATATAATGTAGTATACTGATCCCTGCCCACAGATCAGTGTAGCTACATTTAATAACAATATCATTAGTACTATATCTACATTAGATATAATGTAATATACTGATTCCTTGCCACAGATCACGGTATATTTAATACCGATATCATTATTGCTATATCTACATTAGGTATAATGTCATATACTGATTCCTTCCCACAGATCGCGGTATATTTAATACCGATATCATTATTGCTATATCTACATTAGATATAATGTAATATACTGATCCCTGTCCACAGATCAAGGTACCTACATTTAATAACAATGTAATTATTACTATATCTACATTAGATATAATGTAATATACTGATTCCTCCCCACAGATCAAGGTATCTGCATTTAATAACAATATCATTATTACAGTATCTACACTAGATGTAATGCAATATACGGATTCCTTCCAACAGATCAAAGTACATTTAATAACATCATTCATGCTACAGCTAAATTGGATATAATGTAATATACTGATCCCTTCCCACAGGTCAAGGTAGCTACATTTAATAACAATATCTTTATTACTATATCTACACTAGATATAATGTAATATACGGATTCCTTCCCACGGATCAATGTACATTTAATAACAACATCATTCATACTATATCTACATTGGATATAATGTAATATACTGATCCCTTCCCACAGGTCAATGTACATATAATAGCAAAATCGATATTACTATAACTAGATTAGATATAATGTAATATATCTAGTCCTTTCCTCAGATCAATGTACATTTAATATGGATATCATTATTACTATTTCTACATTAGATATAATGTAATATACTGATCCCTGCCCACAGATCAAGGTACCTACCTTTAATAACAATATCATTAGTACTATATCTACATTAGATATAATGTAATATACTGATCCCTTCCCACAGATCAAGGTAGCTACATTTAATAACAATATCATTATTACCACATCTACATTAGATATAAAGTAATATACTGATCCCTGCCCACAATTCAATGTACCTATATTTAATAACAACATCATTCATACTATATCTACATGATATATGATGTAATACACTAATCCCTGCCCACAGATCAATGTATATTTAATAGCTATATCATTATTACTATATCTACATTAGATATAATGTAATATACTGATCCCTGTCCACAGATCAATGTATCTACATTTAATATCAATATCATTAGTACTATATCCACATTACATATAATGTATTATACTGATCCCTTCCCACAGATCAATGTACATATAATAACAATATCATTATTACTATTTCTACATTAGATATAATGTAATATACTGATCCCTGCCCACAGATCAAGGTACCTACCTTTAATAACAATATCATTAGTACTATATCTACATTGGATATAATGTAATATACTGATCCCTTCCCACAGATCAATGTACATATAATAGCAAAATCGTTATTACTATATCTACATTAGGTATAATGTAATGTATTGACTACATCGTACAGATCATTGTACATTTAATTACATCATTCATGCTATAGCTAAATTGGATATAATGTAATATACTGATCCCTTCCCACAGATCAAGGTAGCTGCATTTAATAACAATATCATTAATACTATATCTACATTAGGTATAATGTAATGTATTGATTACATCCAACAGATCATTGTACATTTAATAACATCATTCATGCTATAGCTAAATTGGATATAATGTAATATACTGATCCCTTCCCACAGATCAAGGTAGCTACCTTTAATAACAATATCATTATTACTATATGTACATGAGATATGATGTAATATACTAATCCCTGCCCACAGATCAATGTATATTTAATAGCGACATCATTATTACTATATCTACATTAGATATAATGCAATATACGGATTCCTTCCCACAGATCAATGTACATTTAATAACAACATCATTCCTACTATATCTACCTTGGATATGATGTAATATACTGATCCCTTCCCACAGATCGATGTACATATAATAGCAAAATCGTTATTACTATATCTACATTAGGTATAATGTAATGTATTGATTACATCCAACAGATCATTGTACATTTAATAACATCATTCATGCTATAGCTAAATTGGATATAATGTAATATACTGATCCCTTCCCACAGATCAAGGTAGCTACATTTAATAACAATATCATTATTACTATATCTACATGAGATATGATGTAATATACTAATCCCTGCCCACAGATCAATGTATATTTAATAGCGATATCATTATTACTATATCTACATTAGATATAATGTAATGTACTGATCACTGTCCACAGATCAAGGAGCCTACATTTAATAACAATATCAGTATTACTACATCTACATTAGATATAATGTAATATACTGATCCCTGCCCACAGATCATTGTACCTACATTTAACAAGAACATCATTATTACCATATCCACATCACATATAATGTAATATACGGATTACTTCCCACAGATCAATGTACATATAATAGCAATGTCGTTATTGCCATATCTACATTAGGTATAATGTAATATACTGATCCCTCCTCACAGATCTATGTACCTACATTTCATAAGAATATCATTATTACTATATCTACATTAGATATAATGTAATATACTGATCCCTGCCCACATATCAAGGTACCTACCTTTAATAACAATATCATTAGTACTATATCTACATTAGATATAATGTAATATACTGATCCCTTCCCACAGATCAAGGTAGCTACATTTAAGAACAACATCATTCATACTATATCTACATTGGATATAATGTAATATACTGATCCCTTCCCACAGATCAATGTACATATAATAGCAAAATCGTTAATACTATATCTACATTAGGTATAATGTAATGTATTGACTACATCGCACAGATCATTGTACATTTAATAACATCATTCATGCTATAGCTAAATTGGATATAATGTAATATACTGATCCCTTCCCACAGATCGAGGTAGCTACATTTAATAACAATATCATTATTACTACATCTACATTAGATATAAAGTAATATACTGATCCCTGCCCACAGTTCAATGTACCTATATTTAATAACAACATCATTCATACTATATCTACATGAGATATGATGTAATATACTAATCCCTGCCCACAGATCAATGTATATTTAATAGCGATATCATTATTACTATATCTACATTAGATATAATGTAATATACTGATCCCTGTCCACAGATCAAGGTATCTACATTTAATAACAATATCATTATTACTATATCTACACTAGATATAATGGAATATACGGATTCCTTCCTACAGATCAATGTACATTTATTAACAACATCATTCATACTATATCTACATTGGATATAATGTAATATACTGATCACTTCCCACAGGTCAAAGTACATATAATAGCAAAATCGTTATTACTATAACTACATTAGATATAATGTAATATAATGAGTCCTTTCCTCAGATCAATGTACATTTAATATGGATATCATTATTACTATTTCTACATTAGATATAATGTAATATACTGATCCCCGCCCACAGATCAAGGTACCTACCTTTAATAACAATATCAATAGTGCTATATCAACAATGGATATAATGTAATATACTGATCCCTTCCCACAGATCAAGGTAGCTACATTTAACAACAACATCATTCATACTATACCTACATTGGATATAATGTAATATACTGATCCCTTCCCACAGATCAATGTACATATAATGGCAAAATCGTTATTACTATATCTACATTAGGTATAATGTAATGTATTGATTACATCCTACAGATCATTCTACATTTAATAACATCATTCATGCTATAGCTAAATTGGATATAATGTAATATACTGATCCCTTCCCACAGATCAAGGTAGGTACATTTAATAACAATATCATTATTACTACATATACATTACATATAAAGTAATATACTGATCCCTGCCCACAGTTCAATGTACCTATATTTAATAACAACATCATCCATACTATATCTACATGAGTTATGATGTAATATACTAATCCCTGCCCACAGATCAATGTATATTTAATAGCGACATCATTATTACTATATCTACATTAGATATAATGTAATATACTGATCCCTGTCCACAGATCAATGTACCTACATTTAATAATAATATCATTAGTACTATATCCACTTCACATATAATGTAATATACTGATCCCTTCCCACAGATCAATGTACATATAATAGCAAAATCGTTATTACTATATCTACATTAGGTATAATGTAATGTATTGATTACATCCAACAGATCATTGTACATTTAATAACATCATTCATGCTATAGCTAAATTGGATATAATGTAATATACTGATCCCTTCCCACAGATCAAGGTAGCTACATTTAATAACAATATCATTATTACTATATCTACATGAGATATGATGTAATATACTAATCCCTGCCCACAGATCAATGTATATTTAATAGCGATATCATTATTACTATATCTACATTAGATATAATGTAATGTACTGATCACTGTCCACAGATCAAGGAGCCTACATTTAATAACAATATCAGTATTACTACATCTACATTAGATATAATGTAATATACTGATCCCTGCCCACAGATCATTGTACCTACATTTAATAAGAATATCATTATTACCATATCCACATCACATATAATTTAATATACGGATTACTTCCCACAGATCAATGTACATATAATAGCAATGTCGTTATTGCCATATCTACATTAGGTATAATGTAATATACTGATCCCTCCTCACAGATCTATGTACTTACATTTCATAAGAATATCATTATTACTATATCTAAATTAGATATAATGTAATATACCGATCCCTGCCCACATATCAAGGTACCTACCTTTAATAACAATATCATAAGTACTATATCTACATTAGATATAATGTAATATACTGATCCCTTCCCACAGATCAAGGTAGCTACATTTAACAACAACATCATTCATACTATATCTACATTGGATATAATGTAATATACTGATCCCTTCCCACAGATCAATGTACATATAATAGCAAAATCGTTAATACTATATCTACATTAGGTATAATGTAATGTATTGACTACATCGCACAGATCATTGTACATTTAATAACATCATTCATGCTATAGCTAAATTAGATATAATGTAATATACTGATCCCTTCCCACAGATCAATGTACATATAATAACCATATCATTATTACTATTTCTACATTAGATATATTGTAATATACTGATCACTTCCCACAGGTCAATGTACATATAATAGCAAAAGCGTTATTACTATAACTGCATTAGATATAATGTAATATACTGAGTACTTTCCTCAGATCAATGTACATTTAATATGGATATCATTATTACTATTTCTACATTAGATATAATGCAATATACTGATCCCTTCCCACAGATCAAGGTACCTACCTTTAATAACAATATCATTAGTACTATATCTACATTAGATATAATGTGATATACTGATTCCTTCCCACAGATCAAGGTATCTACATTTAATAACAATATCATTATTACTATATCTACATTAAATATAATGCAATATACGGATTCCTTCCCACAGATCAATGTACATTTAATAACAACATCATTCATACTATATCTACCTTGGATATAATGTAATATACTGATCCCTTCCCACAGATCAGTGTACATATAATAGCAAAATCGTTATTACTATATCTACATTAGGTATAATGTAATGTATTGACTACATCCTACAGATCATTGTACATTTGATAACATCATTCATGCTATAGCTAAATTGGATATAATGTAATGTACTGATCCCTTCCCACAGATCAAGGTAGCTACATTCAATAACAGTATCATTATTACAATATCTACATGAGATATGATGTAATATACTAATCCCTGCCCACAGATCAATGTATATTTAATAGCGATATCATTATTACTATATCTACATTAGATACAATGTAATATACTGATCACTGTCCACAGATCAAGGTGCCTACATTTAATAACAATATCAGTATTACTTCATCTACGTTAGATATAATGTAATATACTGATCCCTGCCCACAGATCAATGTACCTACATTTAATAACAATATCATTAGTACTATATCTACATTAGATATAATGTAATATACTGATTCCTTCCCACAGATCACGGTATATTTAATACCGATATCATTATTGCTATATCTACATTAGATATAATGTAATATACTGATTCCTTCCAACAGATCAAAGTACATTTAATAACATCATTCATGCTACAGCTAAATTGGATATAATGTAATATACTGATCCCTTCCCACAGGTCAAGGTAGCTACATTTAATAACAATATCTTTATTACTATATCTACACTAGATATAATGTAATATACGGATTCCTTCCCACGGATCAATGTACATTTAATAACAACATCATTCATACTATATCTACATTGGATATAATGTAATATACTGATCCCTCCCCACAGGTCAATGTACATATAATAGCAAAATCGTTATTACTATAACTAGATTAGATATAATGTAATATATCTAGTCCTTTCCTCAGATCAATGTACATTTAGTATGGATATCATTATTACTATTTCTACATTAGATATAAAGTAATATACTGATCCCTGCCCACAATTCAATGTGCCTATATTTAATAACAACATCATTCATACTATATCTACATTAGATATGATGTAATACACTAATCCCTGCCCACAGATCAATGTATATATAATAGCAAAATCGTTATTACTATATCTACATTAGATATAATGTAATATACTGATCCCTGTCCACAGATCAATGTACCTACATTTAATAACAATATCATTAGTACTATATCCACTTCACATATAATGTAATATACTGATCCCTTCCCACAGATCAATGTACATATAATAACAATATCATTATTACTATTTCTACATTAGATATAATGTAATATACTGATCCCTGCCCACAGATCAAGGTACCTACCTTTAATAACTATATCATTAGTACTATATCTACATTAGATATGAGGTAATATACTGATTCCTCCCCACAGATCAAGGTATCTACATTTATTAACAATATCATTATTACTATATCTGCACTAAATATAATGCAATATACGGATTCCTTCCCACAGATCAATGTACATTTAATAACAACATCATTCCTACTATATCTACCTTGGATATGATGTAATATACTGATCCCTTCCCACAGATCAATGTACATATAATAGCAAAATCGTTATTACTATATCTACATTAGGTATAATGTAATGTATTGACTACATCGCACAGATCATTGTACATTTAATAACATCATTCATGCTATAGCTAAATTGGATATAATGTAATATAATGAGTCCTTTCCTCAGATCAATGTACATTTAATATGGATATCATTATTACTATTTCTACATTAGATATAATGTAATATACTGATCCCCGCCCACAGATCAAGGTACCTACCTTTAATAACAATATCAATAGTGCTATATCAACAATGGATATAATGTAATATACTGATCCCTTCCCACAGATCAAGGTAGCTACATTTAACAACAACATCATTCATACTATACCTACATTGGATATAATGTAATATACTGATCCCTTCCCACAGATCAATGTACATATAATGGCAAAATCGTTATTACTATATCTACATTAGGTATAATGTAATGTATTGATTACATCCTACAGATCATTCTACATTTAATAACATCATTCATGCTATAGCTAAATTGGATATAATGTAATATACTGATCCCTTCCCACAGATCAAGGTAGGTACATTTAATAACAATATCATTATTACTACATATACATTACATATAAAGTAATATACTGATCCCTGCCCACTGTTCAATGTACCTATATTTAATAACAACATCATTCATACTATATCTACATGAGATATGATGTAATATACTAATCCCTGCCCACAGATCAATGTACATATAATAACGATATCATTATTACTATTTCTACATTAGATATAATGTAATATACTGATCCCTGCCCACAGATCAAGGTACCTACCTTTAATAACAATATCATTAGTACTATATCTACATTAGATATAATGTAATATACTGATCCCTTCCCACAGATCAAGATAGCTACATTTAATAACAATATCATTATTACTACATCTACATTAGATATAAAGTAATATACTGATCCCTGCCCACAGTTCAATGTACCTATATTTAATAACAACATCATTCATACTATATCTACATGAGATATGATGTAATATACTAATCCCTGCCCACAGATCAATGTATATTTAATAGCGATATCATTATTACTATATCTACATTAGATATAATGTAATATACTGATCCCTGTCCACAGATCAAGGTATCTACATTTAATAACAATATCATTAGTACTATATCCACTTCACATATAATGTAATATACTGATCCCTTCCCACAGATCAAGGTAGCTACATTTAACAACAACATCATTCACACTATATCTACATTGGATATAATGTAATATACTGATCCCTTCCCACAGATCAATGTACATATAATAGCAAAATCGTTAATACTATATCTACATTAGGTATAATGTAATGTATTGACTACATCGCACAGATCATTGTACATTTAATAACATCATTCATGCTATAGCTAAATTGGATATAATGTAATATAATGAGTCCTTTCCTCAGATCAATGTACATTTAATATGGATATCATTATTACTATTTCTACATTAGATATAATGTAATATACTGATCCCCGCCCACAGATCAAGGTACCTACCTTTAATAACAATATCAATAGTGCTATATCAACAATGGATATAATGTAATATACTGATCCCTTCCCACAGATCAAGGTAGCTACATTTAACAACAACATCATTCATACTATACCTACATTGGATATAATGTAATATACTGATCCCTTCCCACAGATCAATGTACATATAATGGCAAAATCGTTATTACTATATCTACATTAGGTATAATGTAATGTATTGATTACATCCTACAGATCATTCTACATTTAATAACATCATTCATGCTATAGCTAAATTGGATATAATGTAATATACTGATCCCTTCCCACAGATCAAGGTAGGTACATTTAATAACAATATCATTATTACTACATATACATTACATATAAAGTAATATACTGATCCCTGCCCACTGTTCAATGTACCTATATTTAATAACAACATCATTCATACTATATCTACATGAGATATGATGTAATATACTAATCCCTGCCCACAGATCAATGTACATATAATAACGATATCATTATTACTATTTCTACATTAGATATAATGTAATATACTGATCCCTGCCCACAGATCAAGGTACCTACCTTTAATAACAATATCATTAGTACTATATCTACATTAGATATAATGTAATATACTGATCCCTTCCCACAGATCAAGGTAGGTACATTTAATAACAATATCATTATTACTACATATACATTACATATAAAGTAATATACTGATCCCTGCCCACTGTTCAATGTACCTATATTTAATAACAACATCATTCATACTATATCTACATGAGATATGATGTAATATACTAATCCCTGCCCACAGATCAATGTACATATAATAACGATATCATTATTACTATTTCTACATTAGATATAATGTAATATACTGATCCCTGCCCACAGATCAAGGTACCTACCTTTAATAACAATATCATTAGTACTATATCTACATTAGATATAATGTAATATACTGATCCCTTCCCACAGATCAATGTACATATAATAGCAAAATCGTTAATACTATATCTACATTAGGTATAATGTAATGTATCGACTACATCGCACAGATCATTGTACATTTAATAACATCATTCATGCTATAGCTAAATTGGATATAATGTAATATACTGATCCCTTCCCACAGATCAAGGTAGCTACATTTAATAACAATATCATTATTACTATATCTACATGAGATATGATGTAATATACTAATCCCTGCCCACAGATCAATGTATATTTAATAGCGATATCATTATTACTATATCTACATTAGATATAATGTAATGTACTGATCACTGTCCGCAGATCAAGGAGCCTACATTTAATAACAATATCAGTATTACTACATCTACATTAGATATAATGTAATATACTGATCCCTGCCCACAGATCATTGTACCTACATTTAATAAGAATATCATTATTACCATATCCACATCACATATAATTTAATATACGGATTACTTCCCACAGATCAATGTACATATAATAGCAATGTCGTTATTGCCATATCTACATTAGGTATAATGTAATATACTGATCCCTGCTCACAGATCTATGTACCTACACTTCATAAGAATATCATTATTACTATATCTAAATTAGATATAATGTAATATACCGATCCCTGCCCACATATCAAGGTACCTACCTTTAATAACAATATCATTAGTACTATATCTACATTAGATATAATGTAATATACTGATCCCTTCCCACAGATCAAGGTAGCTACATTTAACAACAACATCATTCATACTATATCTACATTGGATATAATGTAATATACTGATCCCTTCCCACAGATCAATGTACATATAATAGCAAAATCGTTAATACTATATCTACATTAGGTATAATGTAATGTATTGACTACATCGCACAGATCATTGTATATTTAATAACATCATTCATGCTATAGCTAAATTAGATATAATGTAATATACTGATCCCTTCCCACAGATCAATGTACATATAATAACAATATCATTATTACTATTTCTACATTAGATATATTGTAATATACTGATCACTTCCCACAGGTCAATGTACATATAATAGCAAAATCGTTATTACTATAACTGCATTAGATATAATGTAATATACTGAGTACTTTCCTCAGATCAATGTACATTTAATATGGATATCATTATTACTATTTCTACATTAGATATAATGCAATATACTGATCCCTTCCCACAGATCAAGGTACCTACCTTTAATAACAATATCATTAGTACTATATCTACATTAGATATAATGTGATATACTGATTCCTTCCCACAGATCAAGGTATCTACATTTAATAACAATATCATTGTTACTATATCTACATTCAATATAATGCAATATACGGATTCCTTCCCACAGATCAATGTACATTTAATAACAACATCATTCATACTATATCTACCTTGGATATAATGTAATATACTGATCCCTTCCCACAGATCAGTGTACCTACATTTAATAAGAATATCATTATTACCATATCCACATCACATATAATTTAATATACGGATTACTTCCCACAGATCAATGTACATATAATAGCAATGTCGTTATTGCCATATCTACATTAGGTATAATGTAATATACTGATCCCTCCTCACAGATCTATGTACCTACATTTCATAAGAATATCATTATTACTATATCTAAATTAGATATAATGTAATATACCGATCCCTGCCCACATATCAAGGTACCTACCTTTAATAACAATATCATTAGTACTATATCTACATTAGATATAATGTAATATACTGATCCCTTCCCACAGATCAAGGTAGCTACATTTAACAACAACATCATTCATACTATATCTACATTGGATATAATGTAATATACTGATCCCTTCCCACAGATCAATGTACATATAATAGCAAAATCGTTAATACTATATCTACATTAGGTATAATGTAATGTATTGACTACATCGCACAGATCATTGTACATTTAATAACATCATTCATGCTATAGCTAAATTGGATATAATGTAATATACTGATCCCTTCCCACAGATCAAGGTAGCTACATTTAATAACAATATCATTATTACTGTATCTACACTAGATATAATGCAATATACGGATTCCTTCCAACAGATCAATGTACATTTAATAACATCATTCATGCTACAGCTAAATTGGATATAATGTAATATACTGATCCCTTCCCACAGATCAAGGTAGCTACATTTAATAACAATATCTTTATTACTATATCTACACTAGATATAATGTAAATATACGGATTCCTTCCCACGGATCAATGTACATTTAATAACAACATCATTCATACTATATCTACATTGGATATAATGTAATATACTGATCCCTTCCCACAGGTCAATGTATATATAGTAGCAAAATCGTTATTACTATAACTACATTAGATATAATGGATAAAACTAGTCCTTTCCTCAGATCAATGTACATTTAATATGGATATCATTATTACTATTTCTACATTAGATATAATGTAATATACTGATCCCTGCCCACAGATCAAGGTACCTACCTTCAATAACATTATCATTAGTACTATATCTACATTAGATATAATGTATTATACTGATCCCTTCCCACAGATCAAGGTAGCTACATTTAACAACAATATCGTTATTACTACATCAACATTAGATATAAAGTAATATACTGATCCCTGCCCACAATTCAATGTACCTATATTTAATAACAACATCATTCATACTATATCTACATGAGATATGATGTAATACACTAATCCCTGCCCACAGATCAATGTGTATTTAATAGCTATATCATTATTACTATATCTACATTAGATATAATGTAATGTACTGATCACTGTCCACAGATCAAGGTGCCTACATTTAATAACAATATCATCAGTACTATATCCCCATTACATATAATGTAATGTACTGATCACTGTCCACAGATCAAGGTGCCTACATTTAATAATAATATCATCAGTACTATATCCCCATTACATATAATGTAATATACTGATCCCTTCCCACAGATCAATGTACATATAATAACAATATCATTATTACTATTTCTACATTAGATATAATGTAGTATACTGATCCCTGCCCACAGATCAAGGTACCTACCTTTAATAACTATATCATTAGTACTATATCTACATTAGATATGAGGTAATATACTGATTCCTCCCCACAGATCAAGGTATCTACATTTATTAACAATATCATTATTACTATATCTGCACTAAATATAATGCAATATACGGATTCCTTCCCACAGATCAATGTACATTTAATAACTACATCATTCCTACTATATCTACCTTGGATATGGTGTAATATACTGATCCCTTCCCACAGATCAATGTACATATAATAGCAAAATCGTTATTACTATATCTACATTAGGTATAATGTAATGTATTGATTACATCCAACAGATCATTGTACATTTAATAACATCATTCATGCTATAGCTAAATTGGATATAATGTAATATACTGATCCCTTCCCACAGATCAAGGTAGCTACATTTAATAACAATATCATTATTACTATATCTACATGAGATATGATGTAATATACTAATCCCTGCCCACAGACCAATGTATATTTATAAGCGATATCATTATTACTATATCTACATTAGATATAATGTAATATACTGATCCCTGTTCACAGATCAATGTACCTTCATTTAATAACAATATCATTAGTACTACATCCACATTACATATAATATAATATACTGATCCCTTCCCACAGATCAATGTACATATAATAACAATATCATTATTACTATTTCTACATTAGATATATTGTAATATACTGATCACTTCCCACAGGTCAATGTACATATAATAGCAAAACCGTTATTACTATAACTGCATTAGATATAATGTAATATACTGAGTCCTTTCCTCAGATCAATGTACATTTAATATGGATATCATTGTTACTATTTCTACATTAGATATAATGTAATATACTGATCCCTGCCCACAGATCAAGGTACCTACCTTTAATAACAATATCATTAGTACTATATCTACATTGGATATAATGTAATATACTGATCCCTTCCCACAGATCAATGTACATATAATAGCAAAATCGTTATTACTATATCTACATTAGGTATAATGTAATGTATTGACTACATCGTACAGATCATTGTACATTTAATTACATCATTCATGCTATAGCTAAATTGGATATAATGTAATATACTGATCCCTTCCCACAGATCAAGGTAGCTGCATTTAATAACAATATCATTATTACTATATCTACATGAGATATGATGTAATATACTAATCCCTGCCCACAGATCAATGTACATATAATAACGATATGATTATTACTATTTCTACATTAGATATAATGTAATATACTGATCCCTGCCCACAGATCAAGGTACCTACCTTTAATAACAATATCATTAGTACTATATCTACATTAGATATAATGTAATATACTGATTCCTCCCCACAGATCAAGGTATCTACATTTAATAACAATATCATTATTACTATATCTGCACTAAATATAATGCAATATACGGATTCCTTCCCACAGATCAATGTACATTTAATAACAACATCATTCCTACTATATCTACCTTGGATATGATGTAATATACTGATCCCTTCCCACAGATTAATGTACATATAATAGCAAAATCGTTATTACTATATCTACATTAGGTATAATGTAATGTATTGATTACATCCAACAGATCATTGTACATTTAATAACATCATTCATGCTATAGCTAAATTGGATATAATGTAATATACTGATCCCTTCCCACAGATCAAGGTAGCTACCTTTAATAACAATATCATTATTACTATATGTACATGAGATATGATGTAATATACTAATCCCTGCCCACAGATCAATGTATATTTAATAGCGACATCATTATTACTATATCTACATTAGATATAATGTAATATACTGATCCCTGTCCACAGATCAATGTACCTACATTTAATAACAATATCATTAGTACTATATCCACTTCACATATAATGTAATATACTGATCCCTTCCCACAGATCGATGTACATATAATAGCAAAATCGTTATTACTATATCTACATTAGGTATAATGTAATGTATTGATTACATCCTACAGATCATTCTACATTTAATAACATCATTCATGCTATAGCTAAATTGGATATAATGTAATATACTGATCCCTTCCCACAGATCAAGGTAGGTACATTTAATAACAATATCATTATTACTACATATACATTACATATAAAGTAATATACTGATCCCTGCCCACAGTTCAATGTACCTATATTTAATAACAACATCATCCATACTATATCTACATGAGTTATGATGTAATATACTAATCCCTGCCCACAGATCAATGTATATTTAATAGCGACATCATTATTACTATATCTACATTAGATATAATGTAATATACTGATCCCTGTCCACAGATCAATGTACCTACATTTAATAACAATATCATTAGTACTATATCCACTTCACATATAATGTAATATACTGATCCCTTCCCACAGATCAATGTACATATAATAGCAAAATCGTTATTACTATATCTACATTAGGTATAATGTAATGTATTGATTACATCCAACAGATCATTGTACATTTAATAACATCATTCATGCTATAGCTAAATTGGATATAATGTAATATACTGATCCCTTCCCACAGATCAAGGTAGCTACATTTAATAACAATATCATTATTACTATATCTACATGAGATATGATGTAATATACTAATCCCTGCCCACAGATCAATGTATATTTAATAGCGATATCATTATTACTATATCTACATTAGATATAATGTAATGTACTGATCACTGTCCACAGATCAAGGAGCCTACATTTAATAACAATATCAGTATTACTACATCTACATTAGATATAATGTAATATACTGATCCCTGCCCACAGATCATTGTACCTACATTTAATAAGAATATCATTATTACCATATCCACATCACATATAATTTAATATACGGATTACTTCCCATAGATCAATGTACATATAATAGCAATGTCGTTATTGCCATATCTACATTAAGTATAATGTAATATACTGATCCCTCCTCACAGATCTATGTATCTACATTTCATAAGAATATCATTATTACTATATCTAAATTAGATATAATGTAATATACCGATCCCTGCCCACATATCAAGGTACCTACCTTTAATAACAATATCATTAGTACTATATCTACATTAGATATAATGTAATATACTGATCCCTTCCCACAGATCAAGGTAGCTACATTTAACAACAACATCATTCATACTATATCTACATTGGATATAATGTAATATACTGATCCCTTCCCACAGATCAATGTACATATAATAGCAAAATCGTTAATACTATATCTACATTAGGTATAATGTAATGTATTGACTACATCGCACAGATCATTGTACATTTAATAACATCATTCATGCTATAGCTAAATTAGATATAATGTAATATACTGATCCCTTCCCACAGATCAATGTACATATAATAACAATATCATTATTACTATTTCTACATTAGATATATTGTAATATACTGATCACTTCCCACAGGTCAATGTACATATAATAGCAAAATCGTTATTACTATAACTGCATTAGATATAATGTAATATAATGAGTACTTTCCTCAGATCAATGTACATTTAATATGGATATCATTATTACTATTTCTACATTAGATATAATGCAATATACTGATCCCTTCCCACAGATCAAGGTACCTACCTTTAATAACAATATCATTAGTACTATATCTACATTAGATATAATGTGATATACTGATTCCTTCCCACAGATCAAGGTATCTACATTTAATAACAATATCATTATTACTATATCTACATTAAATATAATGCAATATACGGATTCCTTCCCACAGATCAATGTACATTTAATAACAACATCATTCATACTATATCTACCTTGGATATAATGTAATATACTGATCCCTTCCCACAGATCAGTGTACCTACATTTAATAAGAATATCATTATTACCATATCCACATCACATATAATTTAATATACGGATTACTTCCCACAGATCAATGTACATATAATAGCAATGTCGTTATTGCCATATCTACATTAGGTATAATGTAATATACTGATCCCTCCTCTCAGATCTATGTACCTACATTTCATAAGAATATCATTATTACTATATCTAAATTAGATATAATGTAATATACCGATCCCTGCCCACATATCAAGGTACCTACCTTTAATAACAATATCATTAGTACTATATCTACATTAGATATAATGTAATATACTGATCCCTTCCCACAGATCAAGGTAGCTACATTTAACAACAACATCATTCATACTATATCTACATTGGATATAATGTAACATACTGATCCCTTCCCACAGATCAATGTACATATAATAGCAAAATCGTTAATACTATATCTACATTAGGTATAATGTAATGTATTGACTACATCGCACAGATCATTGTACATTTAATAACATCATTCATGCTATAGCTAAATTGGATATAATGTAATATACTGAACCCTTCCCACAGATCAAGGTAGCTACATTTAATAACAATATCATTATTACTATATCTACATGAGATATGATGTAATATACTAATCCCTGCCCACAGATCAATGTATATTTAATAGCGATATCATTATTACTATATCTACATTAGATATAATGTAATGTACTGATCACTGTCCACAGATCAAGGAGCCTACATTTAATAACAATATCAGTATTACTACATCTACATTAGATATAATGTAATATACTGATCCCTGCCCACAGATCATTGTACCTACATTTAATAAGAATATCATTATTACCATATCCACATCACATATAATTTAATATACGGATTACTTCCCACAGATCAATGTACATATAATAGCAATGTCGTTATTGCCATATCTACATTAGGTATAATGTAATATACTGATCCCTCCTCACAGATCTATGTACCTACATTTCATAAGAATATCATTATTACTATATCTAAATTAGATATAATGTAATATACCGATCCCTGCCCACATATCAAGGTACCTACCTTTAATAACAATATCATTAGTACTATATCTACATTAGATATAATGTAATATACTGATCCCTTCCCACAGATCAAGGTAGCTACATTTAATAACATCATTCATGCTATAGCTAAATTAGATATAATGTAATATACTGATCCCTTCCCACAGATCAATGTACATATAATAACAATATCATTATTACTATTTCTACATTAGATATAGTGTAATATACTGATCACTTCCCACAGGTCAATGTACATATAATAGCAAAATCGTTATTACTATAACTGCATTAGATATAATGTAATATACTGAGTACTTTCCTCAGATCAATGTACATTTAATATGGATATCATTATTACTATATCTACATTAGATACAATGTAGTATACTGATCACTGTCCACAGATCAGGGTGCCTACATTTAATAACAATATCATTATTACTATATCTACATGAGATATGATGTAATATACTAATCCCTGCCCACAGATCAATGTATATTTAATAACGATATCATTACTACTATATCTACATTAGATATAATGTAATGTACTGATCACTGTCCACAGATCAAGGAGCCTACATTTAATAACAATATCAGTATTACTACATCTACATTAGATATAATGTAATATACTGATCCCTGCCCACAGATCATTGTACCTACATTTAATAAGAATATCATTATTACCATATCCACATCACATATAATTTAATATACGGATTACTTCCCACAGATCAATGTACATATAATAGCAATGTCGTTATTGCCATATCTACATTAGGTATAATGTAATATACTGATCCCTCCTCACAGATCTATGTACCTGCATTTCATAAGAATATCATTATTACTATATCTAAATTAGATATAATGTAATATACCGATCCCTGCCCACATATCAAGGTACCTACCTTTAATAACAATATCATTAGTACTATATCTACATTAGATATAATGTAATATACTGATCCCTTCCCACAGATCAAGGTAGCTACATTTAACAACAATATCGTTATTACTACATCAACATTAGATATAAAGTAATATACTGATCCCTGCCCACAATTCAATGTACCTATATTTAATAACAACATCATTCATACTATTACTACATGAGATATGATGTAATACACTAATCCCTGCCCACAGATCAATGTGTATTTAATAGCTATATCATTATTACTATATCTACATTAGATATAATGTAATGTACTGATCACTGACCACAGATCAAGGTGCCTACATTTAATAACAATATCATCAGTACTATATCCCCATTACATATAATGTAATATACTGATCCCTTCCCACAGATCAATGTACAGATAATAACAATATCATTATTACTATTTCTACATTAGATATAATGTAGTATACTGATCCCTGCCCACAGATCAAGGTACCTAACTTTAATAACAATATCATTAGTACTATATCTACATTAGATATAATGTGATATACTGATTCCTTCCCACAGATCAAGGTATCTGCATTTAATAACAATAGCATTATTACTATATCTACACTAGATATAATGCAATATACGGATTCCTTCCTACAGGTCAATGTACATATAATAGCAAAATCGTTATTACTGTAACTACATTAGATATAATGTAATATACTGAGTCCTTTCCTCAGATCAATGTACATTTAATATGGATATCATTATTACTATTTCTACATTAGATATAATGCAATATACTGATCCCTGCCCACAGATCAAGGTACCTACCTTTAATAACAATATCATTAGTACTATATCTACATTGGATATAATGTAATATACTGATACCTTCCCACAGATCAAGGTAGCTACATTTAACAACAACATCATTCATACTATATCTACATTGGATATAATGTAATATACTGATCCCTTCCCACAGATCAATGTACATATAATAGCAAAATCGTTAATACTATATCTACATTAGGTATAATGTAATGTATTGACTACATCGCACAGATCATTGTACATTTAATAACATCATTCATGCTATAGCTAAATTAGATATAATGTAATATACTGATCCCTTCCCACAGATCAATGTACATATAATAACCATATCATTATTACTATTTCTACATTAGATATATTGTAATATACTGATCACTTCCCACAGGTCAATGTACATATAATAGCAAAAGCGTTATTACTATAACTGCATTAGATATAATGTAATATACTGAGTACTTTCCTCAGATCAATGTACATTTAATATGGATATCATTATTACTATTTCTACATTAGATATAATGCAATATACTGATCCCTTCCCACAGATCAAGGTACCTACCTTTAATAACAATATCATTAGTACTATATCTACATTAGATATAATGTGATATACTGATTCCTTCCCACAGATCAAGGTATCTACATTTAATAACAATATCATTATTACTATATCTACATTAAATATAATGCAATATACGGATTCCTTCCCACAGATCAATGTACATTTAATAACAACATCATTCATACTATATCTACCTTGGATATAATGTAATATACTGATCCCTTCCCACAGATCAGTGTACATATAATAGCAAAATCGTTATTACTATATCTACATTAGGTATAATGTAATGTATTGACTACATCCTACAGATCATTGTACATTTGATAACATCATTCATGCTATAGCTAAATTGGATATAATGTAATGTACTGATCCCTTCCCACAGATCAAGGTAGCTACATTCAATAACAGTATCATTATTACAATATCTACATGAGATATGATGTAATATACTAATCCCTGCCCACAGATCAATGTATATTTAATAGCGATATCATTATTACTATATCTACATTAGATACAATGTAGTATACTGATCACTGTCCACAGATCAAGGTGCCTACATTTAATAACAATATTATTATTACTACATCTACGTTAGATATAATGTAATATACTGATCCCTGCCCACAGACCAATGTACCTACGTTTAATAAGAATATCATTAGTACTATATCCACATTACATATAATGTAATATACTGATTACTTCCCACAGGTCAATGTACATATAATAGCAATATCGTTATTGCCATATCTACATTAGGTATAATGTAATATACTGATCCCTCCTCACAGATCAATGTACCTACATTTCATAACAATATCATTATTACTACATATACAATACATATAAAGTAATATACTGATCCCTGCCCACAGTTCAATGTACCTATATTTAATAACAACATCATCCATACTATATCTACATGAGATATGATGTAATATACTAATCCCTGCCCACAGATCAATGTACCTACGTTTAATAAGAATATCATTAGTACTATGTCCACATTACATATAATGTATTATACTGATTACTTCCCACAGGTCAATGTACATATAATAGCAATATCGTTATTGCCATATCTACATTAGGTATAATGTAATGTATTGACTACATCCTACAGATCATTGTACATTTGATAACATCATTCATGCTATAGCTAAATTGGATATAATGTAATATACTGATCCCTTCCCACAGATCAAGGTAGGTACATTTAATAACAATATCATTATTACTATATCTACATGAGATATGATGTAATATACTAATCCCTGCCCACAGATCAATGTATATTTAATAGCGATATCATTATTACTATACCTACATTAGATATAATGTAATGTACTGATCACTGTCCACAGATCAAGGAGCCTACATTTAATAACAATATCAGTATTACTACATCTACATTAGATATAATGTAATATACTGATCCCTGCCCACAGATCATTGTACCTACATTTAATAAGAACATCATTATTACCATATCCACATCACATATAATGTAATATACGGATTACTTCCCACAGATCAATGTACATATAATAGCAATGTCGTTATTGCCATATCTACATTAGGTATAATGTAATATACTGATCCCTCCTCACAGATCTATGTACCTACATTTCATAAGAATATCATTATTACTATATCTACATTAGATATAATGTAATATACTGATCCCTGTCCACAGATCAAGGTATCTACATTTAATAACAATATCATTATTACTATATCTACACTAGATATAATGGAATATACGGATTCCTTCCTACAGATCAATGTACATTTATTAACAACGTCATTCATACTATATCTACATTGGATATAATGTAATATACTGATCACTTCCCACAGGTCAAAGTACATATAATAGCAAAATCGTTATTACTATAACTACATTAGATATAATGTAATATAATGAGTCCTTTCCTCAGATCAATGTACATTTAATATGGATATCATTATTACTATTTCTACATTAGATATAATGTAATATACTGATCCCCGCCCACAGATCAAGGTACCTACCTTTAATAACAATATCAATAGTGCTATATCAACAATGGATATAATGTAATATACTGATCCCTTCCCACAGATCAAGGTAGCTACATTTAACAACAACATCATTCATACTATACCTACATTGGATATAATGTAATATACTGATCCCTTCCCACAGATCAATGTACATATAATGGCAAAATCGTTATTACTATATCTACATTAGGTATAATGTAATGTATTGATTACATCCTACAGATCATTCTACATTTAATAACATCATTCATGCTATACCTACATTAGATATAATGTAATGTACTGATCACTACCCACAGATCAAGGAGCCTACATTTAATAACAATATCAGTATTACTACATCTACATTAGATATAATGTAATATACTGATACCTGCCCACAGATCATTGTACCTACATTTAATAAGAACATCATTATTACCATATCCACATCACATATAATGTAATATACGGATTACTTCCCACAGATCAATGTACATATAATAGCAATGTCGTTATTGCCATATCTACATTAGGTATAATGTAATATACTGATCCCTCCTCACAGATCTATGTACCTACATTTCATAAGAATATCATTATTACTATATCTACATTAGATATAATGTAATATACTGATCCCTGCCCACATATCAAGGTACCTACCTTTAATAACAATATCATTAGTACTATATCTACATTAGATATAATGTAATATACTGATCCCTTCCCACAGATCAAGGTAGCTACATTTAACAACAACATCATTCATACTATATCTACATTGGATATAATGTAATATAGTGATCCCTTCCCACAGATCAATGTACATATAATAGCAAAATCGTTAATACTATATCTACATTAGGTATAATGTAATGTATTGACTACATCGCACAGATCATTGTACATTTAATAACATCATTCATGCTATAGCTAAATTGGATATAATGTAATATACTGATCCCTTCCCACAGATCGAGGTAGCTACATTTAATAACAATATCATTATTACTACATCTACATTAGATATAAAGTAATATACTGATCCCTGCCCACAGTTCAATGTACCTATATTTAATAACAACATCATTCATACTATATCTACATGAGATATGATGTAATATACTAATCCCTGCCCACAGATCAATGTATATTTAATAGCGATATCATTATTACTATATCTACATTAGATATAATGTAATATACTGATCCCTGTCCACAGATCAAGGTATCTACATTTAATAACAATATCATTATTACTATATCTACACTAGATATAATGGAATATACGGATTCCTTCCTACAGATCAATGTACATTTATTAACAACATCATTCATACTATATCTACATTGGATATAATGTAATATACTGATCACTTCCCACAGGTCAAAGTACATATAATAGCAAAATCGTTATTACTATAACTACATTAGATATAATGTAATATAATGAGTCCTTTCCTCAGATCAATGTACATTTAATATGGATATCATTATTACTATTTCTACATTAGATATAATGTAATATACTGATCCCCGCCCACAGATCAAGGTACCTACCTTTAATAACAATATCAATAGTGCTATATCAACAATGGATATAATGTAATATACTGATCCCTTCCCACAGATCAAGGTAGCTACATTTAACAACAACATCATTCATACTATACCTACATTGGATATAATGTAATATACTGATCCCTTCCCACAGATCAATGTACATATAATGGCAAAATCGTTATTACTATATCTACATTAGGTATAATGTAATGTATTGATTACATCCTACAGATCATTCTACATTTAATAACATCATTCATGCTATAGCTAAATTGGATATAATGTAATATACTGATCCCTTCCCACAGATCAAGGTAGGTACATTTAATAACAATATCATTATTACTACATATACATTACATATAAAGTAATATACTGATCCCTGCCCACTGTTCAATGTACCTATATTTAATAACAACATCATCCATACTATATCTACATGAGTTATGATGTAATATACTAATCCCTGCCCACAGATCAATGTATATTTAATAGCGACATCATTATTACTATATCTACATTAGATATAATGTAATATACTGATCCCTGTCCACAGATCAATGTACCTACATTTAATAATAATATCATTAGTACTATATCCACTTCACATATAATGTAATATACTGATCCCTTCCCACAGATCAATGTACATATAATAGCAAAATCGTTATTACTATATCTACATTAGGTATAATGTAATGTATTGATTACATCCAACAGATCATTGTACATTTAATAACATCATTCATGCTATAGCTAAATTGGATATAATGTAATATACTGATCCCTTCCCACAGATCAAGGTAGCTACATTTAATAACAATATCATTATTACTATATCTACATGAGATATGATGTAATATACTAATCCCTGCCCACAGATCAATGTATATTTAATAACGATATCATTACTACTATATCTACATTAGATATAATGTAATGTACTGATCACTGTCCACAGATCAAGGAGCCTACATTTAATAACAATATCAGTATTACTACATCTACATTGGATATAATGTAATATACTGATCCCTGCCCACAGATCATTGTACCTACATTTAATAAGAATATCATTATTACCATATCCACATCACATATAATTTAATATACGGATTACTTCCCACAGATCAATGTACATATAATAGCAATGTCGTTATTGCCATATCTACATTAGGTATAATGTAATATACTGATCCCTCCTCACAGATCTATGTACCTACATTTCATAAGAATATCATTATTACTATATCTAAATTAGATATAATGTAATATACCGATCCCTGCCCACATATCAAGGTACCTACCTTTAATAACAATATCATTAGTACTATATCTACATTAGATATAATGTAATATACTGATCCCTTCCCACAGATCAAGGTAGCTACATTTAACAACAACATCATTCATACTATATCTACATTGGATATAATGTAATATACTGATCCCTTCCCACAGATCAATGTACATATAATAGCAAAATCGTTAATACTATATCTACATTAGGTATAATGTAATGTATTGACTACATCCTACAGATCATTGTACATTTGATAACATCATTCATGCTATAGCTAAATTGGATATAATGTAATATACTGATCCCTTCCCACAGATCAAGGTAGCTACATTTAATAACAATATCATTATTACAATATCTACATGAGATATGATGTAATATACTAATCCCTGCCCACAGATCAATGTATATTTAATAGCGATATCATTATTACTATATCTACATTAGATACAATGTAATATACTGATCACTGTCCACAGATCAAGGTGCCTACATTTAATAACAATATCAGTATTACTTCATCTACGTTAGATATAATGTAATATACTGATCCCTGCCCACAGATCAATGTACCTACATTTAATAACAATATCATTAGTACTATATCTACATTAGATATAATGTAATATACTGATTCCTTCCCACAGATCACGGTATATTTAATACCGATATCATTATTGCTATATCTACATTAGATATAATGTAATATACTGATTCCTCCCCACAGACCAAGGTATCAGCATTTAATAACAATATCGTTATTACTGTATCTACAGTAGATGTAATGCAATATACGGATTCCTTCCAACAGATCAAAGTACATTTAATAACATCATTCATGCTACAGCTAAATTGGATATAATGTAATATACTGATCCCTTCCCACAGGTCAAGGTACCTACCTTTAATAACAATATCAATAGTGCTATATCAACAATGGATATAATGTAATATACTGATCCCTTCCCACAGATCAAGGTAGCCACATTTAACAACAACATCATTCATACTATACCTACATTGGATATAATGTAATATACTGATCCCTTCCCACAGATCAATGTACATATAATGGCAAAATCGTTATTACTATATCTACATTAGGTATAATGTAATGTATTGATTACATCCTACAGATCATTCTACATTTAATAACATCATTCATGCTATAGCTAAATTGGATATAATGTAATATACTGTTCCCTTCCCACAGATCAAGGTAGGTACATTTAATAACAATATCATTATTACTACATATACATTACATATAAAGTAATATACTGATCCCTGCCCACAGTTCAATGTACCTATATTTAATAACAACATCATTCATACTATATCTACATGAGATATGATGTAATATACTAATCCCTGCCCACAGATCAATGTACATATAATAACGATATCATTATTACTATTTCTACATTAGACATAATGTAATATACTGATCCCTGCCCACAGATCAAGGTACCTACCTTTAATAACAATATCATTAGTACTATATCTACATTAGATATAATGTAATATACTGATCCCTTCCCACAGATCAAGATAGCTACATTTAATAACAATATCATTATTACTACATCTACATTAGATATAATGCAATATACGGATTCCTTCCTACAGATCAATGTGCATTTAATAACAACATCATTCATACTATATCTACATTGGATATAATGTAATATACTGATCACTTCCCACAGGTCAATGTACATATAATAGCAAAATCGTTATTACTATAACTACATTAGATATAAAGTAATATACTGATCCCTGCCCACAATTCAATGTACCTATATTTAATAACAACATCATTCATACTATATCTACATGATATATGATGTAATACACTAATCCCTGCCCACAGATCAATGTATATTTAATAGCTATATCATTATTACTATATCTACATTAGATATAATGTAATATACTGATCCCTGTCCACAGATCAATGTATCTACATTTAATATCAATATCATTAGTACTATATCCACATTACATATAATGTATTATACTGATCCCTTCCCACAGATCAATGTACATATAATAACAATATCATTATTACTATTTCCACATTAGATATAATGTAATATACTGATCCCTGCCCACAGATCAAGGTACCTACCTTTAATAACAATATCATTAGTACTATATCTACATTAGATATAATGTAATATAATGATTCCTTCCCACAGATCAAGGTATCTACATTTAATAACAATATCATTATTACTATATCTACACTAGATATAATGTAATATTCGGATTCCTTCCCACGGATCAATGTACATATAATAACAACATCATTCATACTATATCTTCATTGGATATAATGTAATATACTGATCCCTTCCCACAGGTCAATGTACATATAATAGCAAAATCGTTATTACTATATCTACATTAGGTATAATGTAATATACTGATCCCTTCCCACAGATCAAGGTAGCTACATTTAATAACAATATCATTATTACCACATCTACATTAGATATAAAGTAATATGCTGATCCCTGCCCGCAGTTCAATGTACCTATATTTAATAACAACATCATTCATACCATATCTACATGAGATATGATGTAATATACTAATCCCTGCCCACAGATCAATGTATATTTAATAGCGATATCATTATTACTATATCTACATTAGATATAATGTAATATACCGATCCCTGTCCCCAGATCAATGTATCTACATTTAATATCAATATCATTAGTACTATATCCACATTACATATACTGTAATATACTGATCCCTTCCCACAGATCAATGTACATATAATAACAATATCATTATTACTATTTCTACATTAGATATAATGTAATATACTGATCCCTGCCCACAGATCAAGGTACCTACCTTTAATAACAATATCATTAGTACTATATCTACATTAGATATAATGTGATATACTGATTCCTTCCCACAGATCAAGGTGTCTGCATTTAATAACAATAGCATGATTACTATATCTACACTAGATATAATGCAATATACGGATTCCTTCCTACAGGTCAATGTACATATAATAGCAAAATCGTTATTACTATAACTACAGTAGATACAATGTAATATACAGAGTCCTTTCCTCAGATCAATGTACATTTAATATGGATATCATTATTACTATTTCTACATTAGATATAATGTAATATACTGATCCCTGCCCACAGATCAATGTACCTACATTTAATAACAATATCATTAGTACTATATCCACATTACATATAATGTAATATGCTGATCCCTTCCCACAGATCAAGGTACCTACCTTTAATAACAATATCATTAGTACTATATCTACCTTAGATATAATGTAATATACTGATCCCTTCCCACAGATCAAGGTAGCTACATTTAATAACAATATCATTATTACCACATCTACATTAGATATAAAGTAATATACTGATCCCTGCCCGCAGTTCAATGTACCTATATTTAATAACAACATCATTCATACCATATCTACATGAGATATGATGTAATATACTAATCCCTGCCCACAGATCAATGTATATTTAATAGCGATATCATTATTACTATATCTACATTAGATATAATGTAATATACTGATCCCTGTCCACAGATCAATGTATCTACATTTAATAACAATATCATTAGTACTATATCCACATTACATATAATGTAATATACTGATCCCTTCCCACAGATCAATGTACATATAATAACAATATCATTATTACTATTTCTACATTAGATATAATGTAATATACTGATCCCTGCCCACAGATCAGGGTACCTACCTTTAATAACAATATCATTAGTACTATATCTACATTAGATATAATGTGATATACTGATTCCTTCCCACAGATCAAGGTGTCTGCATTTAATAACAATAGCATTATTACTATATCTACACTAGATATAATGCAATATACGGATTCCTTCCTACAGGTCAATGTACATATAATAGCAAAATCGTTATTACTATAACTACAGTAGATACAATGTAATATACAGAGTCCTTTCCTCAGATCAATGTACATTTAATATGGATATCATTATTACTATTTCAACATTAGATATAATGTAATATACTGATCCCTGCCCACAGATCAATGTACCTACATTTAATAACAATATCATTAGTACTATATCCACATTACATATAATGTAATATACTGATCCCTTCCCACAGATCAATGTACATATAATAACAATATCATTATTACTATATCTACATTAGGTATAATGTAATGTATTGACTACATCCTACAGATCATTGTACATTTAATAACATCATTCATGCTATAGCTAAATTGGATATAATGTAATATACTGATCCCTTCCCACAGATCAAGGTAGCTACATTTAATAACAATATCATTATTACTATATCTACATGAGATATGATGTAATATACTAATCCCTGCCCACAGATCAATGTATATTTAATAGCGATATCATTATTACTATACCTACATTAGATATAATATAATGTACTGATCACTGTCCACAGATCAAGGAGCCTACATTTAATAACAATATCAGTATTACTACATCTACATTAGATATAATGTAATATACTGATCCCTGCCCACAGATCATTGTACCTACATTTAATAAGAACATCATTATTACCATATCCACATCACATATAATGTAATATACGGATTACTTCCCACAGATCAATGTACATATAATAGCAATGTCGTTATTGCCATATCTACATTAGGTATAATGTAATATACTGATCCCTCCTCACAGATCTATGTACCTACATTTCATAAGAATATCATTATTACTATATCTACATTAGATATAATGTAATATACTGATCCCTGCCCACATATCAAGGTACCTACCTTTAATAACAATATCATTAGTACTATATCTACATTAGATATAATGTAATATACTGATCCCTTCCCACAGATCAAGGTAGCTACATTTAACAACAACATCATTCATACTATATCTACATTGGATATAATGTAATATAGTGATCCCTTCCCACAGATCAATGTACATATAATAGCAAAATCGTTAATACTATATCTACATTAGGTATAATGTAATGTATTGACTACATCGCACAGATCATTGTACATTTAATAACATCATTCATGCTATAGCTAAATTGGATATAATGTAATATACTGATCCCTTCCCACAGATCGAGGTAGCTACATTTAATAACAATATCATTATTACTACATCTACATTAGATATAAAGTAATATACTGATCCCTGCCCACAGTTCAATGTACCTATATTTAATAACAACATCATTCATACTATATCTACATGAGATATGATGTAATATACTAATCCCTGCCCACAGATCAATGTATATTTAATAGCGATATCATTATTACTATATCTACATTAGATATAATGTAATATACTGATCCCTGTCCACAGATCAAGGTATCTACATTTAATAACAATATCATTATTACTATATCTACACTAGATATAATGGAATATACGGATTCCTTCCTACAGATCAATGTACATTTATTAACAACATCATTCATACTATATCTACATTGGATATAATGTAATATACTGATCACTTCCCGCAGGTCAAAGTACATATAATAGCAAAATCGTTATTACTATAACTACATTAGATATAATGTAATATAATGAGTCCTTTCCTCAGATCAATGTACATTTAATATGGATATCATTATTACTATTTCTACATTAGATATAATGTAATATACTGATCCCCGCCCACAGATCAAGGTACCTACCTTTAATAACAATATCAATAGTGCTATATCAACAATGGATATAATGTAATATACTGATCCCTTCCCACAGATCAAGGTAGCTACATTTAACAACAACATCATTCATACTATACCTACATTGGATATAATGTAATATACTGATCCCTTCCCACAGATCAAGGTAGCTACATTTAATAACAATATCATTATTACTATATCTACATGAGATATGATGTAATATACTAATCCCTGCCCACAGATCAATGTATATTTAATAGCGATATCATTATTACTATATCTACATTAGATATAATGTAATGTACTGATCACTGTCCACAGATCAAGGAGCCTACATTTAATAACAATATCAGTATTACTACATCTACATTAGATATAATGTAATATACTGATCCCTGCCCACAGATCATTGTACCTACATTTAATAAGAATATCATTATTACCATATCCACATCACATATAATTTAATATACGGATTACTTCCCACAGATCAATGTACATATAATAGCAATGTCGTTATTGCCATATCTGCATTAGGTATAATGTAATATACTGATCCCTCCTCACAGATCTATGTACCTACATTTCATAAGAATATCATTATTACTATATCTAAATTAGATATAATGTAATATACCGATCCCTGCCCACATATCAAGGTACCTACCTTTAATAACAATATCATTAGTACTATATCTACATTAGATATAATGTAATATACTGATCCCTTCCCACAGATCAAGGTAGCTACATTTAACAACAACATCATTCATACTATATCTACATTGGATACAATGTAATATACTGATCCCTTCCCACAGATCAATGTACATATAATAGCAAAATCGTTAATACTATATCTACATTGGGTATAATGTAATGTATTGACTACATCGCACAGATCATTGTACATTTAATAACATCATTCATGCTATAGCTAAATTAGATATAATGTAATATACTGATCCCTTCCCACAGATCAATGTACATATAATAGCAATATCGTTATTGCCATATCTACATTAGGTATAATGTAATATACTGATCCCTCCTCACAGATCAATGTACCTACATTTCATAACAATATCATTATTACTACATATACAATACATATAAAGTAATATACTGATCCCTGCCCACAGTTCAATGTACCTATATTTAATAACAACATCATCCATACTATATCTACATGAGATATGATGTAATATACTAATCCCTGCCCACAGATCAATGTACCTACGTTTAATAAGAATATCATTAGTACTATGTCCACATTACATATAATGTATTATACTGATTACTTCCCACAGGTCAATGTACATATAATAGCAATATCGTTATTGCCATATCTACATTAGGTATAATGTAATGTATTGACTACATCCTACAGATCATTGTACATTTGATAACATCATTCATGCTATAGCTAAATTGGATATAATGTAATAAACTGATCCCTTCCCACAGATCAAGGTAGGTACATTTAATAACAATATCATTATTACTAGATATACATTACATATAAAGTAATATACTGATCCCTGCCCACAGTTCAATGTACCTATATTTAATAACAACATCATCCATACTATATCTACATGAGTTATGATGTAATATACTAATCCCTGCCCACAGATCAATGTATATTTAATAGCGACATCATTGTTACTATATCTACATTAGATATAATGTAATATACTGATCCCTGTCCACAGATCAATGTACCTACATTTAATAACAATATCATTAGTACTATATCCACTTCACATATAATGTAATATACTGATCCCTTCCCACAGATCGATGTACATATAATAGCAAAATCGTTATTACTATATCTACATTAGGTATAATGTAATGTATTGGTTACATCCAACAGATCATTGTACATTTAATAACATCATTCATGCTATAGCTAAATTGGATATAATGTAATATACTGATCCCTTCCCACAGATCAAGGTAGCTACATTTAATAACAATATCATTATTACTATATCTACATGAGATATGATGTAATATACTAATCCCTGCCCACAGATCAATGTATATTTAATAGCGATATCATTATTACTATACCTACATTAGATATAATGTAATGTACTGATCACTGTCCACAGATCAAGGAGCCTACATTTAATAACAATATCAGTATTACTACATCTACATTAGATATAATGTAATATACTGATCCCTGCCCACAGATCAATGTACCTACATTTAATAAGAACATCATTATTACCATATCCACATCACATATAATGTAATATACGGATTACTTCCCACAGATCAATGTACATATAATAGCAATGTCGTTATTGCCATATCTACATTAGGTATAATGTAATATACTGATCCCTCCTCACAGATCTATGTACCTACATTTCATAAGAATATCATTATTACTATATCTACATTAGATATAATGTAATATACTGATCCCTGTCCACAGATCAAGGTATCTACATTTAATAACAATATCATTATTACTATATCTACACTAGATATAATGGAATATACGGATTCCTTCCTACAGATCAATGTACATTTATTAACAACATCATTCATACTATATCTACATTGGATATAATGTAATATACTGATCACTTCCCACAGGTCAAAGTACATATAATAGCAAAATCGTTATTACTATAACTACATTAGATATAATGTAATATAATGAGTCCTTTCCTCAGATCAATGTACATTTAATATGGATATCATTATTACTATTTCTACATTAGATATAATGTAATATACTGATCCCCGCCCACAGATCAAGGTACCTACCTTTAATAACAATATCAATAGTGCTATATCAACAATGGATATAATGTAATATACTGATCCCTTCCCACAGATCAAGGTAGCTACATTTAACAACAACATCATTCATACTATACCTACATTGGATATAATGTAATATACTGATCCCTTCCCACAGATCAATGTACATATAATGGCAAAATCGTTATTACTATATCTACATTAGGTATAATGTAATGTATTGATTACACCCTACAGATCATTCTACATTTAATAACATCATTCATGCTATAGCTAAATTGGATATAATGTAATATACTGATCCCTTCCCACAGATCAAGGTAGGTACATTTAATAACAATATCATTATTACTACATATACATTACATATAAAGTAATATACTGATCCCTGCCCACAGTTCAATGTACCTATATTTAATAACAACATCATCCATACTATATCTACATGAGTTATGATGTAATATACTAATCCCTGCCCACAGATCAATGTATATTTAATAGCGATATCATTATTACTATACCTACATTAGATATAATGTAATGTACTGATCACTGTCCACAGATCAAGGAGCCTACATTTAATAACAATATCAGTATTACTACATCTACATTAGATATAATGTAATATACTGATCCCTGCCCACAGATCATTGTACCTACATTTAATAAGAACATCATTATTACCATATCCACATCACATATAATGTAATATACGGATTACTTCCCACAGATCAATGTACATATAATAGCAATGTCGTTATTGCCATATCTACATTAGGTATAATGTAATATACTGATCCCTCCTCACAGATCTATGTACCTACATTTCATAAGAATATCATTATTACTATATCTACATTAGATATAATGTAATATACTGATCCCTGCCCACATATCAAGGTACCTACCTTTAATAACAATATCATTAGTACTATATCTACATTAGATATAATGTAATATACTGATCCCTTCCCACAGATCAAGGTAGCTACATTTAACAACAACATCATTCATACTATATCTGCATTGGATATAATGTAATATAGTGATCCCTTCCCACAGATCAATGTACATATAATAGCAAAATCGTTAATACTATATCTACATTAGGTATAATGTAATGTATTGACTACATCGCACAGATCATTGTACATTTAATAACATCATTCATGCTATAGCTAAATTGGATATAATGTAATATACTGATCCCTTCCCACAGATCGAGGTAGCTACATTTAATAACAATATCATTATTACTACATCTACATTAGATATAAAGTAATATACTGATCCCTGCCCACAGTTCAATGTACCTATATTTAATAACAACATCATTCATACTATATCTACATGAGATATGATGTAATATACTAATCCCTGCCCACAGATCAATGTATATTTAATAGCGATATCATTATTACTATATCTACATTAGATATAATGTAATATACTGATCCCTGTCCACAGATCAAGGTATCTACATTTAATAACAATATCATTATTACTATATCTACACTAGATATAATGGAATATACGGATTCCTTCCTACAGATCAATGTACATTTATTAACAACATCATTCATACTATATCTACATTGGATATAATGTAATATACTGATCACTTCCCACAGGTCAAAGTACATATAATAGCAAAATCGTTATTACTATAACTACATTAGATATAATGTAATATAATGAGTCCTTTCCTCAGATCAATGTACATTTAATATGGATATCATTATTACTATTTCTACATTAGATATAATGTAATATACTGATCCCCGCCCACAGATCAAGGTACCTACCTTTAATAACAATATCAATAGTGCTATATCAACAATGGATATAATGTAATATACTGATCCCTTCCCACAGATCAAGGTAGCTACATTTAACAACAACATCATTCATACTATACCTACATTGGATATAATGTAATATACTGATCCCTTCCCACAGATCAATGTACATATAATGGCAAAATCGTTATTACTATATCTACATTAGGTATAATGTAATGTATTGATTACATCCTACAGATCATTCTACATTTAATAACATCATTCATGCTATAGCTAAATTGGATATAATGTAATATACTGATCCCTTCCCACAGATCAAGGTAGGTACATTTAATAACAATATCATTATTACTACATATACATTACATATAAAGTAATATACTGATCCCTGCCCACAGTTCAATGTACCTATATTTAATAACAACATCATCCATACTATATCTACATGAGTTATGATGTAATATACTAATCCCTGCCCACAGATCAATGTATATTTAATAGCGACATCATTATTACTATATCTACATTAGATATAATGTAATATACTGATCCCTGTCCACAGATCAATGTACCTACATTTAATAATAATATCATTAGTACTATATCCACTTCACATATAATGTAATATACTGATCCCTTCCCACAGATCAATGTACATATAATAGCAAAATCGTTATTACTATATCTACATTAGGTATAATGTAATGTATTGATTACATCCAACAGATCATTGTACATTTAATAACATCATTCATGCTATAGCTAAATTGGATATAATGTAATATACTGATCCCTTCCCACAGATCAAGGTAGCTACATTTAATAACAATATCATTATTACTATATCTACATGAGATATGATGTAATATACTAATCCCTGCCCACAGATCAATGTATATTTAATAACGATATCATTACTACTATATCTACATTAGATATAATGTAATGTACTGATCACTGTCCACAGATCAAGGAGCCTACATTTAATAACAATATCAGTATTACTACATCTACATTGGATATAATGTAATATACTGATCCCTGCCCACAGATCATTGTACCTACATTTAATAAGAATATCATTATTACCATATCCACATCACATATAATTTAATATACGGATTACTTCCCACAGATCAATGTACATATAATAGCAATGTCGTTATTGCCATATCTACATTAGGTATAATGTAATATACTGATCCCTCCTCACAGATCTATGTACCTACATTTCATAAGAATATCATTATTACTATATCTAAATTAGATATAATGTAATATACCGATCCCTGCCCACATATCAAGGTACCTACCTTTAATAACAATATCATTAGTACTATATCTACATTAGATATAATGTAATATACTGATCCCTTCCCACAGATCAAGGTAGCTACATTTAACAACAACATCATTCATACTATATCTACATTGGATATAATGTAATATACTGATCCCTTCCCACAGATCAATGTACATATAATAGCAAAATCGTTAATACTATATCTACATTAGGTATAATGTAATGTATTGACTACATCCTACAGATCATTGTACATTTGATAACATCATTCATGCTATAGCTAAATTGGATATAATGTAATGTACTGATCCCTTCCCACAGATCAATGTACATATAATAACAATATCATTATTACTATTTCTACATTAGATATATTGTAATATACTGATTACTTCCCACAGGTCAATGTACATATAATAGCAAAATCGTTATTACTATAACTGCATTAGATATAATGTAATATACTGAGTACTTTCCTCAGATCAATGTACATTTAATATGGATATCATTATTACTATTTCTACATTAGATATAATGCAATATACTGATCCCTTCCCACAGATCAAGGTACCTACCTTTAATAACAATATCATTAGTACTATATCTACATTAGATATAATGTGATATACTGATTCCTTCCCACAGATCAAGGTATCTACATTTAATAACAATATCATTATTACTATATCTACATTAAATATAATGCAATATACGGATTCCTTCCCACAGATCAATGTACATTTAATAACAACATCATTCATACTATATCTACCTTGGATATAATGTAATATACTGATCCCTTCCCACAGATCAGTGTACATATAATAGCAAAATCGTTATTACTATATCTACATTAGGTATAATGTAATGTATTGACTACATCCTACAGATCATTGTACATTTGATAACATCATTCATGCTATAGCTAAATTGGATATAATGTAATGTACTGATCCCTTCCCACAGATCAAGGTAGCTACATTCAATAACAGTATCATTATTACAATATCTACATGAGATATGATGTAATATACTAATCCCTGCCCACAGATCAATGTATATTTAATAGCGATACCATTATTACTATATCTACATTAGATACAATGTAGTATACTGATCACTGTCCACAGATCAAGGTGCCTACATTTAATAACAATATTATTATTACTACATCTACGTTAGATATAATGTAATATACTGATCCCTGCCCACAGACCAATGTACCTACGTTTAATAAGAATATCATTAGTACTATATCCACATTACATATAATGTAATATACTGATTACTTCCCACAGGTCAATGTACATATAATAGCAATATCGTTATTGCCATATCTACATTAGGTATAATGTAATATACTGATCCCTCCTCACAGATCAATGTACCTACATTTCATAACAATATCATTATTACTACATATACAATACATATAAAGTAATATACTGATCCCTGCCCACAGTTCAATGTACCTATATTTAATAACAACATCATCCATACTATATCTACATGAGATATGATGTAATATACTAATCCCTGCCCACAGATCAATGTACCTACGTTTAATAAGAATATCATTAGTACTATGTCCACATTACATATAATGTATTATACTGATTACTTCCCACAGGTCAATGTACATATAATAGCAATATCGTTATTGCCATATCTACATTAGGTATAATGTAATGTATTGACTACATCCTACAGATCATTGTACATTTGATAACATCATTCATGCTATAGCTAAATTGGATATAATGTAATATACTGATCCCTTCCCACAGATCAAGGTAGGTACATTTAATAACAATATCATTATTACTACATATACATTACATATAAAGTAATATACTGATCCCTGCCCACAGTTCAATGTACCTATATTTAATAACAACATCATCCATACTATATCTACATGAGTTATGATGTAATATACTAATCCCTGCCCACAGATCAATGTATATTTAATAGCGACATCATTGTTACTATATCTACATTAGATATAATGTAATATACTGATCCCTGTCCACAGATCAATGTACCTACATTTAATAACAATATCATTAGTACTATATCCACTTCACATATAATGTAATATACTGATCCCTTCCCACAGATCGATGTACATATAATAGCAAAATCGTTATTACTATATCTACATTAGGTATAATGTAATGTATTGATTACATCCAACAGATCATTGTACATTTAATAACATCATTCATGCTATAGCTAAATTGGATATAATGTAATATACTGATCCCTTCCCACAGATCAAGGTAGCTACATTTAATAACAATATCATTATTACTATATCTACATGAGATATGATGTAATATACTAATCCCTGCCCACAGATCAATGTATATTTAATAGCGATATCATTATTACTATACCTACATTAGATATAATGTAATGTACTGATCACTGTCCACAGATCAAGGAGCCTACATTTAATAACAATATCAGTATTACTACATCTACATTAGATATAATGTAATATACTGATCCCTGCCCACAGATCATTGTACCTACATTTAATAAGAACATCATTATTACCATATCCACATCACATATAATGTAATATACGGATTACTTCCCACAGATCAATGTACATATAATAGCAATGTCGTTATTGCCATATCTACATTAGGTATAATGTAATATACTGATCCCTCCTCACAGATCTATGTACCTACATTTCATAAGAATATCATTATTACTATATCTACATTAGATATAATGTAATATACTGATCCCTGCCCACATATCAAGGTACCTACCTTTAATAACAATATCATTAGTACTATATCTACATTAGATATAATGTAATATACTGATCCCTTCCCACAGATCAAGGTAGCTACATTTAACAACAACATCATTCATACTATATCTACATTGGATATAATGTAATATAGTGATCCCTTCCCACAGATCAATGTACATATAATAGCAAAATCGTTAATACTATATCTACATTAGGTATAATGTAATGTATTGACTACATCGCACAGATCATTGTACATTTAATAACATCATTCATGCTATAGCTAAATTGGATATAATGTAATATACTGATCCCTTCCCACAGATCGAGGTAGCTACATTTAATAACAATATCATTATTACTACATCTACATTAGATATAAAGTAATATACTGATCCATGCCCACAGTTCAATGTACCTATATTTAATAACAACATCATTCATACTATATCTACATGAGATATGATGTAATATACTAATCCCTGCCCACAGATCAATGTATATTTAATAGCGATATCATTATTACTATATCTACATTAGATATAATGTAATATACTGATCCCTGTCCACAGATCAAGGTATCTACATTTAATAACAATATCATTATTACTATATCTACACTAGATATAATGGAATATACGGATTCCTTCCTACAGATCAATGTACATTTATTAACAACATCATTCATACTATATCTACATTGGATATAATGTAATATACTGATCACTTCCCACAGGTCAAAGTACATATAATAGCAAAATCGTTATTACTATAACTACATTAGATATAATGTAATATAATGAGTCCTTTCCTCAGATCAATGTACATTTAATATGGATATCATTATTACTATTTCTACATTAGATATAATGTAATATACTGATCCCTGTCCACAGATCAATGTACCTACATTTAATAACAATATCATTAGTACTATATCCACTTCACATATAATGTAATATACTGATCCCTTCCCACAGATCGATGTACATATAATAGCAAAATCGTTATTACTATATCTACATTAGGTATAATGTAATGTATTGATTACATCCAACAGATCATTGTACATTTAATAACATCATTCATGCTATAGCTAAATTGGATATAATGTAATATACTGATCCCTTCCCACAGATCAAGGTAGCTACATTTAATAACAATATCATTATTACTATATCTACATGAGATATGATGTAATATACTAATCCCTGCCCACAGATCAATGTATATTTAATAGCGATATCATTATTACTATACCTACATTAGATATAATGTAATGTACTGATCACTGTCCACAGATCAAGGAGCCTACATTTAATAACAATATCAGTATTACTACATCTACATTAGATATAATGTAATATACTGATCCCTGCCCACAGATCATTGTACCTACATTTAATAAGAACATCATTATTACCATATCCACATCACATATAATGTAATATACGGATTACTTCCCACAGATCAATGTACATATAATAGCAATGTCGTTATTGCCATATCTACATTAGGTATAATGTAATATACTGATCCCTCCTCACAGATCTATGTACCTACATTTCATAAGAATATCATTATTACTATATCTACATTAGATATAATGTAATATACTGATCCCTGCCCACATATCAAGGTACCTACCTTTAATAACAATATCATTAGTACTATATCTACATTAGATATAATGTAATATACTGATCCCTTCCCACAGATCAAGGTAGCTACATTTAACAACAACATCATTCATACTATATCTACATTGGATATAATGTAATATAGTGATCCCTTCCCACAGATCAATGTACATATAATAGCAAAATCGTTAATACTATATCTACATTAGGTATAATGTAATGTATTGACTACATCGCACAGATCATTGTACATTTAATAACATCATTCATGCTATAGCTAAATTGGATATAATGTAATATACTGATCCCTTCCCACAGATCGAGGTAGCTACATTTAATAACAATATCATTATTACTACATCTACATTAGATATAAAGTAATATACTGATCCATGCCCACAGTTCAATGTACCTATATTTAATAACAACATCATTCATACTATATCTACATGAGATATGATGTAATATACTAATCCCTGCCCACAGATCAATGTATATTTAATAGCGATATCATTATTACTATATCTACATTAGATATAATGTAATATACTGATCCCTGTCCACAGATCAAGGTATCTACATTTAATAACAATATCATTATTACTATATCTACACTAGATATAATGGAATATACGGATTCCTTCCTACAGATCAATGTACATTTATTAACAACATCATTCATACTATATCTACATTGGATATAATGTAATATACTGATCACTTCCCACAGGTCAAAGTACATATAATAGCAAAATCGTTATTACTATAACTACATTAGATATAATGTAATATAATGAGTCCTTTCCTCAGATCAATGTACATTTAATATGGATATCATTATTACTATTTCTACATTAGATATAATGTAATATACTGATCCCCGCCCACAGATCAAGGTACCTACCTTTAATAACAATATCAATAGTGCTATATCAACAATGGATATAATGTAATATACTGATCCCTTCCCACAGATCAAGGTAGCTACATTTAACAACAACATCATTCATACTATACCTACATTGGATATAATGTAATATACTGATCCCTTCCCACAGATCAATGTACATATAATGGCAAAATCGTTATTACTATATCTACATTAGGTATAATGTAATGTATTGATTACATCCTACAGATCATTCTACATTTAATAACATCATTCATGCTATAGCTAAATTGGATATAATGTAATATACTGATCCCTTCCCACAGATCAAGGTAGGTACATTTAATAACAATATCATTATTACTACATATACATTACATATAAAGTAATATACTGATCCCTGCCCACAGTTCAATGTAGCTATATTTAATAACAACATCATCCATACTATATCTACATGAGTTATGATGTAATATACTAATCCCTGCCCACAGATCAATGTATATTTAATAGCGACATCATTATTACTATATCTACATTAGATATAATGTAATATACTGATCCCTGTCCAGAGATCAATGTACCTACATTTAATAATAATATCATTAGTACTATATCCACTTCACATATAATGTAATATACTGATCCCTTCCCACAGATCAATGTACATATAATAGCAAAATCGTTATTACTATATCTACATTAGGTATAATGTAATGTATTGATTACATCGCACAGATCATTGTACATTTAATAACATCATTCATGCTATAGCTAAATTGGATATAATGTAATATACTGATCCCTTCCCACAGATCAAGGTAGGTACATTTAATAACAATATCATTATTACTACATATACATTACATATAAAGTAATATACTGATCCCTGCCCACAGTTCAATGTACCTATATTTAATAACAACATCATCCATACTATATCTACATGAGTTATGATGTAATATACTAATCCCTGCCCACAGATCAATGTATATTTAATAGCGACATCATTATTACTATATCTACATTAGATATAATGTAATATACTGATCCCTGTCCACAGATCAATGTACCTACATTTAATAATAATATCATTAGTACTATATCCACTTCACATATAATGTAATATACTGATCCCTTCCCACAGATCAATGTACATATAATAGCAAAATCGTTATTACTATATCTACATTAGGTATAATGTAATGTATTGATTACATCCAACAGATCATTGTACATTTAATAACATCATTCATGCTATAGCTAAATTGGATATAATGTAATATACTGATCCCTTCCCACAGATCAAGGTAGCTACATTTAATAACAATATCATTATTACTATATCTACATGAGATATGATGTAATATACTAATCCCTGCCCACAGATCAATGTATATTTAATAACGATATCATTACTACTATATCTACATTAGATATAATGTAATGTACTGATCACTGTCCACAGATCAAGGAGCCTACATTTAATAACAATATCAGTATTACTACATCTACATTGGATATAATGTAATATACTGATCCCTGCCCACAGATCATTGTACCTACATTTAATAAGAATATCATTATTACCATATCCACATCACATATAATTTAATATACGGATTACTTCCCACAGATCAATGTACATATAATAGCAATGTCGTTATTGCCATATCTACATTAGGTATAATGTAATATACTGATCCCTCCTCACAGATCTATGTACCTACATTTCATAAGAATATCATTATTACTATATCTAAATTAGATATAATGTAATATACCGATCCCTGCCCACATATCAAGGTACCTACCTTTAATAACAATATCATTAGTACTATATCTACATTAGATATAATGTAATATACTGATCCCTTCCCACAGATCAAGGTAGCTACATTTAACAACAACATCATTCATACTATATCTACATTGGATATAATGTAATATACTGATCCCTTCCCACAGATCAATGTACATATAATAGCAAAATCGTTAATACTATATCTACATTAGGTATAATGTAATGTATTGACTACATCCTACAGATCATTGTACATTTGATAACATCATTCATGCTATAGCTAAATTGGATATAATGTAATGTACTGATCCCTTCCCACAGATCAATGTACATATAATAACAATATCATTATTACTATTTCTACATTAGATATATTGTAATATACTGATCACTTCCCACAGGTCAATGTACATATAATAGCAAAATCGTTATTACTATAACTGCATTAGATATAATGTAATATACTGAGTACCTTCCTCAGATCAATGTACATTTAATATGGATATCATTATTACTATTTCTACATTAGATATAATGCAATATACTGATCCCTTCCCACAGATCAAGGTACCTACCTTTAATAACAATATCATTAGTACTATATCTACATTAGATATAATGTGATATACTGATTCCTTCCCACAGATCAAGGTATCTACATTTAATAACAATATCATTATTACTATATCTACATTAAATATAATGCAATATACGGATTCCTTCCCACAGATCAATGTACATTTAATAACAACATCATTCATACTATATCTACCTTGGATATAATGTAATATACTGGTCCCTTCCCACAGATCAGTGTACATATAATAGCAAAATCGTTATTACTATATCTACATTAGGTATAATGTAATGTATTGACTACATCCTACAGATCATTGTACATTTGATAACATCATTCATGCTATAGCTAAATTGGATATAATGTAATGTACTGATCCCTTCCCACAGATCAAGGTAGCTACATTTAATAACAACATCATTCATACCATATCTACATGAGATATGATGTAATATACTAATCCCTGCCCACAGATCAATGTATATTTAATAGCGATATCATTATTACTATATCTACATTAGATATAATGTAATATACCGATCCCTGTCCCCAGATCAATGTATCTACATTTAATATCAATATCATTAGTACTATATCCACATTACATATACTGTAATATACTGATCCCTTCCCACAGATCAATGTACATATAATAACAATATCATTATTACTATTTCTACATTAGATATAATGTAATATACTGATCCCTGCCCACAGATCAAGGTACCTACCTTTAATAACAATATCATTAGTACTATATCTACATTAGATATAATGTGATATACTGATTCCTTCCCACAGATCAAGGTGTCTGCATTTAATAACAATAGCATGATTACTATATCTACACTAGATATAATGCAATATACGGATTCCTTCCTACAGGTCAATGTACATATAATAGCAAAATCGTTATTACTATAACTACAGTAGATACAATGTAATATACAGAGTCCTTTCCTCAGATCAATGTACATTTAATATGGATATCATTATTACTATTTCTACATTAGATATAATGTAATATACTGATCCCCGCCCACAGATCAAGGTACCTACCTTTAATAACAATATCAATAGTGCTATATCAACAATGGATATAATGTAATATACTGATCCCTTCCCACAGATCAAGGTAGCTACATTTAACAACAACATCATTCATACTATACCTACATTGGATATAATGTAATATACTGATCCCTTCCCACAGATCAATGTACATATAATGGCAAAATCGTTATTACTATATCTACATTAGGTATAATGTAATGTATTGATTACATCCTACAGATCATTCTACATTTAATAACATCATTCATGCTATAGCTAAATTGGATATAATGTAATATACTGATCCCTTCCCACAGATCAAGGTAGGTACATTTAATAACAATATCATTATTACTACATATACATTACATATAAAGTAATATACTGATCCCTGCCCACAGTTCAATGTAGCTATATTTAATAACAACATCATCCATACTATATCTACATGAGTTATGATGTAATATACTAATCCCTGCCCACAGATCAATGTATATTTAATAGCGACATCATTATTACTATATCTACATTAGATATAATGTAATATACTGATCCCTGTCCACAGATCAATGTACCTACATTTAATAATAATATCATTAGTACTATATCCACTTCACATATAATGTAATATACTGATCCCTTCCCACAGATCAATGTACATATAATAGCAAAATCGTTATTACTATATCTACATTAGGTATAATGTAATGTATTGATTACATCGCACAGATCATTGTACATTTAATAACATCATTCATGCTATAGCTAAATTGGATATAATGTAATATACTGATCCCTTCCCACAGATCAAGGTAGGTACATTTAATAACAATATCATTATTACTACATATACATTACATATAAAGTAATATACTGATCCCTGCCCACAGTTCAATGTACCTATATTTAATAACAACATCATCCATACTATATCTACATGAGTTATGATGTAATATACTAATCCCTGCCCACAGATCAATGTATATTTAATAGCGACATCATTATTACTATATCTACATTAGATATAATGTAATATACTGATCCCTGTCCACAGATCAATGTACCTACATTTAATAATAATATCATTAGTACTATATCCACTTCACATATAATGTAATATACTGATCCCTTCCCACAGATCAATGTACATATAATAGCAAAATCGTTATTACTATATCTACATTAGGTATAATGTAATGTATTGATTACATCCAACAGATCATTGTACATTTAATAACATCATTCATGCTATAGCTAAATTGGATATAATGTAATATACTGATCCCTTCCCACAGATCAAGGTAGCTACATTTAATAACAATATCATTATTACTATATCTACATGAGATATGATGTAATATACTAATCCCTGCCCACAGATCAATGTATATTTAATAACGATATCATTACTACTATATCTACATTAGATATAATGTAATGTACTGATCACTGTCCACAGATCAAGGAGCCTACATTTAATAACAATATCAGTATTACTACATCTACATTGGATATAATGTAATATACTGATCCCTGCCCACAGATCATTGTACCTACATTTAATAAGAATATCATTATTACCATATCCACATCACATATAATTTAATATACGGATTACTTCCCACAGATCAATGTACATATAATAGCAATGTCGTTATTGCCATATCTACATTAGGTATAATGTAATATACTGATCCCTCCTCACAGATCTATGTACCTACATTTCATAAGAATATCATTATTACTATATCTAAATTAGATATAATGTAATATACCGATCCCTGCCCACATATCAAGGTACCTACCTTTAATAACAATATCATTAGTACTATATCTACATTAGATATAATGTAATATACTGATCCCTTCCCACAGATCAAGGTAGCTACATTTAACAACAACATCATTCATACTATATCTACATTGGATATAATGTAATATACTGATCCCTTCCCACAGATCAATGTACATATAATAGCAAAATCGTTAATACTATATCTACATTAGGTATAATGTAATGTATTGACTACATCCTACAGATCATTGTACATTTGATAACATCATTCATGCTATAGCTAAATTGGATATAATGTAATGTACTGATCCCTTCCCACAGATCAATGTACATATAATAACAATATCATTATTACTATTTCTACATTAGATATATTGTAATATACTGATCACTTCCCACAGGTCAATGTACATATAATAGCAAAATCGTTATTACTATAACTGCATTAGATATAATGTAATATACTGAGTACCTTCCTCAGATCAATGTACATTTAATATGGATATCATTATTACTATTTCTACATTAGATATAATGCAATATACTGATCCCTTCCCACAGATCAAGGTACCTACCTTTAATAACAATATCATTAGTACTATATCTACATTAGATATAATGTGATATACTGATTCCTTCCCACAGATCAAGGTATCTACATTTAATAACAATATCATTATTACTATATCTACATTAAATATAATGCAATATACGGATTCCTTCCCACAGATCAATGTACATTTAATAACAACATCATTCATACTATATCTACCTTGGATATAATGTAATATACTGATCCCTTCCCACAGATCAGTGTACATATAATAGCAAAATCGTTATTACTATATCTACATTAGGTATAATGTAATGTATTGACTACATCCTACAGATCATTGTACATTTGATAACATCATTCATGCTATAGCTAAATTGGATATAATGTAATGTACTGATCCCTTCCCACAGATCAAGGTAGCTACATTTAATAACAACATCATTCATACCATATCTACATGAGATATGATGTAATATACTAATCCCTGCCCACAGATCAATGTATATTTAATAGCGATATCATTATTACTATATCTACATTAGATATAATGTAATATACCGATCCCTGTCCCCAGATCAATGTATCTACATTTAATATCAATATCATTAGTACTATATCCACATTACATATACTGTAATATACTGATCCCTTCCCACAGATCAATGTACATATAATAACAATATCATTATTACTATTTCTACATTAGATATAATGTAATATACTGATCCCTGCCCACAGATCAAGGTACCTACCTTTAATAACAATATCATTAGTACTATATCTACATTAGATATAATGTGATATACTGATTCCTTCCCACAGATCAAGGTGTCTGCATTTAATAACAATAGCATGATTACTATATCTACACTAGATATAATGCAATATACGGATTCCTTCCTACAGGTCAATGTACATATAATAGCAAAATCGTTATTACTATAACTACAGTAGATACAATGTAATATACAGAGTCCTTTCCTCAGATCAATGTACATTTAATATGGATATCATTATTACTATTTCTACATTAGATATAATGTAATATACTGATCCCTGCCCACAGATCAATGTACCTACATTTAATAACAATATCATTAGTACTATATCCACATTACATATAATGTAATATGCTGATCCCTTCCCACAGATCAAGGTACCTACCTTTAATAACAATATCATTAGTACTATATCTACCTTAGATATAATGTAATATACTGATCCCTTCCCACAGATCAAGGTAGCTACATTTAATAACAATATCATTATTACCACATCTACATTAGATATAAAGTAATATACTGATCCCTGCCCGCAGTTCAATGTACCTATATTTAATAACAACATCATTCATACCATATCTACATGAGATATGATGTAATATACTAATCCCTGCCCACAGATCAATGTATATTTAACAGCGATATCATTATTACTATATCTACATTAGATATAATGTAATATACTGATCCCTGTCCACAGATCAATGTATCTACATTTAATAACAATATCATTAGTACTATATCCACATTACATATAATGTAATATACTGATCCCTTCCCACAGATCAATGTACATATAATAACAATATCATTATTACTATTTCTACATTAGATATAATGTAATATACTGATCCCTGCCCACAGATCAGGGTACCTACCTTTAATAACAATATCATTAGTACTATATCTACATTAGATATAATGTGATATACTGATTCCTTCCCACAGATCAAGGTGTCTGCATTTAATAACAATAGCATTATTACTATATCTACACTAGATATAATGCAATATACGGATTCCTTCCTACAGGTCAATGTACATATAATAGCAAAATCGTTATTACTATAACTACAGTAGATACAATGTAATATACAGAGTCCTTTCCTCAGATCAATGTACATTTAATATGGATATCATTATTACTATTTCAACATTAGATATAATGTAATATACTGATCCCTGCCCACAGATCAATGTACCTACATTTAATAACAATATCATTAGTACTATATCCACATTACATATAATGTAATATACTGATCCCTTCCCACAGATCAATGTACATATAATAACAATATCATTATTACTATATCTACATTAGGTATAATGTAATGTATTGACTACATCCTACAGATCATTGTACATTTAATAACATCATTCATGCTATAGCTAAATTGGATATAATATAATATACTGATGCCTTCCCACAGATCAAGGTAGCTACATTTAATAACAATATCATTATTACTATATCTACATGAGATATGATGTAATATACTAATCCCTGCCCACAGATCAATGTATATTTAGTAGCGATATCATTATTACTATATCTACATTAGATACAATGTAATATACTGATCCCTGTCCACAGATCAAGGTGCCTACATTTAATAACAATATCATTGTTACTACATCTACATTAGATATAATGTAATATACTGATCCCTGCCCACAGATCAAGGTACCTACCTTTAACAACAATATCATTAGTACTATATCTACCTTAGGTATAATGTAATATACTGATCCCTTCCCACAGATCAAGGTAGCTACATTTAATAACAACATGATTATTACTACATCTACATTAGATATAAAGTAAGATACTGATCCGTGCCCACAGTTCAATGTACATACATTTAATAACAACATCATTCATACTATATCTACATGAGATATGATGTAATATACTAATCCCTGCCCACGGATCAATGTACATATAATAGCAAAATCGTTATTACTATATCTACATTAGGTATAATGTAATGTATTGACTACATCCTACAGATCATTGTACATTTACTAACATCATTCATGCTATAGCTAAATTGGATATAATGTAATATACTGATCCCTTCCCACAGATCAATGTACCTACATTTAATAAGAACTTCATCAGTACTAGATCCACATTACATATAATGTAATATACTGATTCCTTCCCACAGATCAATGTACATTTAACAACAACATCATTCATACTATATCTACATTGGATATAATGTAGTATACTGATCCCTTACCACAGATCAATGTACATGACATATCAATATCATTGGTACTATGTCTACATTGGATATAGTGTAATATACTGGTTTATTCGCACAGACCAGTGTACATTTAATAACAATATCAAAGGTACTATATCTACATTACATCTAATGTAATATACTGATCCTTTCCCACAGATCAATGTACATATCATAACAATATCATTATTACTATAACCACATTAGATATAATGTAATATACTGAGTCCTTTCCTCAGATCAATGTACATTTAATATGGATATCATTATTACTATTTCTACATTAGATGTAATGTGATATACTGATTCCTTCCCACAGATCAAGGTATCTACATTTAATAACAATATCATTATTACTATATCTACATTAAATATAATGCAATATACGGATTCCTTCCCACAGATCAATGTACATTTAATAACAACATCATTCATACTATATCTACCTTGGATATAATGTAATATACTGATCCCCTCCCACAGATCAGTGTACATATAATAGCAAAATCGTTATTACTATATCTACATTAGGTATAATGTAATGTATTGACTACATCCTACAGATCATTGTACATTTGATAACATCATTCATGCTATAGCTAAATTGGATATAATGTAATGTACTGATCCCTTCCCACAGATCAAGGTAGCTACATTCAATAACAGTATCATTATTACAATATCTACATGAGATATGATGTAATATACTAATCCCTGCCCACAGATCAATGTATATTTAATAGCGATATCATTATTACTATATCTACATTAGATACAATGTAGTATACTGATCACTGTCCACAGATCAAGGTGCCTACATTTAATAACAATATTATTATTACTACATCTACGTTAGATATAATGTAATATACTGATCCCTGCCCACGGACCAATGTACCTACGTTTAATAAGAATATCATTAGTACTATATCCACATTACATATAATGTAATATACTGATTACTTCCCACAGGTCAATGTACATATAATAGCAATATCGTTATTGCCATATCTACATTAGGTATAATGTAATGTATTGACTACATCCTACAGATCATTGTACATTTGATAACATCATTCATGCTATAGCTAAATTGGATATAATGTAATATACTGATCCCTTCCCACAGATCAAGGTAGCTACATTTAATAACAATATCATTATTACAATATCTACATGAGATATGATGTAATATACTAATCCCTGCCCACAGATCAATGTATGTTTAATAGCGATATCATCATTACTATATCTACATTAGATACAATGTAATATACTGATCACTGTCCACAGATCAAGGTGCCTACATTTAATAACAATATCATTAGTACTATATCTACATTAGATATAATGTAATATACTGATTCCTTCCCACAGATCACGGTATATTTAATAATGATATCATTATTGCTATATCTACATTAGATATAATGTAATATACTGATTCCTCCCCACAGATCAAGGTACCAGCATTTAATAACAATATCATTATTACTGTATCTACAGTAGATGTAATGCAATATACGGATTCCTTCCAACAGATCAAAGTACATTTAATAACATCATTCATGCTACAGCTAAATTGGATATAATGTAATATACTGATCCCTTCCCACAGGTCAAGGTAGCTACATTTAATAACAATATCTTTATTACTATATCTACACTAGATATAATGTAATATACGGATTCCTTCCCACGGATCAATGTACATTTAATAACAACATCATTCATACTATATCTACATTGGATATAATGTAATATACTGATCCCTCCCCACAGGTCAATGTACATATAATAGCAAAATCGTTATTACTATAACTAGATTAGATATAATGTAATATATCTAGTCCTTTCCTCAGATCAATGTACATTTAGTATGGATATCATTATTACTATTTCTACACTAGATATAAAGTAATATACTGATCCCCGCCCACAGATCAAGGTACCTACCTTTAATAACAATATCAATAGTGCTATATCAACAATGGATATAATGTAATATACTGATCCCTTCCCACAGATCAAGGTAGCTACATTTAACAACAACATCATTCATACTATACCTACATTGGATATAATGTAATATACTGATCCCTTCCCACAGATCAATGTACATATAATGGCAAAATCGTTATTACTATATCTACATTAGGTATAATGTAATGTATTGATTACATCCTACAGATCATTCTACATATAATAACATCATTCATGCTATAGCTAAATTGGATATAATGTAATATACTGATCCCTTCCCACAGATCAAGGTAGGTACATTTAATAACAATATCATTATTACTACATATACATTACATATAAAGTAATATACTGATCCCTGCCCACAGTTCAATGTACCTATATTTAATAACAACATCATTCATACTATATCTACATGAGATATGATGTAATATACTAATCCCTGCCCACAGATCAATGTACATATAATAACGATATCATTATTACTATTTCTACATTAGATATAATGTAATATACTGATCCCTGTCCACAGATCAATGTATCTACATTTAATATCAATATCATTAGTACTATATCCACATTACATATAATGTATTATACTGATCCCTTCCCACAGATCAATGTACATATAATAACAATATCATTATTACTATTTCTACATTAGATATAATGTAATATACTGATCCCTGCCCACAGATCAAGGTATCTACATTTAATAACAATATCATTATTACTATATCTACACTAGATATAATGTAATATTCGGATTCCTTCCCACGGATCAATGTACATATAATAACAACATCATTCATACTATATCTTCATTGGATATAATGTAATATACTGATCCCTTCCCACAGGTCAATGTACATATAATAGCAAAATCGTTATTACTATATCTACATTAGGTATAATGTAATGTATTGACTACATCCTACAGATCATTGTACATTTAATAACATCATTCATGCTATAGCTAAATTGGATATAATGTAATATACTGATCCCTTCCCACAGATCAAGGTAGCTACATTTAATAACAACATCATTATTACTATATCTACATGAGATATGATGTAATATACTAATCCCTGCCCACAGATCAATGTATACTTAATAGCGATATCATTATTACTATATCTACATTAGATATAGTGTAATGTACTGATCCCTTCCCACAGATCAGTGTACACATAATAGCAAAATCGTTATTACTATATCTACATTAGGTATAATGTAATGTATTGACTACATCCTACAGATCATTGTACATTTGATAACATCATTCATGCTATAGCTAAATTGGATATAATGTAATGTACTGATCCCGTCCCACTGATCAAAGTAGCTACATTTAATAACAATATCATTATTACAATATCTATATGAGATATGATGTAATATACTAATCCCTGCCCACAGATCAATGTATATTTAATAGCGATATCATTATTACTATATCTACATTAGATACAATGTAGTATACTGATCACTGTCCACAGATCAAGGTGCCTACATTTAATAACAATATTATTATTACTACATCTACGTTAGATATAATGTAATATACTGATCCCTGCCCACAGATCAATGTACCTACGTTTAATAAGAATATCATTAGTACTATATCCACATTACATATAATGTAATAGACTGATTACTTCCCACAGGTCAATGTACATATAATAGCAATATCGTTATTGCCATATCTACATTAGGTATAATGTAATATACTGATCCCTCCTCACAGATCAATGTACCTACATTTCATAACAATATCATTATTACTATATCTACATTAGATATAATGTAATATACTGATCCCTTCCCACAGGTCAATGTACATATAATAGCAAAATCGTTATTACTATAACTACAGTAGATATAATGTAATATACAGAGTCCTTTCCTCAGATCAATGTACATTTAATATGGATATCATTATTACTATTTCTACATTAGATATAATGTAATATACTGATCCCTTCCCACAGATCAAGGTAGCTACATTTAATAACAATATCATTATTACCACATCTACATTAGATATAAAGTAATATACTGATCCCTTCCCACAGATCAATGTACATATAATAACAATATCATTATTACTATTTCTACATTAGATATAATGTAATATACTGATCCCTGCCCACAGATCAAGGTACCTACCTTTAATAACAATATCATTAGTACTATATCTACATTAGATATAAGGTGATATACTGATTCCTTCCCACAGATCAAGGTGTCTGCATTTAATAACAATAGCATGATTACTATATCTACACTAGATATAATGCAATATACGGATTCCTTCCTACAGGTCAATGTACATATAATAGCAAAATCGTTATTACTATAACTACAGTAGATACAATGCAATATACAGAGTCCTTTCCTCAGATCAATGTACATTTAATATGGATATCATTATTACTATTTCTACATTAGATATAATGTAATATACTGATCCCTGCCCACAGATCAATGTACCTACATTTAATAACAATATCATTAGTACTAGATCCACATTACATATAATGTAATATACTGATCCCTTCCCACAGATCAAGGTACCTACCTTTAATAACAATATCATTAGTACTATATCTACCTTAGATATAATGTAATATACTGATCCCTTCCCACAGATCAAGGTAGCTACATTTAATAACAATATCATTATTACCACATCTACATTAGATATAAAGTAATATACTGATCCCTGCCCGCAGATCAATGTACCTATATTTAATAACAACATCATTCATACCATATCTACATGAGATATGATGTAATATACTAATCCCTGCCCACAGATCAATGTATATTTAATAGCGATATCATTATTACTATATCTACATTAGATATAATGTAATATACTGATCCCTGCCCACAGATCAATCTACCTACATTTAATAACAATATCATTAGTACTATATCCACATTACATATAATGTAATATACCGATCCCTGTCCCCAGATCAATGTATCTACATTTAATAACAATATCATTAGTACTATATCCACATTACATATACTGTAATATACTGATCCCTTCCCACAGATCAATGTACATATAATAACAATATCATTATTACTATTTCTACATTAGATATAATGTAATATACTGATCCCTGCCCACAGATCAAGGTACCTACCTTTAATAACAATATCATTAGTACTATATCTACATTAGATATAATGTGATATACTGATTCCTTCCCACAGATCAAGGTGTCTGCATTTAATAACAATAGCATGATTACTATATCTACACTAGATATAATGCAATATACGGATTCCTTCCTACAGGTCAATGTACATATAATAGCAAAATCGTTATTACTATAACTACAGTAGATACAATGTAATATACAGAGTCCTTTCCTCAGATCAATGTACATTTAATATGGATATCATTATTACTATTTCTACATTAGATATAATGTAATATACTGATCCCTGCCCACAGATCAATGTACCTACATTTAATAACAATATCATTAGTACTATATCCACATTACATATAATGTAATATACTGATCCCTTCCCACAGATCAAGGTACCTACCTTTAATAACAATATCATTAGTACTATATCTACCTTAGATATAATGTAATATACTGATTCCTTCCCACAGATCAAGGTAGCTACATTTAATAACAATATCATTATTACCACATCTACATTAGATATAAAGTAATATACTGATCCCTGCCCGCAGTTCAATGTACCTATATTTAATAACAACATCATTCATACCATATCTACATGAGATATGATGTAATATACTAATCCCTGCCCACAGATCAATGTATATTTAATAGCGATATCATTATTACTATATCTACATTAGATATAATGTAATATACTGATCCCTGTCCACAGATCAATGTATCTACATTTAATAACAATATCATTAGTACTATATCCACATTACATATAATGTAATATACTGACCCCTTCCCACAGATCAATGTACATATAATAACAATATCATTATTACTATTTCTACATTAGATATAATGTAATATACTGATCCCTGCCCACAGATCAAGGTACCTACCTTTAATAACAATATCATTAGTACTATATCTACATTAGATATAATGTGATATGCTGATTCCTTCCCACAGATCAAGGTGTCTGCATTTAATAACAATAGCATTATTACTATATCTACACTAGATATAATGCAATATACGGATTCCTTCCTACAGGTCAATGTACATATAATTGCAAAATCGTTATTACTATAACTACAGTAGATACAATGTAATATACAGAGTCCTTTCCTCAGATCAATGTACATTTAATATGGATATCATTATTACTATTTCAACATTAGATATAATGTAATATACTGATCCCTGCCCACAGATCAATGTACCTACATTTAATAACAATATCATTAGTACTATATCCACATTACATATAATGTAATATACTGATCCCTTCCCACAGATCAATGTACATATAATAACAATATCATTATTACTATATCTACATTAGGTATAATGTAATGTATTGACTACATCCTACAGATCATTGTACATTTAATAACATCATTCATGCTATAGCTAAATTGGATATAATATAATATACTGATCCCTTCCCACAGATCAAGGTAGCTACATTTAATAACAATATCATTATTACTATATCTACATGAGATATGATGTAATATACTAATCCCTGCCCACAGATCAATGTATATTTAGTAGCGATATCATTATTACTATATCTACATTAGATACAATGTAATATACTGATCCCTGTCCACAGATCAAGGTGCCTACATTTAATAACAATATCATTGTTACTACATCTACATTAGATATAATGTAATATACTGATCCCTGCCCACAGATCAAGGTACCTACCTTTAACAACAATATCATTAGTACTATATCTACCTTAGGTATAATGTAATATACTGATCCCTTCCCACAGATCAAGGTAGCTACATTTAATAACAATATGATTATTACTACATCTACATTAGATATAAAGTAAGATACTGATCCGTGCCCACAGTTCAATGTACATACATTTAATAACAACATCATTCATACTATATCTACATGAGATATGATGTAATATACTAATCCCTGCCCACGGATCAATGTACATATAATAGCAAAATCGTTATTACTATATCTACATTAGGTATAATGTAATGTATTGACTACATCCTACAGATCATTGTACATTTACTAACATCATTCATGCTATAGCTAAATTGGATATAATGTAATATACTGATCCCTTCCCACAGATCAATGTACCTACATTTAATAAGAACTTCATCAGTACTAGATCCACATTACATATAATGTAATATACTGATTCCTTCCCACAGATCAATGTACATTTAACAACAACATCATTCATACTATATCTACATTGGATATAATGTAGTATACTGATCCCTTACCACAGATCAATGTACATGACATATCAATATCATTGGTACTATGTCTACATTGGATATAGTGTAATATACTGGTTTATTCGCACAGACCAGTGTACATTTAATAACAATATCAATGGTACTATATCTACATTACATCTAATGTAATATACTGATCCTTTCCCACAGATCAATGTACATATCATAACAATATCATTATTACTATAACCACATTAGATATAATGTAATATACTGAGTCCTTTCCTCAGATCAATGTACATTTAATATGGATATCATTATTACTATTTCTACATTAGATATAATGTAATATACGGATTCCTTCCCACGGATCAATGTACATTTAATAACAACATCATTCATACTATATCTACATTGGATATAATGTAATGTATTGACTACATCCTACAGATCATTGTACATTTAATAACATCATTCATGCTATAGCTAAATTGGATATAATATAATATACTGATCCCTTCCCACAGATCAAGGTAGCTACATTTAATAACAATATCATTATTACTATATCTACATTAGGTATAATGTAATGTATTGACTACATCCTACAGATCATTGTACATTTAATAACATCATTCATGCTATAGCTAAATTGGATATAATATAATATACTGATCCCTTCCCACAGATCAAGGTAGCTACATTTAATAACAATATCATTATTACTATATCTACATGAGATATGATGTAATATACTAATCCCTGCCCACAGATCAATGTATATTTAATAGCGATATCATTATTACTATATCTACATTAGATATAATGTAATATACTGATCCCTGCCCACAGATCAATGTACCTACATTTAATAAGAATATCATTATTACTATATCCACATTACATATAATGTAATATACCGATTCCTTCCCACAGATCAATGTACATATAATAGCGATGTCGTTAATACCATATGTACATTAGGTATAATGTAATATACTGATCCCTCCTCACAGATCAATGTACCTACATTTCATAACAATATCATTATTACTATATCTACATTAGATATAATGTAATATACTGATCCCTTCCCACAGATCAAGGTAGGTACATTTAATAACAATATCATTATTACTACATATACATTACATATAAAGTAATATACTGATCCCTGCCCACAGTTCAATGTACCTATATTTAATAACAACATCATCCATACTATATCTACATGAGATATGATGTAATATACTAATCCCTGCCCACAGATCAATGTATATTTAATAGCGACATCATTATTACTATATCTACATTAGATATAATGTAAGGTACTGATTCCTTCCCACAGATGAAGGTATCTACGTTTAATAACAATATGATTATTACTATATCTACATTAAATATAATGCAATATACGGATTCCTTCCCACAGATCAATGTACATTTAATAACAACATCATTCATACTATATCTACCTTGGATATAATGTAATATACTGATCCCTTCCCATAGATCAGTGTACACATAATAGCAAAATCGATATTACTATATCTACATTAGGTATAATGTAATGTATTGACTACATCCTACAGATCATTGTACATTTGATAACATCATTCATGCTATAGCTAAATTGGATATAATGTAATATACTGATCCCTTCCCACAGATCAAGGTAGCTACATTTAATAACAATATCATTATTACTACATCTACATTAGATATAATGTAGTATACTGGTCCCTGCCCACATATCAAGGTACCTACCTTTAATAACAATATCATTAGTACTATATCTACATTAGATATAATGTAATATACTGATCCCTTCCCACAGATCAAGGTAGGTACATTTAATAACAATATCATTGTTACTACATATACATTACATAGAAAGTAATATACTGATCCCTGCCCACAGTTCAATGTACCGATACTTAATAACAACATCATCCATAATATATCTACATGAGATAGGATGTAATATACTAATCCCTGCCCACAGATCAATGTATATTTAATAGCGATATCACTATTACTATATCTACATTAGATATAATGTAATATACTGATCCCTGTCCACAGATCACTGTATCTACATTTAATAACAACATCATTAGTACTATATCTACATTAGATATAATGTGATATACTGATTCCTTCCCACAGATCAAGGTATCTGCAATTAATAACAATAGCATTATTACTATATCTACACTAGATATAATGCAATATACGGATTCCTTCCTACAGGTCAATGTACATATAATAGCAAAATCGTTATTACTATAACTACATTAGATATAATGTAATATACTGAGTCCTTTCCTCAGATCAATGTACATTTAATATGGATATCATTATTACTATTTCTACATTAGATATAATGCAATATACTGATCCCTGCCCACAGATCAAGGTACCTACCTTTAATAACAATATCATTAGTGCTATATCTACACTAGATATAATGCAATATACGGATTCCTTCCCACACATCAATGTACATATAATAGCAAAATCGTTATTACTATATCTACATTAGGTATAATGTAATGTATTGACTACATCCTACAGCTCATTGTACATTTATTAACATCATTCATGCTATAGCTAAATTGGATATAATGTAATATACTGATCCCTTCCTACAGATCAAGGCAGCTACATTTAACAACAACATCATTCATACTATATCTACATTGGATATGATGTAATATACTGATCCCTTCCCACAGATCAATGTACATATAATAGCAAAATCGTTAATACTATATCTACATTAGGTATAATGTAATGTATTGACTACATCGTACAGATCATTGTACATTTAATAACATCATTCATGCTATAGCCAAATTAGATATAATGTAATATACTGGTCCCTGCCCACATATCAAGGTACCTACCTTTAATAACAATATCATTAGTACTATATCTACATTAGATATAATGTAATATACTGATCCCTTCCCACAGATCAAGGTAGGTACATTTAATAACAATATCATTGTTACTACATATACATAACATAGAAAGTAATATACTGATCCCTGCCCACAGTTCAATGTACCTATACTTAATAACAACATCATCCATACTATATCTACATGAGATATGATGTAATATACTAATCCCTGCCCACAGATCAATGTATATTTAATAGCGATATCATTATTACTATATCTACATTAGATATAATGTAATATACTGATTCCTGTCCACAGATCAAGGTGCCTACATTTAATAACAATATCACTATTACTACATCTACATTAGATATAATGTAATATACTGATCCCTGCCCACAGATCAATGTACCTACATTTAATAAGAACATCATTAGTACTATATCCACATTACATATAACGTAATATACTGATTACTTCCCACAGATCAATGTACATATAATAGCAATATCGTTATTGCCATATCTACATTAGGTATAATGTAATATACTGATCCCTGCTCACAGATCAACGTACCTACATTTCATAACAATATCATTATTACTATATCTACATTAGATATAATGTAATATACTGATCACTGCCCACAGATCAAGGTACCTACCTTTAATAACAATATCATTGGTACTATATCTACCTTAGATATAATGTAATATACTGATCCCTTCCCACAGATCAAGGTAGCTACATTTAATAACAATATCATTATTACTACATCTACATTAGATATAATGTAGTATACTGGTCCCTGCCCACATATCAAGGTACCTACCTTTAATAACAATATCATTAGTACTATATCTACATTAGATATAATGTAATATACTGATCCCTTCCCACAGATCAAGGTAGGTACATTTAATAACAATATCATTGTTACTACATATACATTACATAGAAAGTAATATACTGATCCCTGCCCACAGTTCAATGTACCGATACTTAATAACAACATCATCCATAATATATCTACATGAGATAGGATGTAATATACTAATCCCTGCCCACAGATCAATGTATATTTAATAGCGATATCACTATTACTATATCTACATTAGATATAATGTAATATACTGATCCCTGTCCACAGATCACTGTATCTACATTTAATAACAACATCATTAGTACTATATCTACATTAGATATAATGTGATATACTGATTCCTTCCCACAGATCAAGGTATCTGCAATTAATAACAATAGCATTATTACTATATCTACACTAGATATAATGCAATATACGGATTCCTTCCTACAGGTCAATGTACATATAATAGCAAAATCGTTATTACTATAACTACATTAGATATAATGTAATATACTGAGTCCTTTCCTCAGATCAATGTACATTTAATATGGATATCATTATTACTATTTCTACATTAGATATAATGCAATATACTGATCCCTGCCCACAGATCAAGGTACCTACCTTTAATAACAATATCATTAGTGCTATATCTACACTAGATATAATGCAATATACGGATTCCTTCCCACACATCAATGTACATATAATAGCAAAATCGTTATTACTATATCTACATTAGGTATAATGTAATGTATTGACTACATCCTACAGCTCATTGTACATTTATTAACATCATTCATGCTATAGCTAAATTGGATATAATGTAATATACTGATCCCTTCCTACAGATCAAGGCAGCTACATTTAACAACAACATCATTCATACTATATCTACATTGGATATGATGTAATATACTGATCCCTTCCCACAGATCAATGTACATATAATAGCAAAATCGTTAATACTATATCTACATTAGGTATAATGTAATGTATTGACTACATCGTACAGATCATTGTACATTTAATAACATCATTCATGCTATAGCCAAATTAGATATAATGTAATATACTGGTCCCTGCCCACATATCAAGGTACCTACCTTTAATAACAATATCATTAGTACTATATCTACATTAGATATAATGTAATATACTGATCCCTTCCCACAGATCAAGGTAGGTACATTTAATAACAATATCATTGTTACTACATATACATAACATAGAAAGTAATATACTGATCCCTGCCCACAGTTCAATGTACCTATACTTAATAACAACATCATCCATACTATATCTACATGAGATATGATGTAATATACTAATCCCTGCCCACAGATCAATGTATATTTAATAGCGATATCATTATTACTATATCTACATTAGATATAATGTAATATACTGATTCCTGTCCACAGATCAAGGTGCCTACATTTAATAACAATATCACTATTACTACATCTACATTAGATATAATGTAATATACTGATCCCTGCCCACAGATCAATGTACCTACATTTAATAAGAACATCATTAGTACTATATCCACATTACATATAACGTAATATACTGATTACTTCCCACAGATCAATGTACATATAATAGCAATATCGTTATTGCCATATCTACATTAGGTATAATGTAATATACTGATCCCTGCTCACAGATCAACGTACCTACATTTCATAACAATATCATTATTACTATATCTACATTAGATATAATGTAATATACTGATCACTGCCCACAGATCAAGGTACCTACCTTTAATAACAATATCATTGGTACTATATCTACCTTAGATATAATGTAATATACTGATCCCTTCCCACAGATCAAGGTAGCTACATTTAATAACAATATCATTATTACTACATCTACATTAGATATAAAGTAATATACTGATCGCTGCCCACAGTTCAATGTACCGATATTTAATAACAACATCATTCATACTATATCTACATGAGATATGATGTAATATACTGATCCCTGCCCACAGATCAATGTACATATAATAACGATATCATTATTACTATTTCTACATTAGATATAATGTAATATACTGATCCCTGCCCACAGATCAAGGTACCTACCTTTAATAACAATATCATTAGTACTATATCTACATTAGATATAATGTAATATACTGATCCCTTCCCACAGATCAAGATAGCTACATTTAATAACAATATCATTATTACTACATCTACATTAGATATAATGCAATATACGGATTCCTTCCTACAGATCAATGTGCATTTAATAACAACATCATTCATACTATATCTACATTGGATATAATGTAATATACTGATCACTTCCCACAGGTCAATGTACATATAATAGCAAAATCGTTATTACTATAACTACATTAGATATAAAGTAATATACTGATCCCTGCCCACAATTCAATGTACCTATATTTAATAACAACATCATTCATACTATATCTACATGATATATGATGTAATACACTAATCCCTGCCCACAGATCAATGTATATTTAATAGCTATATCATTATTACTATATCTACATTAGATATAATGTAATATACTGATCCCTGTCCACAGATCAATGTATCTACATTTAATATCAATATCATTAGTACTATATCCACATAACATATAATGTATTATACTGATCCCTTCCCACAGATCAATGTACATATAATAACAATATCATTATTACTATTTCTACATTAGATATAATGTAATATACTGATCCCTGCCCACAGATCAAGGTACCTACCTTTAATAACAATATCATTAGTACTATATCTACATTAGATATAATGTAATATAATGATTCCTTCCCACAGATCAAGGTATCTACATTTAATAACAATATCATTATTACTATATCTACACTAGATATAATGTAATATTCGGATTCCTTCCCACGGATCAATGTACATATAATAACAACATCATTCATACTATATCTTCATTGGATATAATGTAATATACTGATCCCTTCCCACAGGTCAATGTACATATAATAGCAAAATCGTTATTACTATATCTACATTAGGTATAATGTAATGTATTGACTACAACCTACAGATCATTGTACATTTAATAACATCATTCATGCTATAGCTAAATTGGATATAATGTAATATACTGATCCCTTCCCACAGATCACGGTAGCCACATTTAATAACAATATCATTATTACTATATCTACATGAGATATGATGTAATATACTAATCCCTGCCCACAGATCAATGTATATTTAATAGCGATATCATTATTACTATATCTACATTAGATACAATGTAATATGCTGATCACTGTCCACAGATCAAGGTGCCTACATTTAATAACAATATCATTATTACTACATCTACATTAGATATAATGTAATATACTGATCCCCGCGCACAGATCAATGTACCTACATTTAATAAGAATATCATTAGTACTATATCCACATTACATATAATGTAATATACTGATTACTTCCCACAGATCAATGTACCTACATTTCATAACAATATCATTAGTACTATATCTACATTAGATATAATGTAATATACTGATCCCTTCCCACAGATCAAGGTAGCTACATTTAATAAGAATATCATTAGTACTATATCCACATTACATATAATGTAATATACTGATTACTTCCCACAGATCAATGTACCTACATTTCATAACAACATCATTCATACTATATCTACATGATATATGATGTAATACACCAATCCCTGCCCACAGATCAATGTATATTTAATAGCTATATCATTATTACTATATCTACATTAGATATAATGTAATATACTGATCCCTGTCCACAGATCAATGTATCTACATTTAATATCAATATCATTAGTACTATATCCACATTACATATAATGTATTATACTGATCCCTTCCCACAGATCAATGTACATATAATAACAATATCATTATTACTATTTCTACATTAGATATAATGTAATATACTGATCCCTCCCCACAGATCAAGGTACCTACCTTTAATAACAATATCATTAGTACTATATCTACATTAGATATAATGTAATATAATGATTCCTTCCCACAGATCAAGGTATCTACATTTAATAACAATATCATTATTACTATATCTACACTAGATATAATGTAATATTCGGATTCCTTCCCACGGATCAATGTACATATAATAACAACATCATTCATACTATATCTTCATTGGATATAATGTAATATACTGATCCCTTCCCACAGGTCAATGTACATATAATAGCAAAATCGTTATTACTATATCTACATTAGGTATAATGTAATGTATTGACTACATCCTACAGATCATTGTACATTTAATAACATCATTCATGCTATAGCTAAATTGGATATAATGTAATATACTGATCCCTTCCCACAGATCAAGGTAGCTACATTTAATAACAACATCATTATTACTATATCTACATGAGATATGATGTAATATACTTATCCCTGCCCACAGATCAATGTATACTTAATAGCGATATCATTATTACTATATCTACATTAGATATAATGTAATGTACTGATCCCTTCCCACAGATCAGTGTACATATAATAGCAAAATCGTTATTACTATATCTACATTAGGTATAATGTAATGTATTGACTACATCCTACAGATCATTGTACATTTGATAACATCATTCATGCTATAGCTAAATTGGATATAATGTAATGTACTGATCCCTTCCCACTGATCAAAGTAGCTACATTTAATAACAATATCATTATTACAATATCTATATGAGATATGATGTAATATACTAATCCCTGCCCACAGATCAATGTATATTTAATAGCGATATCATTATTACTATATCTACATTAGATACAATGTAGTATACTGATCACTGTCCACAGATCAAGGTGCCTACATTTAATAACAATATTATTATTACTACATCTACGTTAGATATAATGTAATATACTGATCCCTGCCCACAGATCAATGTACCTACGTTTAATAAGAATATCATTAGTACTATATCCACATTACATATAATGTAATAGACTGATTACTTCCCACAGGTCAATGTACATATAATAGCAATATCGTTATTGCCATATCTACATTAGGTATAATGTAATATACTGATCCCTCCTCACAGATCAATGTACCTACATTTCATAACAATATCATTATTACTATATCTACATTAGATATAATGTAATATACTGATCCCTTTCCACAGATCAAGGTAGGTACATTTAATAACAATATCATTAGTACTATATCTACATTAGATATAATGTAATATACTGATCCCTTCCCACAGATCAAGGTAGGTACATTTATTAACAATATCATTATTACTACATATACATTACATATAAAGTAATATACTGATCCCTGCCCACAGTTCAATGTACCTATATTTAATAACAACATCATCCATACTATATCCACATGAGATATGATGTAATATACTAATCCCTGCCCACAGATCAATGTATATTTAATAGCGACATCAGTATTACTATATCTACATTAGATATAATGTAATATACTGATTCCTTCCCACAGATGAAGGTATCTACGTTTAATAACAATATGATTATTACTATATCTACATTAAATATAATGCAATATACGGATTCCTTCCCACAGATCAATGTACATTTAATAACAACATCATTCATACTATATGTACCTTGGATATAATGTAATATACTGATCCCTTCCCACAGATCAGTGTACACATAATAGCAAAATCGTTATTACTATATCTACATTAGGTATAATGTAATATATTGACTACATCCTACAGATCATTGTACATTTGATAACATCATTCATGCTATAGCTAAATTGGATATAATGTAATATACTGATCCCTTCCCACAGATCAAGGTAGCTACATTTAATAACAACATCATTATTACTATATCTACATGAGATATGATGTAATATACTAATCCCTGCCCACAGATCAATGTGTATTTAATAGCGATATCATTATTACTATATCTACATTAGGTATAATGTAATATACTGATCCCTGTCCACAGATCAAGGTGCCTACATTTCATAACAATATCATTATTACTATATCTACATGAGATATGATGTAATATACTAATCCCTGTCCACAGATCAATGTACCTACATTTATTAACGATATCATTAGTACTATATCCACATTACATATAATGTATTATACTGATCCCTTCCCACAGATCAATGTACATATAATAGCAAAATCGTTATTACTATAACTACAGTAGATATAATGTAATATACAGAGTCCTTTCCTCAGATCAATGTACATTTAATATGGATATCATTATTACTATTTCTACATTAGATATAATGTAATGTACTGATCCCTTCCCACAGATCAAGGTAGCTACATTTAATAACAATATCATTATTACCACATCTACATTAGATATAAAGTAATATACTGATCCCTGCCCGCAGTTCAATGTACCTATATTTAATAACAACATCATTCATACCATATCTACATGAGATATGATGTAATATACTAATCCCTGCCCACAGATCAATGTATATTTAATAGCGATATCATTATTACTATATCTACATTAGATATAATGTAATATACTGATCCCTGTCCCCAGATCAATGTATCTACATTTAATAACAATATCATTAGTACTATATCCACATTACATATACTGTAATATACTGATCCCTTCCCACAGATCAATGTACATATAATAACAATATCATTATTACTATTTCTACATTAGATATAATGTAATATACTGATCCCTGCCCACAGATCAATGTACCTACATTTAATAACAATATCATTAGTACTATATCCACATTACATATAATGTAATATACTGATCCCTTCCCACAGATCAAGGTACCTACCTTTAATAAGAATATCATTAGTACTATATCTACCTTAGATATAATGTAATATACTGATTCCTTCCCACAGATCAAGGTAGCTACATTTAATAACAATATCATTATTACCACATCTACATTAGATATAAAGTAATATACTGATCCCTGCCCGCAGTTCAATGTACCTATATTTAATAACAACATCATTCATACCATATCTACATGAGATATGATGTAATATACTAATCCCTGCCCACAGATCAATGTATATTTAATAGCGATATCATTATTACTATATCTACATTAGATATAATGTAATATACTGATCCCTGTCCACAGATCAATGTGTCTACATTTAATAACAATATCATTAGTACTATATCCACATTACATATAATGTAATATACTGATCCCTTCCCACAGATCAATGTACATATAATAACAATATCATTATTACTATTTCTACATTAGATATAATGTAATATACTGATCCCTGCCCACAGATCAAGGTACCTACCTTTAATAACAATATCATTAGTACTATATCTACATGAGATATGATGTAATATACTAATCCCTGCCCACAGATCAATGTATATTTAGTAGCGATATCATTATTACTATATCTACATTAGATACAATGTAATATACTGATCCCTGTCCACAGATCAAGGTGCCTACATTTAATAACAATATCATTGTTACTACATCTACATTAGATATAATGTAATATACTGATCCCTGCCCACAGATCAAGGTACCTACCTTTAACAACAATATCATTAGTACTATATCTACCTTAGGTATAATGTAATATACTGATCCCTTCCCACAGATCAAGGTAGCTACATTTAATAACAATATGATTATTACTACATCTACATTAGATATAAAGTAAGATACTGATCCGTGCCCACAGTTCAATGTACATACATTTAATAACAACATCATTCATACTATATCTACATGAGATATGATGTAATATACTAATCCCTGCCCACGGATCAATGTACATATAATAGCAAAATCGTTATTACTATATCTACATTAGGTATAATGTAATGTATTGACTACATCCTACAGATCATTGTACATTTACTAACATCATTCATGCTATAGCTAAATTGGATATAATGTAATATACTGATCCCTTCCCACAGATCAATGTACCTACATTTAATAAGAACTTCATCAGTACTAGATCCACATTACATATAATGTAATATACTGATTCCTTCCCACAGATCAATGTACATTTAACAACAACATCATTCATACTATATCTACATTGGATATAATGTAGTATACTGATCCCTTACCACAGATCAATGTACATGACATATCAATATCATTGGTACTATGTCTACATTGGATATAGTGTAATATACTGGTTTATTCGCACAGACCAGTGTACATTTAATAACAATATCAATGGTACTATATCTACATTACATCTAATGTAATATACTGATCCTTTCCCACAGATCAATGTACATATCATAACAATATCATTATTACTATAACCACATTAGATATAATGTAATATACTGAGTCCTTTCCTCAGATCAATGTACATTTAATATGGATATCATTATTACTATTTCTACATTAGATATAATGTAATATACTGATTCCTTCCCACAGATCAAGGTATCTACATTTAATAACAATATCATTATTACTATATCTACACTAGATATAATGTAATATACGGATTCCTTCCCACGGATCAATGTACATTTAATAACAACATCATTCATACTATATCTACATTGGATATAATGTAATGTATTGACTACATCCTACAGATCATTGTACATTTAATAACATCATTCATGCTATAGCTAAATTGGATATAATATAATATACTGATCCCATCCCACAGATCAAGGTAGCTACATTTAATAACAATATCATTATTACTATATCTACATTAGGTATAATGTAATGTATTGACTACATCCTACAGATCATTGTACATTTAATAACATCATTCATGCTATAGCTAAATTGGATATAATATAATATACTGATCCCTTCCCACAGATCAAGGTAGCTATATTTAATAACAATATCATTATTACTATATCTACATGAGATATGATGTAATATACTAATCCCTGCCCACAGATCAATGTATATTTAATAGCGATATCATCATTACTATATCTACATTAGATATAATGTAATATACTGATCCCTGCCCACAGATCAATGTACCTACATTTAATAAGAATATCATTATTACTATATCCACATTACATATAATGTAATATACCGATTCCTTCCCACAGATCAATGTACATATAATAGCGATGTCGTTAATGCCATATCTACATTAGGTATAATGTAATATACTGATCCCTCCTCACAGATCAATGTACCTACATTTCATAACAATATCATTATTACTATATCTACATTAGATATAATGTAATATACTGATCCCTTCCCACAGATCAAGGTAGGTACATTTAATAACAATATCATTATTACTACATATACATTACATATAAAGTAATATACTGATCCCTGCCCACAGTTCAATGTACCTATATTTAATAACAACATCATCCATACTATATCTACATGAGATATGATGTAATATACTAATCCCTGCCCACAGATCAATGTATATTTAATAGCGACATCATTATTACTATATCTACATTAGATATAATGTAAGGTACTGATTCCTTCCCACAGATGAAGGTATCTACGTTTAATAACAATATGATTATTACTATATCTACATTAAATATAATGCAATATACGGATTCCTTCCCACAGATCAATGTACATTTAATAACAACATCATTCATACTATATCTACCTTGGATATAATGTAATATACTGATCCCTTCCCATAGATCAGTGTACACATAATAGCAAAATCGTTATTACTATATCTACATTAGGTATAATGTAATGTATTGACTACATCCTACAGATCATTGTACATTTGATAACATCATTCATGCTATAGCTAAATTGGATATAATGTAATATACTGATCCCTTCCCACAGATCAAGGTAGCTACATTTAATAACAATATCATTATTACTACATCTACATTAGATATAATGTAGTATACTGGTCCCTGCCCACATATCAAGGTACCTACCTTTAATAACAATATCATTAGTACTATATCTACATTAGATATAATGTAATATACTGATCCCTTCCCACAGATCAAGGTAGGTACATTTAATAACAATATCATTGTTACTACATATACATTACACAGAAAGTAATATACTGATCCCTGCCCACAGTTCAATGTACCGATACTTAATAACAACATCATCCATAATATATCTACATGAGATATGATGTAATATACTAATCCCTGCCCACAGATCAATGTATACTTAATAGCGATATCATTATTACTATATCTACATTAGATACAATGTAATATACTGATCCCGGTCCACAGATCAAGGTGCCTACATTTAATAACAATATCATTGTTACTACATCTACATTAGATATAATGTAATATACTGATCCCTGCCCACAGATCAAGGTACCTACCTTTAACAACAATATCATTAGTACTATATCTACCTTAGGTATAATGTAATATACTGATCCCTTCCCACAGATCAAGGTAGCTACATTTAATAACAATATGATTATTACTACATCTACATTAGATATAAAGTAAGATACTGATCCGTGCCCACAGTTCAATGTACATACATTTAATAACAACATCATTCATACTATATCTACATGAGATATGATGTAATATACTAATCCCTGCCCACGGATCAATGTACATATAATAGCAATATCGTTATTGCCATATCTACATTAGGTATAATGTAATATACTGATCCCTCCTCACAGATCAATGTACCTACATTTCATAACAATATCATTATTACTATATCTACATTAGATATAATGTAATATACTGATCCCTTCCCACAGATCAATGTACATATAATAGCAAAATCGTTATTACTATAACTACAGTAGATATAATGTAATATACAGAGTCCTTTCCTCAGATCAATGTACATTTAATATGGATATCATTATTACTATTTCTACATTAGATATAATGTAATATACTGATCCCTTCCCACAGATCAAGGTAGCTACATTTAATAACAATATGATTATTACTACATCTACATTAGATATAAAGTAAGATACTGATCCGTGCCCACAGTTCAATGTACATACATTTAATAACAACATCATTCATACTATATCTACATGAGATATGATGTAATATACTAATCCCTGCCCACGGATCAATGTACATATAATAGCAATATCGTTATTGCCATATCTACATTAGGTATAATGTAATATACTGATCCCTCCTCACAGATCAATGTACCTACATTTCATAACAATATCATTATTACTATATCTACATTAGATATAATGTAATATACTGATCCCTGCCCACAGATCAATCTACCTACATTTAATAACAATATCATTAGTACTATATCCACATTACATATAATGTAATATACCGATCCCTGTCCCCAGATCAATGTATCTACATTTAATAACAATATCATTAGTACTATATCCACATTACATATACTGTAATATACTGATCCCTTCCCACAGATCAATGTACATATAATAACAATATCATTATTACTATTTCTACATTAGATATAATGTAATATACTGATCCCTGCCCACAGATCAAGGTACCTACCTTTAATAACAATATCATTAGTACTATATCTACATTAGATATAATGTGATATACTGATTCCTTCCCACAGATCAAGGTGTCTGCATTTAATAACAATAGCATGATTACTATATCTACACTAGATATAATGCAATATACGGATTCCTTCCTACAGGTCAATGTACATATAATAGCAAAATCGTTATTACTATAACTACAGTAGATACAATGTAATATACAGAGTCCTTTCCTCAGATCAATGTACATTTAATATGGATATCATTATTACTATTTCTACATTAGATATAATGTAATATACTGATCCCTGCCCACAGATCAATGTACCTACATTTAATAACAATATCATTAGTACTATATCCACATTACATATAATGTAATATACTGATCCCTTCCCACAGATCAAGGTACCTACCTTTAATAACAATATCATTAGTACTATATCCACATTACATATAATGTAATATACTGATCCCTTCCCACAGATCAATGTACATATAATAACAATATCATTATTACTATTTCTACATTAGATATAATGTAATATACTGATCCCTGCCCACAGATCAAGGTACCTACCTTTAATAACAATATCATTAGTACTATATCTACATGAGATATGATGTAATATACTAATCCCTGCCCACAGATCAATGTATATTTAGTAGCGATATCATTATTACTATATCTACATTAGATACAATGTAATATACTGATCCCTGTCCACAGATCAAGGTGCCTACATTTAATAACAATATCATTGTTACTACATCTACATTAGATATAATGTAATATACTGATCCCTGCCCACAGATCAAGGTACCTACCTTTAACAACAATATCATTAGTACTATATCTACCTTAGGTATAATGTAATATACTGATCCCTTCCCACAGATCAAGGTAGCTACATTTAATAACAATATGATTATTACTACATCTACATTAGATATAAAGTAAGATACTGATCCGTGCCCACAGTTCAATGTACATACATTTAATAACAACATCATTCATACTATATCTACATGAGATATGATGTAATATACTAATCCCTGCCCACGGATCAATGTACATATAATAGCAAAATCGTTATTACTATATCTACATTAGGTATAATGTAATGTATTGACTACATCCTACAGATCATTGTACATTTACTAACATCATTCATGCTATAGCTAAATTGGATATAATGTAATATACTGATCCCTTCCCACAGATCAATGTACCTACATTTAATAAGAACTTCATCAGTACTAGATCCACATTACATATAATGTAATATACTGATTCCTTCCCACAGATCAATGTACATTTAACAACAACATCATTCATACTATATCTACATTGGATATAATGTAGTATACTGATCCCTTACCACAGATCAATGTACATGACATATCAATATCATTGGTACTATGTCTACATTGGATATAGTGTAATATACTGGTTTATTCGCACAGACCAGTGTACATTTAATAACAATATCAATGGTACTATATCTACATTACATCTAATGTAATATACTGATCCTTTCCCACAGATCAATGTACATATCATAACAATATCATTATTACTATAACCACATTAGATATAATGTAATATACTGAGTCCTTTCCTCAGATCAATGTACATTTAATATGGATATCATTATTACTATTTCTACATTAGATATAATGTAATATACTGATTCCTTCCCACAGATCAAGGTATCTACATTTAATAACAATATCATTATTACTATATCTACACTAGATATAATGTAATATACGGATTCCTTCCCACGGATCAATGTACATTTAATAACAACATCATTCATACTATATCTACATTGGATATAATGTAATGTATTGACTACATCCTACAGATCATTGTACATTTAATAACATCATTCATGCTATAGCTAAATTGGATATAATATAATATACTGATCCCATCCCACAGATCAAGGTAGCTACATTTAATAACAATATCATTATTACTATATCTACATTAGGTATAATGTAATGTATTGACTACATCCTACAGATCATTGTACATTTAATAACATCATTCATGCTATAGCTAAATTGGATATAATATAATATACTGATCCCTTCCCACAGATCAAGGTAGCTATATTTAATAACAATATCATTATTACTATATCTACATGAGATATGATGTAATATACTAATCCCTGCCCACAGATCAATGTATATTTAATAGCGATATCATCATTACTATATCTACATTAGATATAATGTAATATACTGATCCCTGCCCACAGATCAATGTACCTACATTTAATAAGAATATCATTATTACTATATCCACATTACATATAATGTAATATACCGATTCCTTCCCACAGATCAATGTACATATAATAGCGATGTCGTTAATGCCATATCTACATTAGGTATAATGTAATATACTGATCCCTCCTCACAGATCAATGTACCTACATTTCATAACAATATCATTATTACTATATCTACATTAGATATAATGTAATATACTGATCCCTTCCCACAGATCAAGGTAGGTACATTTAATAACAATATCATTATTACTACATATACATTACATATAAAGTAATATACTGATCCCTGCCCACAGTTCAATGTACCTATATTTAATAACAACATCATCCATACTATATCTACATGAGATATGATGTAATATACTAATCCCTGCCCACAGATCAATGTATATTTAATAGCGACATCATTATTACTATATCTACATTAGATATAATGTAAGGTACTGATTCCTTCCCACAGATGAAGGTATCTACGTTTAATAACAATATGATTATTACTATATCTACATTAAATATAATGCAATATACGGATTCCTTCCCACAGATCAATGTACATTTAATAACAACATCATTCATACTATATCTACCTTGGATATAATGTAATATACTGATCCCTTCCCATAGATCAGTGTACACATAATAGCAAAATCGTTATTACTATATCTACATTAGGTATAATGTAATGTATTGACTACATCCTACAGATCATTGTACATTTGATAACATCATTCATGCTATAGCTAAATTGGATATAATGTAATATACTGATCCCTTCCCACAGATCAAGGTAGCTACATTTAATAACAATATCATTATTACTACATCTACATTAGATATAATGTAGTATACTGGTCCCTGCCCACATATCAAGGTACCTACCTTTAATAACAATATCATTAGTACTATATCTACATTAGATATAATGTAATATACTGATCCCTTCCCACAGATCAAGGTAGGTACATTTAATAACAATATCATTGTTACTACATATACATTACACAGAAAGTAATATACTGATCCCTGCCCACAGTTCAATGTACCGATACTTAATAACAACATCATCCATAATATATCTACATGAGATATGATGTAATATACTAATCCCTGCCCACAGATCAATGTATACTTAATAGCGATATCATTATTACTATATCTACATTAGATACAATGTAATATACTGATCCCGGTCCACAGATCAAGGTGCCTACATTTAATAACAATATCATTGTTACTACATCTACATTAGATATAATGTAATATACTGATCCCTGCCCACAGATCAAGGTACCTACCTTTAACAACAATATCATTAGTACTATATCTACCTTAGGTATAATGTAATATACTGATCCCTTCCCACAGATCAAGGTAGCTACATTTAATAACAATATGATTATTACTACATCTACATTAGATATAAAGTAAGATACTGATCCGTGCCCACAGTTCAATGTACATACATTTAATAACAACATCATTCATACTATATCTACATGAGATATGATGTAATATACTAATCCCTGCCCACGGATCAATGTACATATAATAGCAATATCGTTATTGCCATATCTACATTAGGTATAATGTAATATACTGATCCCTCCTCACAGATCAATGTACCTACATTTCATAACAATATCATTATTACTATATCTACATTAGATATAATGTAATATACTGATCCCTTCCCACAGATCAATGTACATATAATAGCAAAATCGTTATTACTATAACTACAGTAGATATAATGTAATATACAGAGTCCTTTCCTCAGATCAATGTACATTTAATATGGATATCATTATTACTATTTCTACATTAGATATAATGTAATATACTGATCCCTTCCCACAGATCAAGGTAGCTACATTTAATAACAATATGATTATTACTACATCTACATTAGATATAAAGTAAGATACTGATCCGTGCCCACAGTTCAATGTACATACATTTAATAACAACATCATTCATACTATATCTACATGAGATATGATGTAATATACTAATCCCTGCCCACGGATCAATGTACATATAATAGCAATATCGTTATTGCCATATCTACATTAGGTATAATGTAATATACTGATCCCTCCTCACAGATCAATGTACCTACATTTCATAACAATATCATTATTACTATATCTACATTAGATATAATGTAATATACTGATCCCTGCCCACAGATCAATCTACCTACATTTAATAACAATATCATTAGTACTATATCCACATTACATATAATGTAATATACCGATCCCTGTCCCCAGATCAATGTATCTACATTTAATAACAATATCATTAGTACTATATCCACATTACATATACTGTAATATACTGATCCCTTCCCACAGATCAATGTACATATAATAACAATATCATTATTACTATTTCTACATTAGATATAATGTAATATACTGATCCCTGCCCACAGATCAAGGTACCTACCTTTAATAACAATATCATTAGTACTATATCTACATTAGATATAATGTGATATACTGATTCCTTCCCACAGATCAAGGTGTCTGCATTTAATAACAATAGCATGATTACTATATCTACACTAGATATAATGCAATATACGGATTCCTTCCTACAGGTCAATGTACATATAATAGCAAAATCGTTATTACTATAACTACAGTAGATACAATGTAATATACAGAGTCCTTTCCTCAGATCAATGTACATTTAATATGGATATCATTATTACTATTTCTACATTAGATATAATGTAATATACTGATCCCTGCCCACAGATCAATGTACCTACATTTAATAACAATATCATTAGTACTATATCCACATTACATATAATGTAATATACTGATCCCTTCCCACAGATCAAGGTACCTACCTTTAATAACAATATCATTAGTACTATATCTACCTTAGATATAATGTAATATACTGATTCCTTCCCACAGATCAAGGTAGCTACATTTAATAACAATATCATTATTACCACATCTACATTAGATATAAAGTAATATACTGATCCCTGCCCGCAGTTCAATGTACCTATATTTAATAACAACATCATTCATACCATATCTACATGAGATATGATGTAATATACTAATCCCTGCCCACAGATCAATGTATATTTAATAGCGATATCATTATTACTATATCTACATTAGATATAATGTAATATACTGATCCCTGTCCACAGATCAATGTATCTACATTTAATAACAATATCATTAGTACTATATCCACATTACATATAATGTAATATACTGACCCCTTCCCACAGATCAATGTACATATAATAACAATATCATTATTACTATTTCTACATTAGATATAATGTAATATACTGATCCCTGCCCACAGATCAAGGTACCTACCTTTAATAACAATATCATTAGTACTATATCTACATTAGATATAATGTGATATGCTGATTCCTTCCCACAGATCAAGGTGTCTGCATTTAATAACAATAGCATTATTACTATATCTACACTAGATATAATGCAATATACGGATTCCTTCCTACAGGTCAATGTACATATAATTGCAAAATCGTTATTACTATAACTACAGTAGATACAATGTAATATACAGAGTCCTTTCCTCAGATCAATGTACATTTAATATGGATATCATTATTACTATTTCAACATTAGATATAATGTAATATACTGATCCCTGCCCACAGATCAATGTACCTACATTTAATAACAATATCATTAGTACTATATCCACATTACATATAATGTAATATACTGATCCCTTCCCACAGATCAATGTACATATAATAACAATATCATTATTACTATATCTACATTAGGTATAATGTAATGTATTGACTACATCCTACAGATCATTGTACATTTAATAACATCATTCATGCTATAGCTAAATTGGATATAATATAATATACTGATCCCTTCCCACAGATCAAGGTAGCTACATTTAATAACAATATCATTATTACTATATCTACATGAGATATGATGTAATATACTAATCCCTGCCCACAGATCAATGTATATTTAGTAGCGATATCATTATTACTATATCTACATTAGATACAATGTAATATACTGATCCCTGTCCACAGATCAAGGTGCCTACATTTAATAACAATATCATTGTTACTACATCTACATTAGATATAATGTAATATACTGATCCCTGCCCACAGATCAAGGTACCTACCTTTAACAACAATATCATTAGTACTATATCTACCTTAGGTATAATGTAATATACTGATCCCTTCCCACAGATCAAGGTAGCTACATTTAATAACAATATGATTATTACTACATCTACATTAGATATAAAGTAAGATACTGATCCGTGCCCACAGTTCAATGTACATACATTTAATAACAACATCATTCATACTATATCTACATGAGATATGATGTAATATACTAATCCCTGCCCACGGATCAATGTACATATAATAGCAAAATCGTTATTACTATATCTACATTAGGTATAATGTAATGTATTGACTACATCCTACAGATCATTGTACATTTACTAACATCATTCATGCTATAGCTAAATTGGATATAATGTAATATACTGATCCCTTCCCACAGATCAATGTACCTACATTTAATAAGAACTTCATCAGTACTAGATCCACATTACATATAATGTAATATACTGATTCCTTCCCACAGATCAATGTACATTTAACAACAACATCATTCATACTATATCTACATTGGATATAATGTAGTATACTGATCCCTTACCACAGATCAATGTACATGACATATCAATATCATTGGTACTATGTCTACATTGGATATAGTGTAATATACTGGTTTATTCGCACAGACCAGTGTACATTTAATAACAATATCAATGGTACTATATCTACATTACATCTAATGTAATATACTGATCCTTTCCCACAGATCAATGTACATATCATAACAATATCATTATTACTATAACCACATTAGATATAATGTAATATACTGAGTCCTTTCCTCAGATCAATGTACATTTAATATGGATATCATTATTACTATTTCTACATTAGATATAATGTAATATACGGATTCCTTCCCACGGATCAATGTACATTTAATAACAACATCATTCATACTATATCTACATTGGATATAATGTAATGTATTGACTACATCCTACAGATCATTGTACATTTAATAACATCATTCATGCTATAGCTAAATTGGATATAATATAATATACTGATCCCTTCCCACAGATCAAGGTAGCTACATTTAATAACAATATCATTATTACTATATCTACATTAGGTATAATGTAATGTATTGACTACATCCTACAGATCATTGTACATTTAATAACATCATTCATGCTATAGCTAAATTGGATATAATATAATATACTGATCCCTTCCCACAGATCAAGGTAGCTACATTTAATAACAATATCATTATTACTATATCTACATGAGATATGATGTAATATACTAATCCCTGCCCACAGATCAATGTATATTTAATAGCGATATCATTATTACTATATCTACATTAGATATAATGTAATATACTGATCCCTGCCCACAGATCAATGTACCTACATTTAATAAGAATATCATTATTACTATATCCACATTACATATAATGTAATATACCGATTCCTTCCCACAGATCAATGTACATATAATAGCGATGTCGTTAATACCATATGTACATTAGGTATAATGTAATATACTGATCCCTCCTCACAGATCAATGTACCTACATTTCATAACAATATCATTATTACTATATCTACATTAGATATAATGTAATATACTGATCCCTTCCCACAGATCAAGGTAGGTACATTTAATAACAATATCATTATTACTACATATACATTACATATAAAGTAATATACTGATCCCTGCCCACAGTTCAATGTACCTATATTTAATAACAACATCATCCATACTATATCTACATGAGATATGATGTAATATACTAATCCCTGCCCACAGATCAATGTATATTTAATAGCGACATCATTATTACTATATCTACATTAGATATAATGTAAGGTACTGATTCCTTCCCACAGATGAAGGTATCTACGTTTAATAACAATATGATTATTACTATATCTACATTAAATATAATGCAATATACGGATTCCTTCCCACAGATCAATGTACATTTAATAACAACATCATTCATACTATATCTACCTTGGATATAATGTAATATACTGATCCCTTCCCATAGATCAGTGTACACATAATAGCAAAATCGATATTACTATATCTACATTAGGTATAATGTAATGTATTGACTACATCCTACAGATCATTGTACATTTGATAACATCATTCATGCTATAGCTAAATTGGATATAATGTAATATACTGATCCCTTCCCACAGATCAAGGTAGCTACATTTAATAACAATATCATTATTACTACATCTACATTAGATATAATGTAGTATACTGGTCCCTGCCCACATATCAAGGTACCTACCTTTAATAACAATATCATTAGTACTATATCTACATTAGATATAATGTAATATACTGATCCCTTCCCACAGATCAAGGTAGGTACATTTAATAACAATATCATTGTTACTACATATACATTACATAGAAAGTAATATACTGATCCCTGCCCACAGTTCAATGTACCGATACTTAATAACAACATCATCCATAATATATCTACATGAGATAGGATGTAATATACTAATCCCTGCCCACAGATCAATGTATATTTAATAGCGATATCACTATTACTATATCTACATTAGATATAATGTAATATACTGATCCCTGTCCACAGATCACTGTATCTACATTTAATAACAACATCATTAGTACTATATCTACATTAGATATAATGTGATATACTGATTCCTTCCCACAGATCAAGGTATCTGCAATTAATAACAATAGCATTATTACTATATCTACACTAGATATAATGCAATATACGGATTCCTTCCTACAGGTCAATGTACATATAATAGCAAAATCGTTATTACTATAACTACATTAGATATAATGTAATATACTGAGTCCTTTCCTCAGATCAATGTACATTTAATATGGATATCATTATTACTATTTCTACATTAGATATAATGCAATATACTGATCCCTGCCCACAGATCAAGGTACCTACCTTTAATAACAATATCATTAGTGCTATATCTACACTAGATATAATGCAATATACGGATTCCTTCCCACACATCAATGTACATATAATAGCAAAATCGTTATTACTATATCTACATTAGGTATAATGTAATGTATTGACTACATCCTACAGCTCATTGTACATTTATTAACATCATTCATGCTATAGCTAAATTGGATATAATGTAATATACTGATCCCTTCCTACAGATCAAGGCAGCTACATTTAACAACAACATCATTCATACTATATCTACATTGGATATGATGTAATATACTGATCCCTTCCCACAGATCAATGTACATATAATAGCAAAATCGTTAATACTATATCTACATTAGGTATAATGTAATGTATTGACTACATCGTACAGATCATTGTACATTTAATAACATCATTCATGCTATAGCCAAATTAGATATAATGTAATATACTGGTCCCTGCCCACATATCAAGGTACCTACCTTTAATAACAATATCATTAGTACTATATCTACATTAGATATAATGTAATATACTGATCCCTTCCCACAGATCAAGGTAGGTACATTTAATAACAATATCATTGTTACTACATATACATAACATAGAAAGTAATATACTGATCCCTGCCCACAGTTCAATGTACCTATACTTAATAACAACATCATCCATACTATATCTACATGAGATATGATGTAATATACTAATCCCTGCCCACAGATCAATGTATATTTAATAGCGATATCATTATTACTATATCTACATTAGATATAATGTAATATACTGATTCCTGTCCACAGATCAAGGTGCCTACATTTAATAACAATATCACTATTACTACATCTACATTAGATATAATGTAATATACTGATCCCTGCCCACAGATCAATGTACCTACATTTAATAAGAACATCATTAGTACTATATCCACATTACATATAACGTAATATACTGATTACTTCCCACAGATCAATGTACATATAATAGCAATATCGTTATTGCCATATCTACATTAGGTATAATGTAATATACTGATCCCTGCTCACAGATCAACGTACCTACATTTCATAACAATATCATTATTACTATATCTACATTAGATATAATGTAATATACTGATCACTGCCCACAGATCAAGGTACCTACCTTTAATAACAATATCATTGGTACTATATCTACCTTAGATATAATGTAATATACTGATCCCTTCCCACAGATCAAGGTAGCTACATTTAATAACAATATCATTATTACTACATCTACATTAGATATAATGTAGTATACTGGTCCCTGCCCACATATCAAGGTACCTACCTTTAATAACAATATCATTAGTACTATATCTACATTAGATATAATGTAATATACTGATCCCTTCCCACAGATCAAGGTAGGTACATTTAATAACAATATCATTGTTACTACATATACATTACATAGAAAGTAATATACTGATCCCTGCCCACAGTTCAATGTACCGATACTTAATAACAACATCATCCATAATATATCTACATGAGATAGGATGTAATATACTAATCCCTGCCCACAGATCAATGTATATTTAATAGCGATATCACTATTACTATATCTACATTAGATATAATGTAATATACTGATCCCTGTCCACAGATCACTGTATCTACATTTAATAACAACATCATTAGTACTATATCTACATTAGATATAATGTGATATACTGATTCCTTCCCACAGATCAAGGTATCTGCAATTAATAACAATAGCATTATTACTATATCTACACTAGATATAATGCAATATACGGATTCCTTCCTACAGGTCAATGTACATATAATAGCAAAATCGTTATTACTATAACTACATTAGATATAATGTAATATACTGAGTCCTTTCCTCAGATCAATGTACATTTAATATGGATATCATTATTACTATTTCTACATTAGATATAATGCAATATACTGATCCCTGCCCACAGATCAAGGTACCTACCTTTAATAACAATATCATTAGTGCTATATCTACACTAGATATAATGCAATATACGGATTCCTTCCCACACATCAATGTACATATAATAGCAAAATCGTTATTACTATATCTACATTAGGTATAATGTAATGTATTGACTACATCCTACAGCTCATTGTACATTTATTAACATCATTCATGCTATAGCTAAATTGGATATAATGTAATATACTGATCCCTTCCTACAGATCAAGGCAGCTACATTTAACAACAACATCATTCATACTATATCTACATTGGATATGATGTAATATACTGATCCCTTCCCACAGATCAATGTACATATAATAGCAAAATCGTTAATACTATATCTACATTAGGTATAATGTAATGTATTGACTACATCGTACAGATCATTGTACATTTAATAACATCATTCATGCTATAGCCAAATTAGATATAATGTAATATACTGGTCCCTGCCCACATATCAAGGTGCCTACATTTAATAACAATATCACTATTACTACATCTACATTAGATATAATGTAATATACTGATCCCTGCCCACAGATCAATGTACCTACATTTAATAAGAACATCATTAGTACTATATCCACATTACATATAACGTAATATACTGATTACTTCCCACAGATCAATGTACATATAATAGCAATATCGTTATTGCCATATCTACATTAGGTATAATGTAATATACTGATCCCTGCTCACAGATCAACGTACCTACATTTCATAACAATATCATTATTACTATATCTACATTAGATATAATGTAATATACTGATCACTGCCCACAGATCAAGGTACCTACCTTTAATAACAATATCATTGGTACTATATCTACCTTAGATATAATGTAATATACTGATCCCTTCCCACAGATCAAGGTAGCTACATTTAATAACAATATCATTATTACTACATCTACATTAGATATAAAGTAATATACTGATCGCTGCCCACAGTTCAATGTACCGATATTTAATAACAACATCATTCATACTATATCTACATGAGATATGATGTAATATACTGATCCCTGCCCACAGATCAATGTACATATAATAACGATATCATTATTACTATTTCTACATTAGATATAATGTAATATACTGATCCCTGCCCACAGATCAAGGTACCTACCTTTAATAACAATATCATTAGTACTATATCTACATTAGATATAATGTAATATACTGATCCCTTCCCACAGATCAAGATAGCTACATTTAATAACAATATCATTATTACTACATCTACATTAGATATAATGCAATATACGGATTCCTTCCTACAGATCAATGTGCATTTAATAACAACATCATTCATACTATATCTACATTGGATATAATGTAATATACTGATCACTTCCCACAGGTCAATGTACATATAATAGCAAAATCGTTATTACTATAACTACATTAGATATAAAGTAATATACTGATCCCTGCCCACAATTCAATGTACCTATATTTAATAACAACATCATTCATACTATATCTACATGATATATGATGTAATACACTAATCCCTGCCCACAGATCAATGTATATTTAATAGCTATATCATTATTACTATATCTACATTAGATATAATGTAATATACTGATCCCTGTCCACAGATCAATGTATCTACATTTAATATCAATATCATTAGTACTATATCCACATAACATATAATGTATTATACTGATCCCTTCCCACAGATCAATGTACATATAATAACAATATCATTATTACTATTTCTACATTAGATATAATGTAATATACTGATCCCTGCCCACAGATCAAGGTACCTACCTTTAATAACAATATCATTAGTACTATATCTACATTAGATATAATGTAATATAATGATTCCTTCCCACAGATCAAGGTATCTACATTTAATAACAATATCATTATTACTATATCTACACTAGATATAATGTAATATTCGGATTCCTTCCCACGGATCAATGTACATATAATAACAACATCATTCATACTATATCTTCATTGGATATAATGTAATATACTGATCCCTTCCCACAGGTCAATGTACATATAATAGCAAAATCGTTATTACTATATCTACATTAGGTATAATGTAATGTATTGACTACAACCTACAGATCATTGTACATTTAATAACATCATTCATGCTATAGCTAAATTGGATATAATGTAATATACTGATCCCTTCCCACAGATCACGGTAGCCACATTTAATAACAATATCATTATTACTATATCTACATGAGATATGATGTAATATACTAATCCCTGCCCACAGATCAATGTATATTTAATAGCGATATCATTATTACTATATCTACATTAGATACAATGTAATATGCTGATCACTGTCCACAGATCAAGGTGCCTACATTTAATAACAATATCATTATTACTACATCTACATTAGATATAATGTAATATACTGATCCCCGCGCACAGATCAATGTACCTACATTTAATAAGAATATCATTAGTACTATATCCACATTACATATAATGTAATATACTGATTACTTCCCACAGATCAATGTACCTACATTTCATAACAATATCATTAGTACTATATCTACATTAGATATAATGTAATATACTGATCCCTTCCCACAGATCAAGGTAGCTACATTTAATAAGAATATCATTAGTACTATATCCACATTACATATAATGTAATATACTGATTACTTCCCACAGATCAATGTACCTACATTTCATAACAACATCATTCATACTATATCTACATGATATATGATGTAATACACCAATCCCTGCCCACAGATCAATGTATATTTAATAGCTATATCATTATTACTATATCTACATTAGATATAATGTAATATACTGATCCCTGTCCACAGATCAATGTATCTACATTTAATATCAATATCATTAGTACTATATCCACATTACATATAATGTATTATACTGATCCCTTCCCACAGATCAATGTACATATAATAACAATATCATTATTACTATTTCTACATTAGATATAATGTAATATACTGATCCCTCCCCACAGATCAAGGTACCTACCTTTAATAACAATATCATTAGTACTATATCTACATTAGATATAATGTAATATAATGATTCCTTCCCACAGATCAAGGTATCTACATTTAATAACAATATCATTATTACTATATCTACACTAGATATAATGTAATATTCGGATTCCTTCCCACGGATCAATGTACATATAATAACAACATCATTCATACTATATCTTCATTGGATATAATGTAATATACTGATCCCTTCCCACAGGTCAATGTACATATAATAGCAAAATCGTTATTACTATATCTACATTAGGTATAATGTAATGTATTGACTACATCCTACAGATCATTGTACATTTAATAACATCATTCATGCTATAGCTAAATTGGATATAATGTAATATACTGATCCCTTCCCACAGATCAAGGTAGCTACATTTAATAACAACATCATTATTACTATATCTACATGAGATATGATGTAATATACTTATCCCTGCCCACAGATCAATGTATACTTAATAGCGATATCATTATTACTATATCTACATTAGATATAATGTAATGTACTGATCCCTTCCCACAGATCAGTGTACATATAATAGCAAAATCGTTATTACTATATCTACATTAGGTATAATGTAATGTATTGACTACATCCTACAGATCATTGTACATTTGATAACATCATTCATGCTATAGCTAAATTGGATATAATGTAATGTACTGATCCCTTCCCACTGATCAAAGTAGCTACATTTAATAACAATATCATTATTACAATATCTATATGAGATATGATGTAATATACTAATCCCTGCCCACAGATCAATGTATATTTAATAGCGATATCATTATTACTATATCTACATTAGATACAATGTAGTATACTGATCACTGTCCACAGATCAAGGTGCCTACATTTAATAACAATATTATTATTACTACATCTACGTTAGATATAATGTAATATACTGATCCCTGCCCACAGATCAATGTACCTACGTTTAATAAGAATATCATTAGTACTATATCCACATTACATATAATGTAATAGACTGATTACTTCCCACAGGTCAATGTACATATAATAGCAATATCGTTATTGCCATATCTACATTAGGTATAATGTAATATACTGATCCCTCCTCACAGATCAATGTACCTACATTTCATAACAATATCATTATTACTATATCTACATTAGATATAATGTAATATACTGATCCCTTTCCACAGATCAAGGTAGGTACATTTAATAACAATATCATTAGTACTATATCTACATTAGATATAATGTAATATACTGATCCCTTCCCACAGATCAAGGTAGGTACATTTATTAACAATATCATTATTACTACATATACATTACATATAAAGTAATATACTGATCCCTGCCCACAGTTCAATGTACCTATATTTAATAACAACATCATCCATACTATATCCACATGAGATATGATGTAATATACTAATCCCTGCCCACAGATCAATGTATATTTAATAGCGACATCAGTATTACTATATCTACATTAGATATAATGTAATATACTGATTCCTTCCCACAGATGAAGGTATCTACGTTTAATAACAATATGATTATTACTATATCTACATTAAATATAATGCAATATACGGATTCCTTCCCACAGATCAATGTACATTTAATAACAACATCATTCATACTATATGTACCTTGGATATAATGTAATATACTGATCCCTTCCCACAGATCAGTGTACACATAATAGCAAAATCGTTATTACTATATCTACATTAGGTATAATGTAATATATTGACTACATCCTACAGATCATTGTACATTTGATAACATCATTCATGCTATAGCTAAATTGGATATAATGTAATATACTGATCCCTTCCCACAGATCAAGGTAGCTACATTTAATAACAACATCATTATTACTATATCTACATGAGATATGATGTAATATACTAATCCCTGCCCACAGATCAATGTGTATTTAATAGCGATATCATTATTACTATATCTACATTAGGTATAATGTAATATACTGATCCCTGTCCACAGATCAAGGTGCCTACATTTCATAACAATATCATTATTACTATATCTACATGAGATATGATGTAATATACTAATCCCTGTCCACAGATCAATGTACCTACATTTATTAACGATATCATTAGTACTATATCCACATTACATATAATGTATTATACTGATCCCTTCCCACAGATCAATGTACATATAATAGCAAAATCGTTATTACTATAACTACAGTAGATATAATGTAATATACAGAGTCCTTTCCTCAGATCAATGTACATTTAATATGGATATCATTATTACTATTTCTACATTAGATATAATGTAATGTACTGATCCCTTCCCACAGATCAAGGTAGCTACATTTAATAACAATATCATTATTACCACATCTACATTAGATATAAAGTAATATACTGATCCCTGCCCGCAGTTCAATGTACCTATATTTAATAACAACATCATTCATACCATATCTACATGAGATATGATGTAATATACTAATCCCTGCCCACAGATCAATGTATATTTAATAGCGATATCATTATTACTATATCTACATTAGATATAATGTAATATACTGATCCCTGTCCCCAGATCAATGTATCTACATTTAATAACAATATCATTAGTACTATATCCACATTACATATACTGTAATATACTGATCCCTTCCCACAGATCAATGTACATATAATAACAATATCATTATTACTATTTCTACATTAGATATAATGTAATATACTGATCCCTGCCCACAGATCAATGTACCTACATTTAATAACAATATCATTAGTACTATATCCACATTACATATAATGTAATATACTGATCCCTTCCCACAGATCAAGGTACCTACCTTTAATAAGAATATCATTAGTACTATATCTACCTTAGATATAATGTAATATACTGATTCCTTCCCACAGATCAAGGTAGCTACATTTAATAACAATATCATTATTACCACATCTACATTAGATATAAAGTAATATACTGATCCCTGCCCGCAGTTCAATGTACCTATATTTAATAACAACATCATTCATACCATATCTACATGAGATATGATGTAATATACTAATCCCTGCCCACAGATCAATGTATATTTAATAGCGATATCATTATTACTATATCTACATTAGATATAATGTAACATACTGATCCCTGTCCACAGATCAATGTGTCTACATTTAATAACAATATCATTAGTACTATATCCACATTACATATAATGTAATATACTGATCCCTTCCCACAGATCAATGTACATATAATAACAATATCATTATTACTATTTCTACATTAGATATAATGTAATATACTGATCCCTGCCCACAGATCAAGGTACCTACCTTTAATAACAATATCATTAGTACTATATCTACATGAGATATGATGTAATATACTAATCCCTGCCCACAGATCAATGTATATTTAGTAGCGATATCATTATTACTATATCTACATTAGATACAATGTAATATACTGATCCCTGTCCACAGATCAAGGTGCCTACATTTAATAACAATATCATTGTTACTACATCTACATTAGATATAATGTAATATACTGATCCCTGCCCACAGATCAAGGTACCTACCTTTAACAACAATATCATTAGTACTATATCTACCTTAGGTATAATGTAATATACTGATCCCTTCCCACAGATCAAGGTAGCTACATTTAATAACAATATGATTATTACTACATCTACATTAGATATAAAGTAAGATACTGATCCGTGCCCACAGTTCAATGTACATACATTTAATAACAACATCATTCATACTATATCTACATGAGATATGATGTAATATACTAATCCCTGCCCACGGATCAATGTACATATAATAGCAAAATCGTTATTACTATATCTACATTAGGTATAATGTAATGTATTGACTACATCCTACAGATCATTGTACATTTACTAACATCATTCATGCTATAGCTAAATTGGATATAATGTAATATACTGATCCCTTCCCACAGATCAATGTACCTACATTTAATAAGAACTTCATCAGTACTAGATCCACATTACATATAATGTAATATACTGATTCCTTCCCACAGATCAATGTACATTTAACAACAACATCATTCATACTATATCTACATTGGATATAATGTAGTATACTGATCCCTTACCACAGATCAATGTACATGACATATCAATATCATTGGTACTATGTCTACATTGGATATAGTGTAATATACTGGTTTATTCGCACAGACCAGTGTACATTTAATAACAATATCAATGGTACTATATCTACATTACATCTAATGTAATATACTGATCCTTTCCCACAGATCAATGTACATATCATAACAATATCATTATTACTATAACCACATTAGATATAATGTAATATACTGAGTCCTTTCCTCAGATCAATGTACATTTAATATGGATATCATTATTACTATTTCTACATTAGATATAATGTAATATACTGATTCCTTCCCACAGATCAAGGTATCTACATTTAATAACAATATCATTATTACTATATCTACACTAGATATAATGTAATATACGGATTCCTTCCCACGGATCAATGTACATTTAATAACAACATCATTCATACTATATCTACATTGGATATAATGTAATGTATTGACTACATCCTACAGATCATTGTACATTTAATAACATCATTCATGCTATAGCTAAATTGGATATAATATAATATACTGATCCCATCCCACAGATCAAGGTAGCTACATTTAATAACAATATCATTATTACTATATCTACATTAGGTATAATGTAATGTATTGACTACATCCTACAGATCATTGTACATTTAATAACATCATTCATGCTATAGCTAAATTGGATATAATATAATATACTGATCCCTTCCCACAGATCAAGGTAGCTATATTTAATAACAATATCATTATTACTATATCTACATGAGATATGATGTAATATACTAATCCCTGCCCACAGATCAATGTATATTTAATAGCGATATCATCATTACTATATCTACATTAGATATAATGTAATATACTGATCCCTGCCCACAGATCAATGTACCTACATTTAATAAGAATATCATTATTACTATATCCACATTACATATAATGTAATATACCGATTCCTTCCCACAGATCAATGTACATATAATAGCGATGTCGTTAATGCCATATCTACATTAGGTATAATGTAATATACTGATCCCTCCTCACAGATCAATGTACCTATATTTAATAACAACATCATTCATACCATATCTACATGAGATATGATGTAATATACTAATCCCTGCCCACAGATCAATGTATATTTAATAGCGATATCATTATTACTATATCTACATTAGATATAATGTAATATACTGATCCCTTCCCACAGATCAAGGTAGGTACATTTAATAACAATATCATTATTACTACATATACATTACATATAAAGTAATATACTGATCCCTGCCCACAGTTCAATGTACCTATATTTAATAACAACATCATCCATACTATATCTACATGAGATATGATGTAATATACTAATCCCTGCCCACAGATCAATGTATATTTAATAGCGACATCATTATTACTATATCTACATTAGATATAATGTAAGGTACTGATTCCTTCCCACAGATGAAGGTATCTACGTTTAATAACAATATGATTATTACTATATCTACATTAAATATAATGCAATATACGGATTCCTTCCCACAGATCAATGTACATTTAATAACAACATCATTCATACTATATCTACCTTGGATATAATGTAATATACTGATCCCTTCCCATAGATCAGTGTACACATAATAGCAAAATCGTTATTACTATATCTACATTAGGTATAATGTAATGTATTGACTACATCCTACAGATCATTGTACATTTGATAACATCATTCATGCTATAGCTAAATTGGATATAATGTAATATACTGATCCCTTCCCACAGATCAAGGTAGCTACATTTAATAACAATATCATTATTACTACATCTACATTAGATATAATGTAGTATACTGGTCCCTGCCCACATATCAAGGTACCTACCTTTAATAACAATATCATTAGTACTATATCTACATTAGATATAATGTAATATACTGATCCCTTCCCACAGATCAAGGTAGGTACATTTAATAACAATATCATTGTTACTACATATACATTACACAGAAAGTAATATACTGATCCCTGCCCACAGTTCAATGTACCGATACTTAATAACAACATCATCCATAATATATCTACATGAGATATGATGTAATATACTAATCCCTGCCCACAGATCAATGTATACTTAATAGCGATATCATTATTACTATATCTACATTAGATACAATGTAATATACTGATCCCGGTCCACAGATCAAGGTGCCTACATTTAATAACAATATCATTGTTACTACATCTACATTAGATATAATGTAATATACTGATCCCTGCCCACAGATCAAGGTACCTACCTTTAACAACAATATCATTAGTACTATATCTACCTTAGGTATAATGTAATATACTGATCCCTTCCCACAGATCAAGGTAGCTACATTTAATAACAATATGATTATTACTACATCTACATTAGATATAAAGTAAGATACTGATCCGTGCCCACAGTTCAATGTACATACATTTAATAACAACATCATTCATACTATATCTACATGAGATATGATGTAATATACTAATCCCTGCCCACGGATCAATGTACATATAATAGCAATATCGTTATTGCCATATCTACATTAGGTATAATGTAATATACTGATCCCTCCTCACAGATCAATGTACCTACATTTCATAACAATATCATTATTACTATATCTACATTAGATATAATGTAATATACTGATCCCTTCCCACAGATCAATGTACATATAATAGCAAAATCGTTATTACTATAACTACAGTAGATATAATGTAATATACAGAGTCCTTTCCTCAGATCAATGTACATTTAATATGGATATCATTATTACTATTTCTACATTAGATATAATGTAATATACTGATCCCTTCCCACAGATCAAGGTAGCTACATTTAATAACAATATCATTATTACCACATCTACATTAGATATAAAGTAATATACTGATCCCTGCCCGCAGTTCAATGTACCTATATTTAATAACAACATCATTCATACCATATCTACATGAGATATGATGTAATATACTAATCCCTGCCCACAGATCAATGTATATTTAATAGCGATATCATTAGTACTATATCCACATTACATATAACGTAATATACTGATTACTTCCCACAGATCAATGTACATATAATAGCAATATCGTTATTGCCATATCTACATTAGGTATAATGTAATATACTGATCCCTGCTCACAGATCAACGTACCTACATTTCATAACAATATCATTATTACTATATCTACATTAGATATAATGTAATATACTGATCACTGCCCACAGATCAAGGTACCTACCTTTAATAACAATATCATTAGTACTATATCTACCTTAGATATAATGTAATATACTGATCTCTTCCCACAGATCAAGGTAGCTACATTTAATAACAATATCATTATTACTACATCTACATTAGATATAAAGTAATATACTGATCGCTGCCCACCGTTCAATGTACCTATATTTAATAACAACATCATTCATACTATATCTACATGAGATATGATGTAATATACTAATCCCTGCCCACAGATCAATGTACATATAATAACGATATCATTATTACTATTTCTACATTAGATATAATGTAATATACTGATCCCTGCCCACAGATCAAGGTACCTACCTTTAATAACAATATCATTAGTACTATATCTACATTAGATATAATGTAATATACTGATCCCTTCCCACAGATCAAGATAGCTACATTTAATAACAATATCATTATTACTACATCTACATTAGATATAATGCAATATACGGATTCCTTCCTACAGATCAATGTACATTTAATAACAACATCATTCATACTATATCTACATTGGATATAATGTAATATACTGATCACTGCCCACAGGTCAATGTACATATAATAGCAAAATCGTTATTACTATAACTACATTAGATATAATGTAATATACTGAGTCCTTTCCTCAGATCAATGTACATTTAATATGGATATCATTATTACTATTTCTACATTAGATATAATGTAATGTACTGATCCCCGCCCACAGATCAAGGTACCTACCTTTAATAACAATATCGATAGTGCCATATCAACAATGGATATAATGTAATATACTGATCCCTTCCCACAGATCAAGGTAGCTACATTTAACAACAACATCATTCATACTATACCTACATTGGATATAATGTAATATACTGATCCCTTCCCACAGATCAATGTACATATAATAGCAAAATCGTTATTACTATATCTACATTAGGTATAATGTAATGTATTGACTACATCCTACAGATCATTGTACATTTAATAACATCATTCACGCTACAGCTAAATTGGATATAATGTAATATAGTGATCACTTCCCACAGATCAAGGTAGCTACATTTAATACCAATATCATTATTACTATATCCTCATGAGATATGATGTAATATACTAATCCCTGCCCACAGATCAATGTATATTTAATAGGGATATCATTATTACTATATCTACATTAGATATAATGTAATATACCTAGTCCTTTCCTCAGATCAATGTACATTTAATATGGATATCATTATTACTACATCTACATTAGATATAATGTAATATACCGATCCCTGCCCACAGATCAATGTACCTACATTTAATAAGAATATCATTAGTACTATATCCACATTACATATAATGTAATATACTGATTACTTCCCACAGATCAATGTACATGTAATAGCAATATCGTTATTGCCATATCTACTTTAGGTATAATGTAATGTACTGATCCCTGCTCACAGATCAATGCACCAACATTTCATAACAATATCATTATTACTATATCTACATTAGATATAATGTAATATACTTATCCCTGCCCACAGATCAAGGTACCTACCTTTAATAACAATATCATTAGTACTATATCCACATTACATATAATATAATATACTGATCCCTTCCCACAGATCAATGTACATATAATAACAATATCATTATTACTATTTCTACATTAGATATATTGTAATATACTGATCCCTGCCCACAGATCAATGTACCTACCTTTAATAACAATATCATTAGTAGTATATCTACATTAGATATAATGTAATATACTGATTCCCTCCCACAGATCAAGGTATCTACATTTAATAACTGTATCATTATTACTATATCTACACTAGATATAATGTAATATACGGATTCCTTCCCACGGATCAATGTACATTTAATAACAACATCATTCATACTATATCTACATTGGATATAATGTAATATACTGGTCCCTTCCCACAGGTCAATGTACATATAATAGCAAAATCGTTATTACTATACCTACATTAGGTATAATGTAATGTATTGTCTACATCCTACAGATCATTGTACATTTGATAACATCATTCATGCTATAGCTAAATTGGATATAATGTAATATACTGATCCCTTCCCACAGATCAAGGTAGCTACATTTAATAACAATATCATTATTACAATATCTACATGAGATATGATGTAATATACTAATCCCTGCCCACAGATCAATGTATATTTAATAGCGATATCATTATTACTATATCTACATTAGATACAATGTAATATACTGATCACTGTCCACAGATCAAGGTGCCTACATTTAATAACAATATCATTATTACTACATCTACATTAGATATAATGTAGTATACTGATCCCTGCCCACAGATCAATGTAGCTACATTTAATAACAATATCATTAGTACTATATCTACATTAGATATAATGTAATATACTGATTCCTTCCCACAGATCATGGTATATTTAATACCGATATCATTATTGCTATATCTACATTAGGTATAATGTCATATACTGATTCCTTCCCACAGATCACGGTATATTTAATACCGATATCATTATTGCTATATCTACATTAGATATAATGTAATATACTGATCCCTGTCCACAGATCAAGGTACCTACATTTAATAACAATGTAATTATTACTATATCTACATTAGATATAATGTAATATACTGATTCCTCCCCACAGATCAAGGTATCTGCATTTAATAACAATATCATTATTACAGTATCTACACTAGATGTAATGCAATATACGGATTCCTTCCAACAGATCAAAGTACATTTAATAACATCATTCATGCTACAGCTAAATTGGATATAATGTAATATACTGATCCCTTCCCACAGGTCAAGGTAGCTACATTTAATAACAATATCTTTATTACTATATCTACACTAGATATAATGTAATATACGGATTCCTTCCCACGGATCAATGTACATTTAATAACAACATCATTCATACTATATCTACATTGGATATAATGTAATATACTGATCCCTTCCCACAGGTCAATGTACATATAATAGCAAAATCGATATTACTATAACTAGATTAGATATAATGTAATATATCTAGTCCTTTCCTCAGATCAATGTACATTTAATATGGATATCATTATTACTATTTCTACATTAGATATAATGTAATATACTGATCCCTGCCCACAGATCAAGGTACCTACCTTCAATAACAATATCATTAGTACTATATCTACATTAGATATAATGTAATATACTGATCCCTTCCCACAGATCAAGGTAGCTACATTTAATAACAATATCATTATTACTACATCTACATTAGATATAATGTAATATACTGATCCCTGCCCACAGATCAATGTACCTACATTTAATAAGAATATCATTAGTACTATATCCACATTACATATAATGTAATATACTGATTACTTCCCACAGATCAATGTACATATAATAGCAATGTCGTTATTGCCATATCTACATTAGGTATAATGTAATATACTGATCCCTCCTCACAGATCTATGTACCTACATTTCATAAGAATATCATTATTACTATATCTACATTAGATATAATGTAATATACTGATCCCTGCCCACATATCAAGGTACCTACCTTTAATGACAGTATCATTAGTACTATATCTACATTAGATATAATGTAATATACTGATCCCTTCCCACAGATCAAGGTAGGTACATTTAATAACAATATCATTATTACTACATATACATTACATATAAAGTAATATACTGATCCCTGCCCACAGTTCAATGTGCCTATATTTAATAACAACATCATCCATACTATATCTACATGAGATATGATGTAATATACTAATCCCTGCCCACAGATCAATGTATATTTAATAGCGACATCATTATTACTATATCTACATTAGATATAATGTAATATACTGATCCCTGTCCACAGATCATTGTATCTACATTTAATAACAATATCATTAGTACTATATGTACATTAGATATAATGTGATATACTGATTCCTTCCCACAGATCAAGGTATCTGCATTTAATAACAATAGCATTATTACTATATCTACACTAGATATAACGCAATATACGGATTCCTTCCTACAGGTCAATGTACATATAATAGCAAAATCGTTATTACTATAACTACATTAGATATAATGTAATATACTGAGTACTTTCCTCAGATCAATGTACATTTAATATGGATATCATTATTACTATTTCTACATTAGATATAATGCAATATACTGATCCCTGCCCACAGATCAAGGTACCTACCTTTAATAACAATATCATTAGTACTATAACTACATTAGATATAATGTAATACACTGATTCCTTCCCACATATCAAGGTATCTACATTTAATAACAATATCATTGTTACTATATCTACATTAAATATAATGCAATATACGGATTCCTTCCCACAGGTCAATGTACATATAATAGCAATATCGTTATTGCCATATCTACATTAGGTATAATGTAATATACTGATCCCTCCTCACAGATCAATGTACCTACATTTCATAACAATATCATTATTACTATATCTACATTAGATATAATGTAATATACTGATCCCTTCCCACAGATCAAGGTAGGTACATTTAATAACAAAATCATTAGTACTATATCTACATTAGATATAATGTAATATACTGATCCCTTCCCACAGATCAAGGTAGGTACATTTAATAACAATATCATTATTACTACATATACATTACATATAAAGTAATATACTGATCCCTTCCCACAGGTCAAGGTAGCTACATTTAATAACAATATCTTTATTACTATATCTACACTAGATATAATGTAATATACGGATTCCTTCCCACGGATCAATGTACATATAATAACAATATCATTATTACTATTTCTACATTAGATATAATGTAATATACTGATCCATGCCCACAGATCAAGGTACCTACCTTTAATAACAATATCATTAGTAGTATATCTACATTAGATATAATGTAATATACTGATTCCCTCCCACAGATCAAGGTATCTACATCTAATAACTGTATCATTATTACTATATCTACACTAGATATAATGTAATATACGGATTCCTTCCCACGGATCAATGTACATTTAATAACGACATCATTCATACTATATCTACATTGGATATAATGTAATATACTGGTCCCTTCCCACAGGTCAATGTACATATAATAGCAAAATCGTTATTACTATACCTACATTAGGTATAATGTAATGTATTGACTACATCCTACAGATCATTGTACATTTAATAACATCATTCATGCTATAGCTAAATTGGATATAATGTAATATACTGATCCCTTCCCACAGATCACGTAGCTACATTTAATAACAATATCATTATTACTATATCTACATGAGATATGATGTAATATACTAATCCCTGCCCACAGATCAATGTATATTTAATAGCGATATCATTATTACTATATCTACATTAGATACAATGTAATATGCTGATCACTGTCCACAGATCAAGGTGCCTACATTTAATAACAATATCATTATTACTACATCTACATTAGATATAATGTAATATACTGATCCCTGCCCACAGATCAATGTACCTACATTTAATAATAATATCATTAGTACTATATCCACATTACATATAATGTAATATACTGATTACTTCCCACAGATCAATGTACATATAATAGCAATATCGTTATTGCCATATCTACATTAGGTATAATGTAATATACTGATCCCTCCTCACAGATCAATGTACCTACATTTCATAACAATATCATTATTACTATATCTACATTAGATATAATGTAATATACTGATCCGTGCCCACAGATCAAGGTACCTACCTTTAATAACAATATCATTAGTACTATATCTACATTAGATATAATGTAATATACTGATCCCTTCCCACAGATCAAGGTAGCTACATTTAATAACAATATCATTATTACTACATCTACATTAGATATAAAGTAATATACTGATCCCTGCCCACAATTCAATGTACCTATATTTAATAACAACATCATTCATACTATATCTACATGATATATAATGTAATACACTAATCCCTGCCCAGAGATCAATGTATATTTAATAGCTATATCATTATTACTATATCTACATTAGATATAATGTAATACACTGATCCCTGTCCACAGATCAATGTATCTACATTTAATATCAATATCATTAGTACTATATCCACATTACATATAATGTATTATACTGATCCCTGCCCACAGATCAAGGTACCTACCTTTAATAACAATATCATTAGTACTATATCTACATTAGATATAATGTAATATAATGATTCCTTCCCACAGATCAAGGTATCTACATTTAATAACAATATCATTATTACTATATCTACACTAGATATAATGTAATATTCGGATTCCTTCCCACGGATCAATGTACATATAATAACAACATCATTCATACTATATCTTCATTGGATATAATGTAATATACTGATCCCTTCCCACAGGTCAATGTACATATAATAGCAAAATCGTTATTACTATATCTACATTAGGTATAATGTAATGTATTGACTACATCCTACAGATCATTGTACATTTAATAACATCATTCATGCTATAGCTAAATTGGATATAATGTAATATACTGATCCCTTCCCACAGATCAAGGTAGCTACATTTAATAACAACATCATTATTACTATATCTACATGAGATATGATGTAATATACTAATCCCTGCCCACAGATCAATGTATACTTAATAGCGATATCATTATTACTATATCTACATTAGATATAATGTAATGTACTGATCCCTTCCCACAGATCAGTGTACATATAATAGCAAAATCGTTATTACTATATCTACATTAGGTATAATGCAATGTATTGACTACATGCTACAGATCATTGTACATTTGATAACATCATTCATGCTATAGCTAAATTGGATATAATGTAATGTACTGATCCCTTCCCACTGACCAAAGTAGCTACATTTAATAACAATATCATTATTACAATATCTATATGAGATATGATGTAATATACTAATCCCTGCCCACAGATCAATGTATATTTAATAGCGATATCATTATTACTATATCTACATTAGATACAATGTAGTATACTGATCACTGTCCACAGATCAAGGTGCCTACATTTAATAACAATATTATTATTACTACATCTACGTTAGATATAATGTAATATACTGATCCCTGCCCACAGATCAATGTACCTACGTTTAATAAGAATATCATTAGTACTATATCCACATTACATATAATGTAATATACTGATTACTTCCCACAGGTCAATGTACATATAATAGCAATATCGTTATTGCCATATCTACATTAGGTATAATGTAATATACTGATCCCTCCTCACAGATCAATGTACCTACATTTCATAACAATATCATTATTACTATATCTACATTAGATATAATGTAATATACTGATCCCTTCCCACAGATCAAGGTAGGTACATTTAATAACAATATCATTAGTACTATATCTACATTAGATATAATGTAATATACTGATCCCTTCCCACAGATCAAGGTAGGTACATTTAATAACAATATCATTATTACTACATATACATTACATATAAAGTAATATACTGATCCCTGCCGACAGTTCAATGTACCTATATTTAATAACAACATCATCCATACTATATCTACATGAGATATGATGTAATATACTAATCCCTGCCCACAGATCAATGTATGTTTAATAGCGACATCATTATTACTATATCTACATTAGATATAATGTAATATACTGATTCCTTCCCACAGATGAAGGTATCTACGTTTAATAACAATATGATTATTACTATATCTACATTAAATATAATGCAATATACGGATTCCTTCCCACAGATCAATGTACATTTAATAACAACATCATTCATACTATATCTACCTTGGATATAATGTAATATACTGATCCCTTCCCACAGATCAGTGTACACATAATAGCAAAATCGTTATTACTATATCTACATTAGGTATAATGTAATGTATTGACTACATCCTACAGATCATTGTACATTTGATAACATCATTCATGCTATAGCTAAATTGCATATAATGTAATATACTGATCCCTTCCCACAGATCAAGGTAGCTACATTTAATAACAATATCATTATTACTATATCTACATGAGATATGATGTAATATACTAATCCCTGCCCACAGATCAATGTATATTTAATAGCGATATCATTATTACTATATCTACATTAGATATAATGTAATATACTAATCCCTGCCCACAGATCAAGGTACCTACCTTTAATAACAATATCATTAGTACTATATCTACCTTAGATATAATGTAATATACTGATCCCTTCCCACAGATCAAGGTAGCTACATTTAATAACAATATCATTATTACCACATCTACATTAGATATAAAGTAATATACTGATCCCTGCCCGCAGTTCAATGTACCTATATTTAATAACAACATCATTCATACCATATCTACATGAGATATGATGTAATATACTAATCCCTGCCCACAGATCAATGTATATTTAATAGCGATATCATTATTACTATATCTACATTAGATATAATGTAATATACTGATCCCTGTCCACAGATCAATGTATCTACATTTAATAACAATATCATTAGTACTATATCCACATTAAATATAATGTAATATACTGATCCCTGTCCACAGATCAAGGTATCTACATTTAATAACAATATCATTATTACAATATCTACATTAGATATAATGGAATATACGGATTCCTTCCTACAGATCAATGTACATTTAATAACAACATCATTCATACTATATCTACATTGGACATAATGTAATATACTGATCACTTCCCACAGGTCAATGTACATATAATAGCAAAATCGTTATTACTATAACTACATTAGATATAATGTAATATACTGATTCCTTCCCACAGATCAAGGTATCTACATTTAATAACAATATCACTATTACTATATCTACACTAGATATAATGCAATATACGGATTCCTTCCTACAGATGAAGGTACCTACCTTTAATAACAATATCATTAGTACTATATCTACCTTAGATATAATGTAATATACTGATCCCTTCCCACAGATCAAGGTAGCTACATTTAATAACAATATCATTATTACTACATCTACATTAGATATAAAGTAATATACTGATCCCTGCCCACAGTTCAATGTACCTATATTTAATAACAACATCATTCATACTATATCTACATGAGATATGATGTAATATACTAATCCCTGCCCACAGATCAATGTATATTTAATAGCGATATCATTATTACTATATCTACATTAGATATAATGTAATATACTGATCCCTGTCCACAGATCAAGGTATCTACATTTAATAACAATATCATTATTACTATATCTACACTAGATATAATGGAATATACGGATTCCTTCCTACAGATCAATGTACATTTAATAACAACATCATTCATACTATATCTACATTGGACATAATGTAATATACTGATCACTTCCCACAGGTCAATGTACATATAATAGCAAAATCGTTATTACTATAACTACATTAGATATAATGTAATATAATGAGTCCTTTCCTCAGATCAATGTACATTTAATATGGATATCATTATTACTATTTCTACATTAGATATAATGTAATATACTGATCCCCGCCCACAGATCAAGGTACCTACCTTTAATAACAATATCAATAGTGCTATATCAACAATGGATATAATGTAATATACTGATCCCTTCCCACAGATCAAGGTAGCTACATTTAACAACAACATCATTCATACTATACCTACATTGGATATAATGTAATATACTGATCCCTTCCCACAGATCAAGGTAGGTACATTTAATAACAATATCATTATTACTACATATACATTACATATGAAGTAATATACTGATCCCTGCCCACAGATCAATGTACCTACATTTAATAAGAATATCATTATTACTATATCCACATTACATATAATGTAATATACGGACTACTTCCCACAGATCAATGTACATATAATAGCGATGTCGTTATTGCCATATCTACATTAGGTATAATGTAATATACTGATCCCTCCTCACAGATCAATGTACCTACATTTCATAACAATATCATTATTACTATATCTACATTAGATATAATGTAATATACTGATCCCTTCCCACAGATCAAGGTAGGTATATTTAATAACAATATCATTAGTACTATATCTACAATAGATATAATGTAATATACTGATCCCTTCCCACAGATCAAGGTAGGTACATTTAATAACAATATCATTATTACTACATATACATTACATATAAAGTAATATACTGATCCCTGCCCACAGTTCAATGTACCTATATTTAATAACAACATCATCCATACTATATCTACATGAGATATGATGTAATATACTAATCCCTGCCCACAGATCAATGTATGTTTAATAGCGACATCATTATTACTATATCTACATTAGATATAATGTAATATACTGATTCCTTCCCACAGATGAAGGTATCTACGTTTAATAACAATATGATTATTACTATATCTACATTAAATATAATGCAATATACGGATTCCTTCCCACAGATCAATGTACATTTAATAACAACATCATTCATACTATATCTACCTTGGATATAATGTAATATACTGATCCCTTCCCACAGATCAGTGTACACATAATAGCAAAATCGTTATTACTATATCTACATTAGGTATAATGTAATGTATTGACTACATCCTACAGATCAGTGTACATTTGATAACATCATTCATGCTATAGCTAAATTGGATATAATGTAATATACTGATCCCTTCCCAGAGATCAAGGTAGCTACATTTAATAACAATATCATTATTACAATATCTACATGAGATATGATGTAATATACTAATCCCTGCCCACAGATCAATGTATATTTAGTAGCGATATCATTATTACTATATCTACATTAGATATAATGTAATATACTGATTCCTTCCCACAGATCACGGTATATTTAATACCGATATCATTATTGCTATATCTACATTAGATATAATGTAATATACTGATCCCTGTCCACAGATCAAGGTACCTACATTTAATAACAATGTAATTATTACTATATCTACATTAGATATAATGTAATATACTGATTCCTCCCCACAGATCAAGGTATCTGCATTTAATAACAATATCATTATTACAGTATCTACACTAGATGTAATGCAATATACGGATTCCTTCCTACACATCAAGGTACCTACCTTTAATAACAATATCATTAGTACTATATCTACCTTAGATATAATGTAATATACTGATCCCTTCCCACAGATCGAGGTAGCTACATTTAATAACAATATCATTATTACTACATCTACATTAGATATAAAGTAATATACTGATCCCTGCCCACAGTTCAATGTACCTATATTTAATAACAACATCATTCATACTATATCTACATGAGATATGATGTAATATACTAATCCCTGCCCACAGATCAATGTATATTTAATAGCGATATCATTATTACTATATCTACATTAGATATAATGTAATATACTGATCCCTGTCCACAGATCAAGGTATCTACATTTAATAACAATATCATTATTACTATATCTAGACTAGATATAATGGAATATACGGATTCCTTCCTACAGATCAATGTACATTTATTAACAACATCATTCATACTATATCTACATTGGATATAATGTAATATACTGATCACTTCCCACAGGTCAAAGTACATATAATAGCAAAATCGTTATTACTATAACTACATTAGATATAATGTAATATAATGAGCCCTTTCCTCAGATCAATGTACACTTAATATGGATATCATTATTACTATTTCTACATTAGATATAATGTAATATACTGATCCCCGCCCACAGATCAAGGTACCTACCTTTAATAACAATATCAATAGTGCTATATCAACAATGGATATAATGTAATATACTGATCCCTTCCGACAGATCAAGGTAGCTACATTTAACAACAACATCATTCATACTATACCTACATTGGATATAATGTAATATACTGATCCCTTCCCACAGATCAATGTACATATAATAGCAAAATCGTTATTACTATATCTACATTAGGTATAATGTAATGTATTGACTACATCCTACAGATCATTGTACATTTAATAACATCATTCATGCTATAGCTAAATTGGATATAATGTAATATACTGATCCCTTCCCACAGATCAAGGTAGCTACATTTAATAACAACATCATTATTACTATATATACATGAGATATGATGTAATATACTAATCCCTGCCCACAGATCAATGTATACTTAATCGCGATATCATTATTACTATATCTACATTAGATATAATGTAATATACTGATCCCTGCCCACAGATCAAGGTACCTACCTTTAACTACAATATCATTAGTACTATATCTACCTTAGATATAATGTAATATACTGATCCCTTCCCACAGATCAAGGTAGCTACATTTAATAACAATATGATTATTACTACATCTACATTAGATATAAAGTAAAATACAGATCCGTGCCCACAGTTCAATGTACATACATTTAATAACAACATCATTCATACTATATCTACATGAGATATGATGTAATATACTAATCCCTGCCCACGGATCAATGTACATATAATAGCAAAATCGTTATTACTATATCTACATTAGGTGTAATGTAATGTATTGACTACATCCTACAGATCATTGTACATTTACTAACATCATTCATGCTATAGCTAAATTGGATATAATGTAGTATACTGATCCCTTACCACAGATCAATGTACATGACATATCAATATCATTGGTACTATGTCTACATTGGATATAGTGTAATATACTGGTTTATTCGCACAGACCAGTGTACATTTAATAACAATATCAATGGTACTATATCTAAATTACATCTAATGTAATATACTGATCCTTTCCCACAGATCAATGTACATATCATAACAATATCATTATTACTATAACCACATTAGATATAATGCAATATACTGAGTCCTTTCCTCAGATCAATGTACATTTAATATGGATATCATTATTACTATTTCTACATTAGATATAATGTAATATACTGATTCCTTCCCACAGATCAAGGTATCTACATTTAATAACAATATCATTATTACTATATCTACACTAGATATAATGTAATATACGGATTCCTTCCCACGCATCAATGTACATTTAAGGGGGTAGACACGGCACGAGACCTGTCCGATTCGGGACGTCGGTATTACAGCAGTTTTTTCGTTGGGCCGTTGGGCCTGGTGGAGCCACTTGCGTGGTCTGTTACGAACTTGAAAGGTTTAATTCTCAGCTAGCGTCCGCGCAACACGATCTAGGAATGCAACAGCGCCTCAAGCATTTTTACAAACACATTCAAACGCTCATCTCGCCAGAGGCTTCGCGACGATCCGCCTGAAGAACGAAAGCGAAACATTGGCGCGTGGTTAGAGTGAGATGTAGGGTGATCATGCTATCCTTCTTTCAACCTAAATGATAGAATTGTCCCGCTCCGATAAATTCTGACTGACTGAACGCGTGGGTTTTATATAGCGCACCGTAGCACCCCTCGCTGCTGAAAAATATATGCCTACTCTGAAGAACCGAAGGAACGTGCAATCTGAGAAACTTTTTAAAAAAAGTTATTAACTTCTTTAAATAAATGTTTCTTAATTAATAAAAATATACAGGATACGTCATGCAATTTCTGACGGGTTATATCTTGAATTTGATAAGAGATAGGAAAAAGCTGTTTATGTAAAAGTTCAATGGTATGATAATGTCTATTTTTCTGTGATGTCATCTTCTCCGTGAATGCAACAATGCACTCAAAAATGCAAATCCACTTTTTATTTAAATGGAATTGCATCAATTTTTACTTGTGTCAACTCCTTGAAACATTCTGCATAAAAAAGTACTAAGTATGGTATTATTAGAACTAATAAATGGAGGGACCTCGCATATATTCAGCCGAGATGTCAAATCTCGAATTAGATGCGACGACCAGCCAAGCGTGAACGTAGAAAGGGACAGACAGTGGAGGAGAGAGAGAGCGGTCTAATGATCAAAGGAAAGAGCCGAAACGTATCGGTGTAACTAATACTAATTCAATTATAAAACTTTTTTATTTTTGACTTTTTTTTACTGAAACTTTTACTAGCGCATTGGTGAAATTTTTCTGATTAAAATGACACCAAACACGATATAGTTTGAATGGGGGAGGTTTGTTATGGGGCGCTGTGGAAAATCCAGGCGAGCGGCAGTCATATCTTAGCGAAAGGGGACAATCTCAACATTCAGAATGAGAGAAGGACAGCATGACTGTAGTGCGTCTCACTCAGCGTTCGGGCGATGTTGCCTTTTTCGCTTGCCTTCGTAGCACAGTTCGAGTGACGTAATCAAGCTAACGCTTGATTCTGACTACGATTCCAAATCGGCAGCCTTTCTACTTAGACGCCACCTTATAACTACTAGCTGAACTAAATTTGTCACGTGACTTGCTCTGTAGTATCCAGATAATGGCGGAACTCGTCTTTGGGAATGCTTTTACGGGAATCGGTTATTCGTCCTTATACGAGAAGATCTTGAGCTGAATAAGGGCTCATTCGAAAGAGGAAGGTTCAATGCAGGGCGGTCAACTCACCGTTTGAGTCACAAAACTCTTTTAGTGGCCTAAAAATGCTTCCAATTTGCAACTGCATGTTGTCGATTTTTTCTTCTACTTTTGACACTGATATTATTAAATATGCACATAATCTCGTTAAACCATGAGTTGACCGCCCTGCATTGGACCTTCCTCTTTCGAATGAGCCCTTACCCAGCCCTATGTGTTCTCATATAAGGACAAATAACCGATTCCCGTAAACCCATTAATAGGCCCGTTTTTGCCGGTAATGTCACCTCGCTGCATTACCCGTGTCTACCCCCTTAATAACAACATCATTCATACTATATCTACATTGGATATAATGTAATGTATTGACTACATCCTACAGATCATTGTACATTTAATAACATCATTCATGCTATAGCTAAATTGGATATAATATAATATACTGATCCCTTCCCACAGATCAAGGTAGCTACATTTAATAACAATATCATTATTACTACATGTACATTAGATATAAAGTAATATACTGATCCCTGCCCACAATTCAATGTACCTATATTTAATAACAACATCATTCATACTATATCTACATGAGATATGATGTAATACACTAATCCCTGCCCACAGATCAATGTATATTTAATAGCTATATCATTATTACTATATCTACATTAGATATAATGTAATATACTGATCCCTGTCCACAGATCAATGTACCTACATTTAATAACAATATCATTAGTACTATATCCACATTACATATAATGTAATATACTGATCCCTTCCCACAGATCAATGTACATATAATAACAATATCATTATTACTATTTCTACATTAGATATAATGTAATATACTGATCCCTGCCCACAGATCAAGGTACCTACCTTTAATAACAATATCATTGGTACTATATCTACATTTGATATGATGTAATATACTGATTCCTTCCCACAGATCAAGGCAGCTACATTTAACAACAACATCATTCATACTATATCTACATTGGATATAATGTAATATACTGATCCCTTCCCACAGATCAATGTACATATAATAGCAAAATCGTTAATACTATATCTACTTTAGGTATAATGTAATGTATTGACTACATCGTACAGATCATTGTACATTTAATAACATCATTCATGCTATAGCTAAATTGGATATAATATAATATACTGATCCCTTCCCACAGATCAAGGTAGCTACATTTAATAACAATATCATTATTACTATATCTACATTAGGTATAATGTAATGTATTGACTACATCCTACAGATCATTGTACATTTAATAACATCATTCATGCTATAGCTAAATTGGATATAATATAATATACTGATCCCTTCCCACAGATCAAGGTAGCTACATTTAATAACAATATCATTATTACTATATCTACATGAGATATGATGTAATATACTAATCCCTGCCCACAGAGCAATGTATATTTAATAGCGATATCATTATTACTATATCTACATTAGATATAATGTAATATACTAATCCCTGCCCACAGATCAAGGTACCTACCTTTAATAACAATGTCATTAGTACTATATCTACCTTAGATATAATGTAATATACTGATCCCTTCCCACAGATCAAGGTAGCTACATTTAATAACAATATCATTATTACCACATCTACATTAGATATAAAGTAATATACTGATCCCTGCCCGCAGTTCAATGTACCTATATTTAATAACAACATCATTCATACCATATCTACATGAGATATGATGTAATATACTAATCCCTGCCCACAGATCAATGTATATTTAATAGCGATATCATTATTACTATATCTACATTAGATACAATGTAATATACTGATCACTGTCCACAGATCAAGGTGCCTACATTTAATAACAATATCATTATTACTACATCTACATTAGATATAATGTAGTATACTGATCCCTGCCCACAGATCAATGTAGCTACATTTAATAACAATATCATTAGTACTATATCTACATTAGATATAATGTAATATACTGATTCCTTCCCACAGATCATGGTATATTTAATACCGATATCATTATTGCTATATCTACATTAGGTATAATGTCATATACTGATTCCTTCCCACAGATCACGGTATATTTAATACCGATATCATTATTGCTATATCTACATTAGATATAATGTAATATACTGATCCCTGTCCACAGATCAAGGTACCTACATTTAATAACAATGTAATTATTACTATATCTACATTAGATATAATGTAATATACTGATTCCTCCCCACAGATCAAGGTATCTGCATTTAATAACAATATCATTATTACAGTATCTACACTAGATGTAATGCAATATACGGATTCCTTCCAACAGATCAAAGTACATTTAATAACATCATTCATGCTACAGCTAAATTGGATATAATGTAATATACTGATCCCTTCCCACAGGTCAAGGTAGCTACATTTAATAACAATATCTTTATTACTATATCTACACTAGATATAATGTAATATACGGATTCCTTCCCACGGATCAATGTACATTTAATAACAACATCATTCATACTATATCTACATTGGATATAATGTAATATACTGATCCCTTCCCACAGGTCAATGTACATATAATAGCAAAATCGATATTACTATAACCAGATTAGATATAATGTAATATATCTAGTCCTTTCCTCAGATCAATGTACATTTAATATGGATATCATTATTACTATTTCTACATTAGATATAATGTAATATACTGATCCCTGCCCACAGATCAAGGTACCTACCTTCAATAACAATATCATTAGTACTATATCTACATTAGATATAATGTAATATACTGATCCCTTCCCACAGATCAAGGTAGCTACATTCAATAACAATATCATTATTACTACGTGTACATTAGATATAAAGTAATATACTGATCCCTGTCCACAATCCAATGTACCTATATTTAATAACAACATCACTCATACTATATCTACATGAGATATGATGTAATATACTAATCCCTGCCCACAGATCAATGTATATTTAGTAGCGATATCATTATTACTATATCTACATTAGATACAATGTAATATGCTGATCACTGTCCACAGATCAAGGTGCCTACATTTAATAACAATATCATTATTACTACATCTACATTAGATATAATGTAATATACTGATCCCTGCCCACAGATCAATGTACCTACATTTAATAAGAATATCATTAGTACTATATCCACATTACATATAATGTAATATACTGATTACTTCCCACAGATCAATGTACATATAATAGCAATGTCGTTATTGCCATATCTACATTAGGTATAATGTAATATACTGATCCCTCCTCACAGATCTATGTACCTACATTTCATAAGAATATCATTATTACTATATCTACATTAGATATAATGTAATATACTGATCCCTGCCCACATATCAAGGTACCTACCTTTAATGACAGTATCATTAGTACTATATCTACATTAGATATAATGTAATATACTGATCCCTTCCCACAGATCAAGGTAGGTACATTTAATAACAATATCATTATTACTACATATACATTACATATAAAGTAATATACTGATCCCTGCCCACAGTTCAATGTGCCTATATTTAATAACAACATCATCCATACTATATCTACATGAGATATGATGTAATATACTAATCCCTGCCCACAGATCAATGTATATTTAATAGCGATATCATTATTACTATATCTACATTAGATATAATGTAATATACTGATCCCTGTCCACAGATCATTGTATCTACATTTAATAACAATATCATTAGTACTATATGTACATTAGATATAATGTGATATACTGATTCCTTCCCACAGATCAAGGTATCTGCATTTAATAACAATAGCATTATTACTATATCTACACTAGATATAACGCAATATACGGATTCCTTCCTACAGGTCAATGTACATATAATAGCAAAATCGTTATTACTATAACTACATTAGATATAATGTAATATACTGAGTACTTTCCTCAGATCAATGTACATTTAATATGGATATCATTATTACTATTTCTACATTAGATATAATGCAATATACTGATCCCTGCCCACAGATCAAGGTACCTACCTTTAATAACAATATCATTAGTACTATAACTACATTAGATATAATGTAATACACTGATTCCTTCCCACATATCAAGGTATCTACATTTAATAACAATATCATTGTTACTATATCTACATTAAATATAATGCAATATACGGATTCCTTCCCACAGGTAAATGTACATATAATAGCAATATCGTTATTGCCATATCTACATTAGGTATAATGTAATATACTGATCCCTCCTCACAGATCAATGTACCTACATTTCATAACAATATCATTATTACTATATCTACATTAGATATAATGTAATATACTGATCCCTTCCCACAGATCAAGGTAGGTACATTTAATAACAAAATCATTAGTACTATATCTACATTAGATATAATGTAATATACTGATCCCTTCCCACAGATCAAGGTAGGTACATTTAATAACAATATCATTATTACTACATATACATTACATATAAAGTAATATACTGATCCCTTCCCACAGGTCAAGGTAGCTACATTTAATAACAATATCTTTATTACTATATCTACACTAGATATAATGTAATATACGGATTCCTTCCCACGGATCAATGTACATATAATAACAATATCATTATTACTATTTCTACATTAGATATAATGTAATATACTGATCCATGCCCACAGATCAAGGTACCTACCTTTAATAACAATATCATTAGTAGTATATCTACATTAGATATAATGTAATATACTGATTCCCTCCCACAGATCAAGGTATCTACATCTAATAACTGTATCATTATTACTATATCTACACTAGATATAATGTAATATACGGATTCCTTCCCACGGATCAATGTACATTTAATAACGACATCATTCATACTATATCTACATTGGATATAATGTAATATACTGGTCCCTTCCCACAGGTCAATGTACATATAATAGCAAAATCGTTATTACTATACCTACATTAGGTATAATGTAATGTATTGACTACATCCTACAGATCATTGTACATTTAATAACATCATTCATGCTATAGCTAAATTGGATATAATGTAATATACTGATCCCTTCCCACAGATCACGTAGCTACATTTAATAACAATATCATTATTACTATATCTACATGAGATATGATGTAATATACTAATCCCTGCCCACAGATCAATGTATATTTAATAGCGATATCATTATTACTATATCTACATTAGATACAATGTAATATGCTGATCACTGTCCACAGATCAAGGTGCCTACATTTAATAACAATATCATTATTACTACATCTACATTAGATATAATGTAATATACTGATCCCTGCCCACAGATCAATGTACCTACATTTAATAATAATATCATTAGTACTATATCCACATTACATATAATGTAATATACTGATTACTTCCCACAGATCAATGTACATATAATAGCAATATCGTTATTGCCATATCTACATTAGGTATAATGTAATATACTGATCCCTCCTCACAGATCAATGTACCTACATTTCATAACAATATCATTATTACTATATCTACATTAGATATAATGTAATATACTGATCCGTGCCCACAGATCAAGGTACCTACCTTTAATAACAATATCATTAGTACTATATCTACATTAGATATAATGTAATATACTGATCCCTTCCCACAGATCAAGGTAGCTACATTTAATAACAATATCATTATTACTACATCTACATTAGATATAAAGTAATATACTGATCCCTGCCCACAATTCAATGTACCTATATTTAATAACAACATCATTCATACTATATCTACATGATATATAATGTAATACACTAATCCCTGCCCACAGATCAATGTATATTTAATAGCTATATCATTATTACTATATCTACATTAGATATAATGTAATACACTGATCCCTGTCCACAGATCAATGTATCTACATTTAATATCAATATCATTAGTACTATATCCACATTACATATAATGTATTATACTGATCCCTGCCCACAGATCAAGGTACCTACCTTTAATAACAATATCATTAGTACTATATCTACATTAGATATAATGTAATATAATGATTCCTTCCCACAGATCAAGGTATCTACATTTAATAACAATATCATTATTACTATATCTACACTAGATATAATGTAATATTCGGATTCCTTCCCACGGATCAATGTACATATAATAACAACATCATTCATACTATATCTTCATTGGATATAATGTAATATACTGATCCCTTCCCACAGGTCAATGTACATATAATAGCAAAATCGTTATTACTATATCTACATTAGGTATAATGTAATGTATTGACTACATCCTACAGATCATTGTACATTTAATAACATCATTCATGCTATAGCTAAATTGGATATAATGTAATATACTGATCCCTTCCCACAGATCAAGGTAGCTACATTTAATAACAACATCATTATTACTATATCTACATGAGATATGATGTAATATACTAATCCCTGCCCACAGATCAATGTATACTTAATAGCGATATCATTATTACTATATCTACATTAGATATAATGTAATGTACTGATCCCTTCCCACAGATCAGTGTACATATAATAGCAAAATCGTTATTACTATATCTACATTAGGTATAATGCAATGTATTGACTACATGCTACAGATCATTGTACATTTGATAACATCATTCATGCTATAGCTAAATTGGATATAATGTAATGTACTGATCCCTTCCCACTGACCAAAGTAGCTACATTTAATAACAATATCATTATTACAATATCTATATGAGATATGATGTAATATACTAATCCCTGCCCACAGATCAATGTATATTTAATAGCGATATCATTATTACTATATCTACATTAGATACAATGTAGTATACTGATCACTGTCCACAGATCAAGGTGCCTACATTTAATAACAATATTATTATTACTACATCTACGTTAGATATAATGTAATATACTGATCCCTGCCCACAGATCAATGTACCTACGTTTAATAAGAATATCATTAGTACTATATCCACATTACATATAATGTAATATACTGATTACTTCCCACAGGTCAATGTACATATAATAGCAATATCGTTATTGCCATATCTACATTAGGTATAATGTAATATACTGATCCCTCCTCACAGATCAATGTACCTACATTTCATAACAATATCATTATTACTATATCTACATTAGATATAATGTAATATACTGATCCCTTCCCACAGATCAAGGTAGGTACATTTAATAACAATATCATTAGTACTATATCTACATTAGATATAATGTAATATACTGATCCCTTCCCACAGATCAAGGTAGGTACATTTAATAACAATATCATTATTACTACATATACATTACATATAAAGTAATATACTGATCCCTGCCGACAGTTCAATGTACCTATATTTAATAACAACATCATCCATACTATATCTACATGAGATATGATGTAATATACTAATCCCTGCCCACAGATCAATGTATGTTTAATAGCGACATCATTATTACTATATCTACATTAGATATAATGTAATATACTGATTCCTTCCCACAGATGAAGGTATCTACGTTTAATAACAATATGATTATTACTATATCTACATTAAATATAATGCAATATACGGATTCCTTCCCACAGATCAATGTACATTTAATAACAACATCATTCATACTATATCTACCTTGGATATAATGTAATATACTGATCCCTTCCCACAGATCAGTGTACACATAATAGCAAAATCGTTATTACTATATCTACATTAGGTATAATGTAATGTATTGACTACATCCTACAGATCATTGTACATTTAATAACATCATTCATGCTATAGCTAAATTGGATATAATATAATATACTGATCCCTTCTCACAGATCAAGGTAGCTACATTTAATAACAATATCATTATTACTATATCTACATGAGATATGATGTAATATACTAATCCCTGCCCACAGAGCAATGTATATTTAATAGCGATATCATTATTACTATATCTACATTAGATATAATGTAATATACTAATCCCTGCCCACAGATCAAGGTACCTACCTTTAATAACAATGTCATTAGTACTATATCTACCTTAGATATAATGTAATATACTGATCCCTTCCCACAGATCAAGGTAGCTACATTTAATAACAATATCATTATTACCACATCTACATTAGATATAAAGTAATATACTGATCCCTGCCCGCAGTTCAATGTACCTATATTTAATAACAACATCATTCATACCATATCTACATGAGATATGATGTAATATACTAATCCCTGCCCACAGATCAATGTATATTTAATAGCGATATCATTATTACTATATCTACATTAGATATAATGTAATATACTGATCCCTGTCCACAGATCAATGTATCTACATTTAATAACAATATCATTAGTACTATATCTACATTACATATAATGTAATATACTGATCCCTTCCCACAGATCAAGGTATCTACATTTAATAACAATATCATTATTACTGTATCTACACTAGATATAATGCATTATACGGATTCCTTCCTACAGATCAAGGTACCTACCTTTAATAACAATATCATTAGTACTATATCTACCTTAAATATAATGTAATATACTGATCCCTGTCCACAGATCAAGGTATCTACATTTAATAACAATATCATTATTACTATATCTACATTAGATATAATGGAATATACGGATTCCTTCCTACAGATCAATGTACATTTAATAACAACATCATTCATACTATATCTACATTGGATATAATGTAATATACTGATCACTTCCCACAGGTCAATGTACATATAATAGCAAAATCGTTATTACTATAACTACATTAGATATAATGTAATATACTGATTCCTTCCCACAGATCAAGGTACCTACCTTTAATAACAACATCATTAGTACTATATCTACCTTAGATATAATGTAATATACTGATCCCTTCCCACAGATCAAGGTAGGTACATTTAATAACAATATCATTATTACTACATATACATTACATATAAAGTAATATACTGATCCCTGCCCACAGTTCAATGTACCTATATTTAATAACAACATCATCCATACTATATCTACATGAGATATGATGTAATATACTAATCCCTGCCCACAGATCAACGTATATTTAATAGCGATATCATTATTACTATATCTACATTAGATATAATGTAATGTACTGATCACTGTCCACAGATCAAGGTGCCTACATTTAATAACAATATCATTATTACTACATCTACATTAGATATAAAGTAATATACTGATCCCTGCCCACAGATCAATGTACCTACATTTAATAAGAATATCATTATTACTATATGCACATTACATATAAAGTAATATACCGATTCCTTCCCACAGATCAATGTACATATAAAAGCGATGTCGTTATTGCCATATCTACATTAGGTATAATGTAATATACTGATCCCTCCTCACAGATCAATGTACCTACATTTCATAACAATATCGCTATTACTACATCTACATTAGATATAAAGTAATATACTGATCCCTGCCCACAGATCAATGTACCTACATTTAATAAGAATATCATTATTACTATATCTACATTAGATATAATGTAAGGTACTGATTCCTTCCCACAGATGAAGGTATCTCCGTTTGATAACAATATGATTATTACTATATCTACATTAAATATAATGCAATATACGGATTCCTTCCCACAGATCAATGTACATTTAATAACAACATCATTCATACTATATCTACCTTGGACATAATGTAATATACTGATCCCTGCCCACAGATCAATGTATATTTAATAGCGATATCATTATTACTATATCTACATTAGATACAATGTAATATACTGATCACTGCCCACAGATCAAGGTGCCTACATTTAATAACAATATCATTATTACTACATCTACATTAGATATAATGTAGTATACTGATCCCTGCCCACAGATCAATGTAGCTACATTTAATAACAATATCATTAGTACTATAGCTACATTAGATATAATGTAATATACTGATTCCTTCCCACAGATCACGGTATATTTAATACCGATATCATTATTGCTATATCTACATTAGGTATAATGTCATATACTGATTCCTTCCCACAGTTCAATGTACCTATATTTAATAACAACATCATTCATACTATATCTACATGAGATATGATGTAATATACTAATCCCTGCCCACAGATCAATGTATATTTAATAGCGATATCATTATTGCTATATCTACATTAGATATAATGTAATATACTGATCCCTGTCCACAGATCAATGTATCTACATTTAATAACAATATCATTAGTACTATATCCACATTACATATAATGTAATATACTGATTACTTCCCACAGATCAATGTACATGTAATAGCAATATCGTTATTGCCATATCTACTTTAGGTATAATGTAATGTACTGATCCCTGCTCACAGATCAATGCACCAACATTTCATAACCATATCATTATTACTATATCTACATTAGATATAATGTAATATACTTATCCCTGCCCACAGATCAAGGTACCTACCTTTAATAACAATATCATTAGTACTATATCCACATTACATATAATATAATATACTGATCCCTTCCCACAGATCAATGTACATATAATAACAATATCATTATTACTATTTCTACATTAGATATATTGTAATATACTGATCCCTGCCCACAGATCAATGTACCTACCTTTAATAACAATATCATTAGTAGTATATCTACATTAGATATAATGTAATATACTGATTCCCTCCCACAGATCAAGGTATCTACATTTAATAACTGTATCATTATTACTATATCTACACTAGATATAATGTAATATACGGATTCCTTCCCACGGATCAATGTACATTTAATAACAACATCATTCATACTATATCTACATTGGATATAATGTAATATACTGGTCCCTTCCCACAGGTCAATGTACATATAATAGCAAAATCGTTATTACTATACCTACATTAGGTATAATGTAATGTATTGTCTACATCCTACAGATCATTGTACATTTGATAACATCATTCATGCTATAGCTAAATTGGATATAATGTAATATACTGATCCCTTCCCACAGATCAAGGTAGCTACATTTAATAACAATATCATTATTACAATATCTACATGAGATATAATGTAATATACTGATTCCTTCCCACAGATCACGGTATATTTAATACCGATATCATTATTGCTATATCTACATTAGATATAATGTAATATACTGATCCCTGTCCACAGATCAAGGTACCTACATTTAATAACAATGTAATTATTACTATATCTACATTAGATATAATGTAATATACTGATTCCTCCCCACAGATCAAGGTATCTGCATTTAATAACAATATCATTATTACAGTATCTACACTAGATGCAATGCAATATACGGATTCCTTCCTACACATCAAGGTACCTACCTTTAATAACAATATCATTAGTACTATATCTACCTTAGATATAATGTAATATACTGATCCCTTCCCACAGATCGAGGTAGCTACATTTAATAACAATATCATTATTACTACATCTACATTAGATATAATGTAATATACTGATCCCTGTCCACAGATCAAGGTATCTACATTTAATAACAATATCATTATTACTATATCTAGACTAGATATAATGGAATATACGGATTCCTTCCTACAGATCAATGTACATTTATTAACAACATCATTCATACTATATCTAAATTGGATATAATGTAATATACTGATCACTTCCCACAGGTCAAAGTACATATAATAGCAAAATCGTTATTACTATAACTACATTAGATATAATGTAATATAATGAGCCCTTTCCTCAGATCAATGTACATTTAATATGGATATCATTATTACTATTTCTACATTAGATATAATGTAATATACTGATCCCCGCCCACAGATCAAGGTACCTACCTTTAATAACAATATCAATAGTGCTATATCAACAATGGATATAATGTAATATACTGATCCCTTCCGACAGATCAAGGTAGCTACATTTAACAACAACATCATTCATACTATACCTACATTGGATATAATGTAATATACTGATCCCTTCCCACAGATCAATGTACATATAATAGCAAAATCGTTATTACTATATCTACATTAGGTATAATGTAATGTATTGACTACATCCTACAGATCATTGTACATTTAATAACATCATTCATGCTATAGCTAAATTGGATATAATATAATATACTGATCCCTTCCCACAGATCAAGGTAGCTACATTTAATAACAATATCATTATTACTATATCTACATGAGATATGATGTAATATACTAATTCCTGCCCACAGATCAATGTATATTTAATAGCGATATCATTATTACTATATCTACATTAGATATAATGTAATATACTAATCCCTGCCCACAGATCAAGGTACCTACCTTTAATAACAATATCATTAGTACTATATCTACCTTAGATATAATGTAATATACTGATCCCTTCCCACAGATCAAGGTAGCTACATTTAATAACAATATCATTATTACCACATCTACATTAGATATAAAGTAATATACTGATCCCTGCCCGCAGTTCAATGTATCTATATTTAATAACAACATCATTCATACCATATCTACATGAGATATGATTTAATATACTAATCCCTGCCCACAGATCAATCTATATTTAATAGCGATATCATTATTACTATATCTACATTAGATATAATGTAATATACTGATCCCTGTCCACAGATCAATGTATCTACATTTAACAACAATATCATTAGTACTATATCTACATTACATATAATGTAATATACTGATCCCTTCCCACAGATCAAGGTATCTACATTTAATAACAATATCATTATTACTGTATCTACACTAGATATAATGCATTATACGGATTCCTTCCTACAGATCAAGGTACCTACCTTTAATAACAATATCATTAGTACTATATCTACCTTAAATATAATGTAATATACTGATCCCTGTCCACAGATCAAGGTATCTACATTTAATAACAATATCATTATTACTATATCTACATTAGATATAATGGAATATACGGATTCCTTCCTACAGATCAATGTACATTTAATAACAACATCATTCATACTATATCTACATTGGATATAATGTAATATACTGATCACTTCCCACAGGTCAATGTACATATAATAGCAAAATCGTTATTACTATAACTACATTAGATATAATGTAATATACTGATTCCTTCCCACAGATCAAGGTACCTACCTTTAATAACAACATCATTAGTACTATATCTACCTTAGATATAATGTAATATACTGATCCCTTCCCACAGATCAAGGTAGGTACATTTAATAACAATATCATTATTACTACATATACATTACATATAAAGTAATATACTGATCCCTGCCCACAGTTCAATGTACCTATATTTAATAACAACATCATCCATACTATATCTACATGAGATATGATGTAATATACTAATCCCTGCCCACAGATCAACGTATATTTAATAGCGATATCATTATTACTATATCTACATTAGATATAATGTAATGTACTGATCACTGTCCACAGATCAAGGTGCCTACATTTAATAACAATATCATTATTACTACATCTACATTAGATATAAAGTAATATACTGATCCCTGCCCACAGATCAATGTACCTACATTTAATAAGAATATCATTATTACTATATGCACATTACATATAAAGTAATATACCGATTCCTTCCCACAGATCAATGTACATATAAAAGCGATGTCGTTATTGCCATATCTACATTAGGTATAATGTAATATACTGATCCCTCCTCACAGATCAATGTACCTACATTTCATAACAATATCGCTATTACTACATCTACATTAGATATAAAGTAATATACTGATCCCTGCCCACAGATCAATGTACCTACATTTAATAAGAATATCATTATTACTATATCTACATTAGATATAATGTAAGGTACTGATTCCTTCCCACAGATAAAGGTATCTACGTTTGATAACAATATGTTTATTACTATATCTACATTAAATATAATGCAATATACGGATTCCTTCCCACAGATCAATGTACATTTAATAACAACATCATTCATACTATATCTACCTTGGACATACTGTAATATACTGATCCCTGCCCACAGATCAATGTATATTTAATAGCGATATCATTATTACTATATCTACATTAGATACAATGTAATATACTGATCACTGCCCACAGATCAAGGTGCCTACATTTAATAACAATATCATTATTACTACATCTACATTAGATATAATGTAGTATACTGATCCCTGCCCACAGATCAATGTAGCTACATTTAATAACAATATCATTAGTACTATAGCTACATTAGATATAATGTAATATACTGATTCCTTCCCACAGATCACGGTATATTTAATACCGATATCATTATTGCTATATCTACATTAGGTATAATGTCATATACTGATTCCTTCCCACAGTTCAATGTACCTATATTTAATAACAACATCATTCATACTATATCTACATGAGATATGATGTAATATACTAATCCCTGCCCACAGATCAATGTATATTTAATAGCGATATCATTATTGCTATATCTACATTAGATATAATGTAATATACTGATCCCTGCCCGCAGTTCAATGTACCTATATTTAATAACAACATCATTCATACCATATCTACATGAGATATGATGTAATATACTAATCCCTGCCCACAGATCAATGTATATTTAATAGCGATATCATTATTACTATATCCACATTAGATATAATGTAATATACTGATCCCTGTCCACAGATCAATGTATCTACATTTAATAACAATATCATTAGTACTATATCCACATTACATATAATGTAATATACTGATCCCTTCCCACAGATCAAGGTAGCTACATTTAACAACAACATCATTCATACTATACCTACATTGGATATAATGTAATATACTGATCCCTTCCCACAGATCAATGTACATATAATAGCAAAATCGTTATTACTATATCTACATTAGGTATAATGTAATGTATTGACTACATCCTACAGATCATTGTACATTTAATAACATCATTCACGCTACAGCTAAATTGGATATAATGTAATATAGTGATCACTTCCCACAGATCAAGGTAGCTACATTTAATACCAATATCATTATTACTATATCCTCATGAGATATGATGTAATATACTAATCCCTGCCCACAGATCAATGTATATTTAATAGGGATATCATTATTACTATATCTACATTAGATATAATGTAATATACCTAGTCCTTTCCTCAGATCAATGTACATTTAATATGGATATCATTATTACTACATCTACATTAGATATAATGTAATATACCGATCCCTGCCCACAGATCAATGTACCTACATTTAATAAGAATATCATTAGTACTATATCCACATTACATATAATGTAATATACTGATTACTTCCCACAGATCAATGTACATGTAATAGCAATATCGTTATTGCCATATCTACTTTAGGTATAATGTAATGTACTGATCCCTGCTCACAGATCAATGCACCAACATTTCATAACAATATCATTATTACTATATCTACATTAGATATAATGTAATATACTTATCCCTGCCCACAGATCAAGGTACCTACCTTTAATAACAATATCATTAGTACTATATCCACATTACATATAATATAATATACTGATCCCTTCCCACAGATCAATGTACATATAATAACAATATCATTATTACTATTTCTACATTAGATATATTGTAATATACTGATCCCTGCCCACAGATCAATGTACCTACCTTTAATAACAATATCATTAGTAGTATATCTACATTAGATATAATGTAATATACTGATTCCCTCCCACAGATCAAGGTATCTACATTTAATAACTGTATCATTATTACTATATCTACACTAGATATAATGTAATATACGGATTCCTTCCTACACATCAAGGTACCTACCTTTAATAACAATATCATTAGTACTATATCTACCTTAGATATAATGTAATATACTGATCCCTTCCCACAGATCGAGGTAGCTACATTTAATAACAATATCATTATTACTACATCTACATTAGATATAAAGTAATATACTGATCCCTGCCCACAGTTCAATGTACCTATATTTAATAACAACATCATTCATACTATATCTACATGAGATATGATGTAATATACTAATCCCTGCCCACAGATCAATGTATATTTAATAGCGATATCATTAGTACTATATCTACCTTAAATATAATGTAATATACTGATCCCTGTCCACAGATCAAGGTATCTACATTTAATAACAATATCATTATTACTATATCTACATTAGATATAATGGAATATACGGATTCCTTCCTACAGATCAATGTACATTTAATAACAACATCATTCATACTATATCTACATTGGATATAATGTAATATACTGATCACTTCCCACAGGTCAATGTACATATAATAGCAAAATCGTTATTACTATAACTACATTAGATATAATGTAATATACTGATTCCTTCCCACAGATCAAGGTACCTACCTTTAATAACAACATCATTAGTACTATATCTACCTTAGATATAATGTAATATACTGATCCCTTCCCACAGATCAAGGTAGGTACATTTAATAACAATATCATTATTACTACATATACATTACATATAAAGTAATATACTGATCCCTGCCCACAGTTCAATGTACCTATATTTAATAACAACATCATCCATACTATATCTACATGAGATATGATGTAATATACTAATCCCTGCCCACAGATCAACGTATATTTAATAGCGATATCATTATTACTATATCTACATTAGATATAAAGTAATATACTGATCCCTGCCCACAGATCAATGTACCTACATTTAATAAGAATATCATTATTACTATATGCACATTACATATAAAGTAATATACCGATTCCTTCCCACAGATCAATGTACATATAAAAGCGATGTCGTTATTGCCATATCTACATTAGGTATAATGTAATATACTGATCCCTCCTCACAGATCAATGTACCAACATTTCATAACAATATCGCTATTACTACATCTACATTAGATATAAAGTAATATACTGATCCCTGCCCACAGATCAATGTACCTACATTTAATAAGAATATCATTATTACTATATCTACATTAGATATAATGTAAGGTACTGATTCCTTCCCACAGATGAAGGTATCTACGTTTGATAACAATATGATTATTACTATATCTACATTAAATATAATGCAATATACGGATTCCTTCCCACAGATCAATGTACATTTAATAACAACATCATTCATACTATATCTACCTTGGACATAATGTAATATACTGATCCCTGCCCACAGATCAATGTATATTTAATAGCGATATCATTATTACTATATCTACATTAGATACAATGTAATATACTGATCACTGCCCACAGATCAAGGTGCCTACATTTAATAACAATATCATTATTACTACATCTACATTAGATATAATGTAGTATACTGATCCCTGCCCACAGATCAATGTAGCTACATTTAATAACAATATCATTAGTACTATAGCTACATTAGATATAATGTAATATACTGATTCCTTCCCACAGATCACGGTATATTTAATACCGATATCATTATTGCTATATCTACATTAGGTATAATGTCATATACTGATTCCTTCCCACAGTTCAATGTACCTATATTTAATAACAACATCATTCATACTATATCTACATGAGATATGATGTAATATACTAATCCCTGCCCACAGATCAATGTATATTTAATAATGATATCATTATTGCTATATCTACATTAGATATAATGTAATATACTGATCCCTGCCCGCAGTTCAATGTACCTATATTTAATAACAACATCATTCATACCATATCTACATGAGATATGATGTAATATACTAATCCCTGCCCACAGATCAATGTATATTTAATAGCGATATCATTATTACTATATCCACATTAGATATAATGTAATATACTGATCCCTGTCCACAGATCAATGTATCTACATTTAATAACAATATCATTAGTACTATATCCACATTACATATAATGTAATATACTGATCCCTTCCCACAGATCAAGGTAGCTACATTTAACAACAACATCATTCATACTATACCTACATTGGATATAATGTAATATACTGATCCCTTCCCACAGATCAATGTACATATAATAGCAAAATCGTTATTACTATATCTACATTAGGTATAATGTAATGTATTGACTACATCCTACAGATCATTGTACATTTAATAACATCATTCACGCTACAGCTAAATTGGATATAATGTAATATAGTGATCACTTCCCACAGATCAAGGTAGCTACATTTAATACCAATATCATTATTACTATATCCTCATGAGATATGATGTAATATACTAATCCCTGCCCACAGATCAATGTATATTTAATAGGGATATCATTATTACTATATCTACATTAGATATAATGTAATATACCTAGTCCTTTCCTCAGATCAATGTACATTTAATATGGATATCATTATTACTACATCTACATTAGATATAATGTAATATACCGATCCCTGCCCACAGATCAATGTACCTACATTTAATAAGAATATCATTAGTACTATATCCACATTACATATAATGTAATATACTGATTACTTCCCACAGATCAATGTACATGTAATAGCAATATCGTTATTGCCATATCTACTTTAGGTATAATGTAATGTACTGATCCCTGCTCACAGATCAATGCACCAACATTTCATAACAATATCATTATTACTATATCTACATTAGATATAATGTAATATACTTATCCCTGCCCACAGATCAAGGTACCTACCTTTAATAACAATATCATTAGTACTATATCCACATTACATATAATATAATATACTGATCCCTTCCCACAGATCAATGTACATATAATAACAATATCATTATTACTATTTCTACATTAGATATATTGTAATATACTGATCCCTGCCCACAGATCAATGTACCTACCTTTAATAACAATATCATTAGTAGTATATCTACATTAGATATAATGTAATATACTGATTCCCTCCCACAGATCAAGGTATCTACATTTAATAACTGTATCATTATTACTATATCTACACTAGATATAATGTAATATACGGATTCCTTCCTACACATCAAGGTACCTACCTTTAATAACAATATCATTAGTACTATATCTACCTTAGATATAATGTAATATACTGATCCCTTCCCACAGATCGAGGTAGCTACATTTAATAACAATATCATTATTACTACATCTACATTAGATATAAAGTAATATACTGATCCCTGCCCACAGTTCAATGTACCTATATTTAATAACAACATCATTCATACTATATCTACATGAGATATGATGTAATATACTAATCCCTGCCCACAGATCAATGTATATTTAATAGCGATATCATTATTACTATATCTACATTAGATATAATGTAATATACTGATCCCTGTCCACAGATCAAGGTATCTACATTTAATAACAATATCATTATTACTATATCTAGACTAGATATAATGGAATATACGGATTCCTTCCTACAGATCAATGTACATTTATTAACAACATCATTCATACTATATCTACATTGGATATAATGTAATATACTGATCACTTCCCACAGGTCAAAGTACATATAATAGCAAAATCGTTATTACTATAACTACATTAGATATAATGTAATATAATGAGCCCTTTCCTCAGATCAATGTACATTTAATATGGATATCATTATTACTATTTCTACATTAGATATAATGTAATATACTGATCCCCGCCCACAGATCAAGGTACCTACCTTTAATAACAATATCAATAGTGCTATATCAACAATGGATATAATGTAATATACTGATCCCTTCCGACAGATCAAGGTAGCTACATTTAACAACAACATCATTCATACTATACCTACATTGGATATAATGTAATATACTGATCCCTTCCCACAGATCAATGTACATATAATAGCAAAATCGTTATTACTATATCTACATTAGGTGTAATGTAATGTATTGACTACATCCTACAGATCATTGTACATTTACTAACATCATTCATGCTATAGCTAAATTGGATATAATGTAGTATACTGATCCCTTACCACAGATCAATGTACATGACATATCAATATCATTGGTACTATGTCTACATTGGATATAGTGTAATATACTGGTTTATTCGCACAGACCAGTGTACATTTAATAACAATATCAATGGTACTATATCTAAATTACATCTAATGTAATATACTGATCCTTTCCCACAGATCAATGTACATATCATAACAATATCATTATTACTATAACCACATTAGATATAATGCAATATACTGAGTCCTTTCCTCAGATCAATGTACATTTAATATGGATATCATTATTACTATTTCTACATTAGATATAATGTAATATACTGATTCCTTCCCACAGATCAAGGTATCTACATTTAATAACAATATCATTATTACTATATCTACACTAGATATAATGTAATATACGGATTCCTTCCCACGCATCAATGTACATTTAATAACAACATCATTCATACTATATCTACATTGGATATAATGTAATGTATTGACTACATCCTACAGATCATTGTACATTTAATAACATCATTCATGCTATAGCTAAATTGGATATAATATAATATACTGATCCCTTCCCACAGATCAAGGTAGCTACATTTAATAACAATATCATTATTACTACATGTACATTAGATATAAAGTAATATACTGATCCCTGCCCACAATTCAATGTACCTATATTTAATAACAACATCATTCATACTATATCTACATGAGATATGATGTAATACACTAATCCCTGCCCACAGATCAATGTATATTTAATAGCTATATCATTATTACTATATCTACATTAGATATAATGTAATATACTGATCCCTGTCCACAGATCAATGTACCTACATTTAATAACAATATCATTAGTACTATATCCACATTACATATAATGTAATATACTGATCCCTTCCCACAGATCAATGTACATATAATAACAATATCATTATTACTATTTCTACATTAGATATAATGTAATATACTGATCCCTGCCCACAGATCAAGGTACCTACCTTTAATAACAATATCATTGGTACTATATCTACATTTGATATGATGTAATATACTGATTCCTTCCCACAGATCAAGGCAGCTACATTTAACAACAACATCATTCATACTATATCTACATTGGATATAATGTAATATACTGATCCCTTCCCACAGATCAATGTACATATAATAGCAAAATCGTTAATACTATATCTACTTTAGGTATAATGTAATGTATTGACTACATCGTACAGGTCATTGTACATTTAATAACATCATTCATGCTATAGCTAAATTGGATATAATATAATATACTGATCCCTTCCCACAGATCAAGGTAGCTACATTTAATAACAATATCATTATTACTATATCTACATTAGGTATAATGTAATGTATTGACTACATCCTACAGATCATTGTACATTTAATAACATCATTCATGCTATAGCTAAATTGGATATAATATAATATACTGATCCCTTCCCACAGATCAAGGTAGCTACATTTAATAACAATATCATTATTACTATATCTACATGAGATATGATGTAATATACTAATCCCTGCCCACAGAGCAATGTATATTTAATAGCGATATCATTATTACTATATCTACATTAGATATAATGTAATATACTAATCCCTGCCCACAGATCAAGGTACCTACCTTTAATAACAATGTCATTAGTACTATATCTACCTTAGATATAATGTAATATACTGATCCCTTCCCACAGATCAAGGTAGCTACATTTAATAACAATATCATTATTACCACATCTACATTAGATATAAAGTAATATACTGATCCCTGCCCGCAGTTCAATGTACCTATATTTAATAACAACATCATTCATACCATATCTACATGAGATATGATGTAATATACTAATCCCTGCCCACAGATCAATGTATATTTAATAGCGATATCATTATTACTATATCTACATTAGATATAATGTAATATACTGATCCCTGTCCACAGATCAATGTATCTACATTTAATAACAATATCATTAGTACTATATCTACATTACATATAATGTAATATACTGATCCCTTCCCACAGATCAAGGTATCTACATTTAATAACAATATCATTATTACTGTATCTACACTAGATATAATGCATTATACGGATTCCTTCCTACAGATCAAGGTACCTACCTTTAATAACAATATCATTAGTACTATATCTACCTTAAATATAATGTAATATACTGATCCCTGTCCACAGATCAAGGTATCTACATTTAATAACAATATCATTATTACTATATCTACATTAGATATAATGGAATATACGGATTCCTTCCTACAGATCAATGTACATTTAATAACAACATCATTCATACTATATCTACATTGGATATAATGTAATATACTGATCACTTCCCACAGGTCAATGTACATATAATAGCAAAATCGTTATTACTATAACTACATTAGATATAATGTAATATACTGATTCCTTCCCACAGATCAAGGTACCTACCTTTAATAACAACATCATTAGTACTATATCTACCTTAGATATAATGTAATATACTGATCCCTTCCCACAGATCAAGGTAGGTACATTTAATAACAATATCATTATTACTACATATACATTACATATAAAGTAATATACTGATCCCTGCCCACAGTTCAATGTACCTATATTTAATAACAACATCATCCATACTATATCTACATGAGATATGATGTAATATACTAATCCCTGCCCACAGATCAACGTATATTTAATAGCGATATCATTATTACTATATCTACATTAGATATAATGTAATGTACTGATCACTGTCCACAGATCAAGGTGCCTACATTTAATAACAATATCATTATTACTACATCTACATTAGATATAAAGTAATATACTGATCCCTGCCCACAGATCAATGTACCTACATTTAATAAGAATATCATTATTACTATATGCACATTACATATAAAGTAATATACCGATTCCTTCCCACAGATCAATGTACATATAAAAGCGATGTCGTTATTGCCATATCTACATTAGGTATAATGTAATATACTGATCCCTCCTCACAGATCAATGTACCTACATTTCATAACAATATCGCTATTACTACATCTACATTAGATATAAAGTAATATACTGATCCCTGCCCACAGATCAATGTACCTACATTTAATAAGAATATCATTATTACTATATCTACATTAGATATAATGTAAGGTACTGATTCCTTCCCACAGATGAAGGTATCTACGTTTGATAACAATATGATTATTACTATATCTACATTAAATATAATGCAATATACGGATTCCTTCCCACAGATCAATGTACATTTAATAACAACATCATTCATACTATATCTACCTTGGACATAATGTAATATACTGATCCCTGCCCACAGATCAATGTATATTTAATAGCGATATCATTATTACTATATCTACATTAGATACAATGTAATATACTGATCACTGCCCACAGATCAAGGTGCCTACATTTAATAACAATATCATTATTACTACATCTACATTAGATATAATGTAGTATACTGATCCCTGCCCACAGATCAATGTAGCTACATTTAATAACAATATCATTAGTACTATAGCTACATTAGATATAATGTAATATACTGATTCCTTCCCACAGATCACGGTATATTTAATACCGATATCATTATTGCTATATCTACATTAGGTATAATGTCATATACTGATTCCTTCCCACAGTTCAATGTACCTATATTTAATAACAACATCATTCATACTATATCTACATGAGATATGATGTAATATACTAATCCCTGCCCACAGATCAATGTATATTTAATAGCGATATCATTATTGCTATATCTACATTAGATATAATGTAATATACTGATCCCTGCCCGCAGTTCAATGTACCTATATTTAATAACAACATCATTCATACCATATCTACATGAGATATGATGTAATATACTAATCCCTGCCCACAGATCAATGTATATTTAATAGCGATATCATTATTACTATATCCACATTAGATATAATGTAATATACTGATCCCTGTCCACAGATCAATGTATCTACATTTAATAACAATATCATTAGTACTATATCCACATTACATATAATGTAATATACTGATTACTTCCCACAGATCAATGTACATGTAATAGCAATATCGTTATTGCCATATCTACTTTAGGTATAATGTAATGTACTGATCCCTGCTCACAGATCAATGCACCAACATTTCATAACAATATCATTATTACTATATCTACATTAGATATAATGTAATATACTTATCCCTGCCCACAGATCAAGGTACCTACCTTTAATAACAATATCATTAGTACTATATCCACATTACATATAATATAATATACTGATCCCTTCCCACAGATCAATGTACATATAATAACAATATCATTATTACTATTTCTACATTAGATATATTGTAATATACTGATCCCTGCCCACAGATCAATGTACCTACCTTTAATAACAATATCATTAGTAGTATATCTACATTAGATATAATGTAATATACTGATTCCCTCCCACAGATCAAGGTATCTACATTTAATAACTGTATCATTATTACTATATCTACACTAGATATAATGTAATATACGGATTCCTTCCCACGGATCAATGTACATTTAATAACAACATCATTCATACTATATCTACATTGGATATAATGTAATATACTGGTCCCTTCCCACAGGTCAATGTACATATAATAGCAAAATCGTTATTACTATACCTACATTAGGTGTAATGTAATGTATTGTCTACATCCTACAGATCATTGTACATTTGATAACATCATTCATGCTATAGCTAAATTGGATATAATGTAATATACTGATCCCTTCCCACAGATCAAGGTAGCTACATTTAATAACAATATCATTATTACAATATCTACATGAGATATAATGTAATATACTGATTCCTTCCCACAGATCACGGTATATTTAATACCGATATCATTATTGCTATATCTACATTAGATATAATGTAATATACTGATCCCTGTCCACAGATCAAGGTACCTACATTTAATAACAATGTAATTATTACTATATCTACATTAGATATAATGTAATATACTGATTCCTCCCCACAGATCAAGGTATCTGCATTTAATAACAATATCATTATTACAGTATCTACACTAGATGCAATGCAATATACGGATTCCTTCCTACACATCAAGGTACCTACCTTTAATAACAATATCATTAGTACTATATCTACCTTAGATATAATGTAATATACTGATCCCTTCCCACAGATCGAGGTAGCTACATTTAATAACAATATCATTATTACTACATCTACATTAGATATAAAGTAATATACTGATCCCTGCCCACAGTTCAATGTACCTATATTTAATAACAACATCATTCATACTATATCTACATGAGATATGATGTAATATACTAATCCCTGCCCACAGATCAATGTATATTTAATAGCGATATCATTATTACTATATCTACATTAGATATAATGTAATATACTGATCCCTGTCCAGAGATCAAGGTATCTACATTTAATAACAATATCATTATTACTATATCTAGACTAGATATAATGGAATATACGGATTCCTTCCTACAGATCAATGTACATTTATTAACAACATCATTCATACTATATCTAAATTGGATATAATGTAATATACTGATCACTTCCCACAGGTCAAAGTACATATAATAGCAAAATCGTTATTACTATAACTACATTAGATATAATGTAATATAATGAGCCCTTTCCTCAGATCAATGTACATTTAATATGGATATCATTATTACTATTTCTACATTAGATATAATGTAATATACTGATCCCCGCCCACAGATCAAGGTACCTACCTTTAATAACAATATCAATAGTGCTATATCAACAATGGATATAATGTAATATACTGATCCCTTCCGACAGATCAAGGTAGCTACATTTAACAACAACATCATTCATACTATACCTACATTGGATATAATGTAATATACTGATCCCTTCCCACAGATCAATGTACATATAATAGCAAAATCGTTATTACTATATCTACATTAGGTATAATGTAATGTATTGACTACATCCTACAGATCATTGTACATTTAATAACATCATTCATGCTATAGCTAAATTGGATATAATATAATATACTGATCCCTTCCCACAGATCAAGGTAGCTACATTTAATAACAATATCATTATTACTATATCTACATGAGATATGATGTAATATACTAATTCCTGCCCACAGATCAATGTATATTTAATAGCGATATCATTATTACTATATCTACATTAGATATAATGTAATATACTAATCCCTGCCCACAGATCAAGGTACCTACCTTTAATAACAATATCATTAGTACTATATCTACCTTAGATATAATGTAATATACTGATCCCTTCCCACAGATCAAGGTAGCTACATTTAATAACAATATCATTATTACCACATCTACATTAGATATAAAGTAATATACTGATCCCTGCCCGCAGTTCAATGTATCTATATTTAATAACAACATCATTCATACCATATCTACATGAGATATGATGTAATATACTAATCCCTGCCCACAGATCAATCTATATTTAATAGCGATATCATTATTACTATATCTACATTAGATATAATGTAATATACTGATCCCTGTCCACAGATCAATGTATCTACATTTAACAACAATATCATTAGTACTATATCTACATTACATATAATGTAATATACTGATCCCTTCCCACAGATCAAGGTATCTACATTTAATAACAATATCATTATTACTGTATCTACACTAGATATAATGCATTATACGGATTCCTTCCTACAGATCAAGGTACCTACCTTTAATAACAATATCATTAGTACTATATCTACCTTAAATATAATGTAATATACTGATCCCTGTCCACAGATCAAGGTATCTACATTTAATAACAATATCATTATTACTATATCTACATTAGATATAATGGAATATACGGATTCCTTCCTACAGATCAATGTACATTTAATAACAACATCATTCATACTATATCTACATTGGATATAATGTAATATACTGATCACTTCCCACAGGTCAATGTACATATAATAGCAAAATCGTTATTACTATAACTACATTAGATATAATGTAATATACTGATTCCTTCCCACAGATCAAGGTACCTACCTTTAATAACAACATCATTAGTACTATATCTACCTTAGATATAATGTAATATACTGATCCCTTCCCACAGATCAAGGTAGGTACATTTAATAACAATATCATTATTACTACATATACATTACATATAAAGTAATATACTGATCCCTGCCCACAGTTCAATGTACCTATATTTAATAACAACATCATCCATACTATATCTACATGAGATATGATGTAATATACTAATCCCTGCCCACAGATCAACGTATATTTAATAGCGATATCATTATTACTATATCTACATTAGATATAATGTAATGTACTGATCACTGTCCACAGATCAAGGTGCCTACATTTAATAACAATATCATTATTACTACATCTACATTAGATATAAGGTAATATACTGATCCCTGCCCACAGATCAATGTACCTACATTTAATAAGAATATCATTATTACTATATCTACATTAGATATAATGTAAGGTACTGATTCCTTCCCACAGAGGAAGGTATCTACGTTTGATAACAATATGATTATTACTATATCTACATTAAATATAATGCAATATACGGATTCCTTCCCACAGATCAATGTACATTTAATAACAACATCATTCATACTATATCTACCTTGGACATAATGTAATATACTGATCCCTGCCCACAGATCAATGTATATTTAATAGCGATATCATTATTACTATATCTACATTAGATACAATGTAATATACTGATCACTGCCCACAGATCAAGGTGCCTACATTTAATAACAATATCATTATTACTACATCTACATTAGATATAATGTAGTATACTGATCCCTGCCCACAGATCAATGTAGCTACATTTAATAACAATATCATTAGTACTATAGCTACATTAGATATAATGTAATATACTGATTCCTTCCCACAGATCACGGTATATTTAATAGCGATATCATTATTGCTATATCTACATTAGATATAATGTAATATACTGATCCCTGCCCGCAGTTCAATGTACCTATATTTAATAACAACATCATTCATACCATATCTACATGAGATATGATGTAATATACTAATCCCTGCCCACAGATCAATGTATATTTAATAGCGATATCATTATTACTATATCTACATTAGATATAATGTAATATACTGATCCCTGTCCACAGATCAATGTATCTACATTTAATAACAATATCATTAGTACTATATCCACATTACATATAATGTAATATACTGATCCCTTCCCACAGATCAATGTACATATAATAACAATATCATTATTACTATTTCTACATTAGATATAATGTAATATACTGATCCCTGCCCACAGATCAAGGTATCTACATTTAATAACAATATCATTATTACTATATCTACACTAGATATAATGGAATATACGGATTCCTTCCTACAGATCAATGTACATTTATTAACAACATCATTCATACTATATCTACATTGGATATAATGTAATATACTGATCACTTCCCACAGGTCAAAGTACATATAATAGCAAAATCGTTATTACTATAACTACATTAGATATAATGTAATATAATGAGTCCTTTCCTCAGATCAATGTACATTTAATATGGATATCATTATTGCTATATCTACATTACGTATAATGTCATATACTGATTCCTTCCCACAGTTCAATGTACCTATATTTAATAACAACATCATTCATACTATATCTACATGAGATATGATGTAATATACTAATCCCTGCCCACAGATCAATGTATATTTAATAGCGATATCATTATTGCTATATCTACATTAGATATAATGTAATATACTGATCCCTGCCCGCAGTTCAATGTACCTATATTTAATAACAACATCATTCATACCATATCTACATGAGATATGATGTAATATACTAATCCCTGCCCACAGATCAATGTATATTTAATAGCGATATCATTATTACTATATCCACATTAGATATAATGTAATATACTGATCCCTGTCCACAGATCAATGTATCTACATTTAATAACAATATCATTAGTACTATATCCACATTACATATAATGTAATATACTGATCCCTTCCGACAGATCAAGGTAGCTACATTTAACAACAACATCATTCATACTATACCTACATTGGATATAATGTAATATACTGATCCCTTCCCACAGATCAATGTACATATAATAGCAAAATCGTTATTACTATATCTACATTAGGTATAATGTAATGTATTGACTACATCCTACAGATCATTGTACATTTAATAACATCATTCATGCTATAGCTAAATTGGATATAATGTAATATACTGATCCCTTCCCACAGATCAAGGTAGCTACATTTAATAACAACATCATTATTACTATATATACATGAGATATGATGTAATATACTAATCCCTGCCCACAGATCAATGTATACTTAATCGCGATATCATTATTACTATATCTACATTAGATATAATGTAATATACTGATCCCTGCCCACAGATCAAGGTACCTACCTTTAACAACAATATCATTAGTACTATATCTACCGTAGATATAATGTAATATACTGATCCCTTCCCACAGATCAAGGTAGCTACATTTAATAACAATATGATTATTACTACATCTACATTAGATATAAAGTAAAATACAGATCCGTGCCCACAGTTCAATGTACATACATTTAATAACAACATCATTCATACTATATCTACATGAGATATGATGTAATATACTAATCCCTGCCCACGGATCAATGTACATATAATAGCAAAATCGTTATTACTATATCTACATTAGGTGTAATGTAATGTATTGACTACATCCTACAGATCATTGTACATTTACTAACATCATTCATGCTATAGCTAAATTGGATATAATGTAGTATACTGATCCCTTACCACAGATCAATGTACATGACATATCAATATCATTGGTACTATGTCTACATTGGATATAGTGTAATATACTGGTTTATTCGCACAGACCAGTGTACATTTAATAACAATATCAATGGTACTATATCTAAATTACATCTAATGTAATATACTGATCCTTTCCCACAGATCAATGTACATATCATAACAATATCATTATTACTATAACCACATTAGATATAATGCAATATACTGAGTCCTTTCCTCAGATCAATGTACATTTAATATGGATATCATTATTACTATTTCTACATTAGATATAATGTAATATACTGATTCCTTCCCACAGATCAAGGTATCTACATTTAATAACAATATCATTATTACTATATCTACACTAGATATAATGTAATATACGGATTCCTTCCCACGCATCAATGTACATTTAATAACAACATCATTCATACTATATCTACATTGGATATAATGTAATGTATTGACTACATCCTACAGATCATTGTACATTTAATAACATCATTCATGCTATAGCTAAATTGGATATAATATAATATACTGATCCCTTCCCACAGATCAAGGTAGCTACATTTAATAACAATATCATTATTACTACATGTACATTAGATATAAAGTAATATACTGATCCCTGCCCACAATTCAATGTACCTATATTTAATAACAACATCATTCATACTATATCTACATGAGATATGATGTAATACACTAATCCCTGCCCACAGATCAATGTATATTTAATAGCTATATCATTATTACTATATCTACATTAGATATAATGTAATATACTGATCCCTGTCCACAGATCAATGTACCTACATTTAATAACAATATCATTAGTACTATATCCACATTACATATAATGTAATATACTGATCCCTTCCCACAGATCAATGTACATATAATAACAATATCATTATTACTATTTCTACATTAGATATAATGTAATATACTGATCCCTGCCCACAGATCAAGGTACCTACCTTTAATAACAATATCATTGGTACTATATCTACATTTGATATGATGTAATATACTGATTCCTTCCCACAGATCAAGGCAGCTACATTTAACAACAACATCATTCATACTATATCTACATTGGATATAATGTAATATACTGATCCCTTCCCACAGATCAATGTACATATAATAGCAAAATCGTTAATACTATATCTACTTTAGGTATAATGTAATGTATTGACTACATCGTACAGATCATTGTACATTTAATAACATCATTCATGCTATAGCTAAATTGGATATAATATAATATACTGATCCCTTCCCACAGATCAAGGTAGCTACATTTAATAACAATATCATTATTACTATATCTACATTAGGTATAATGTAATGTATTGACTACATCCTACAGATCATTGTACATTTAATAACATCATTCATGCTATAGCTAAATTGGATATAATATAATATACTGATCCCTTCCCACAGATCAAGGTAGCTACATTTAATAACAATATCATTATTACTATATCTACATGAGATATGATGTAATATACTAATCCCTGCCCACAGAGCAATGTATATTTAATAGCGATATCATTATTACTATATCTACATTAGATATAATGTAATATACTAATCCCTGCCCACAGATCAAGGTACCTACCTTTAATAACAATGTCATTAGTACTATATCTACCTTAGATATAATGTAATATACTGATCCCTTCCCACAGATCAAGGTAGCTACATTTAATAACAATATCATTATTACCACATCTACATTAGATATAAAGTAATATACTGATCCCTGCCCGCAGTTCAATGTACCTATATTTAATAACAACATCATTCATACCATATCTACATGAGATATGATGTAATATACTAATCCCTGCCCACAGATCAATGTATATTTAATAGCGATATCATTATTACTATATCTACATTAGATATAATGTAATATACTGATCCCTGTCCACAGATCAATGTATCTACATTTAATAACAATATCATTAGTACTATATCTACATTACATATAATGTAATATACTGATCCCTTCCCACAGATCAAGGTATCTACATTTAATAACAATATCATTATTACTGTATCTACACTAGATATAATGCATTATACGGATTCCTTCCTACAGATCAAGGTACCTACCTTTAATAACAATATCATTAGTACTATATCTACCTTAAATATAATGTAATATACTGATCCCTGTCCACAGATCAAGGTATCTACATTTAATAACAATATCATTATTACTATATCTACATTAGATATAATGGAATATACGGATTCCTTCCTACAGATCAAGGTACCTACCTTTAATAACAATATCATTAGTACTATATCTACCTTAAATATAATGTAATATACTGATCCCTGTCCACAGATCAAGGTATCTACATTTAATAACAATATCATTATTACTATATCTACATTAGATATAATGGAATATACGGATTCCTTCCTACAGATCAATGTACATTTAATAACAACATCATTCATACTATATCTACATTGGATATAATGTAATATACTGATCACTTCCCACAGGTCAATGTACATATAATAGCAAAATCGTTATTACTATAACTACATTAGATATAATGTAATATACTGATTCCTTCCCACAGATCAAGGTACCTACCTTTAATAACAACATCATTAGTACTATATCTACCTTAGATATAATGTAATATACTGATCCCTTCCCACAGATCAAGGTAGGTACATTTAATAACAATATCATTATTACTACATATACATTACATATAAAGTAATATACTGATCCCTGCCCACAGTTCAATGTACCTATATTTAATAACAACATCATCCATACTATATCTACATGAGATATGATGTAATATACTAATCCCTGCCCACAGATCAACGTATATTTAATAGCGATATCATTATTACTATATCTACATTAGATATAATGTAATGTACTGATCACTGTCCACAGATCAAGGTGCCTACATTTAATAACAATATCATTATTACTACATCTACATTAGATATAAAGTAATATACTGATCCCTGCCCACAGATCAATGTACCTACATTTAATAAGAATATCATTATTACTATATGCACATTACATATAAAGTAATATACCGATTCCTTCCCACAGATCAATGTACATATAAAAGCGATGTCGTTATTGCCATATCTACATTAGGTATAATGTAATATACTGATCCCTCCTCACAGATCAATGTACCTACATTTCATAACAATATCGCTATTACTACATCTACATTAGATATAAAGTAATATACTGATCCCTGCCCACAGATCAATGTACCTACATTTAATAAGAATATCATTATTACTATATCTACATTAGATATAATGTAAGGTACTGATTCCTTCCCACAGATGAAGGTATCTACGTTTGATAACAATATGATTATTACTATATCTACATTAAATATAATGCAATATACGGATTCCTTCCCACAGATCAATGTACATTTAATAACAACATCATTCATACTATATCTACCTTGGACATAATGTAATATACTGATCCCTGCCCACAGATCAATGTATATTTAATAGCGATATCATTATTACTATATCTACATTAGATACAATGTAATATACTGATCACTGCCCACAGATCAAGGTGCCTACATTTAATAACAATATCATTATTACTACATCTACATTAGATATAATGTAGTATACTGATCCCTGCCCACAGATCAATGTAGCTACATTTAATAACAATATCATTAGTACTATAGCTACATTAGATATAATGTAATATACTGATTCCTTCCCACAGATCACGGTATATTTAATACCGATATCATTATTGCTATATCTACATTAGGTATAATGTCATATACTGATTCCTTCCCACAGTTCAATGTACCTATATTTAATAACAACATCATTCATACTATATCTACATGAGATATGATGTAATATACTAATCCCTGCCCACAGATCAATGTATATTTAATAGCGATATCATTATTGCTATATCTACTTTAGGTATAATGTAATGTACTGATCCCTGCTCACAGATCAATGCACCAACATTTCATAACAATATCATTATTACTATATCTACATTAGATATAATGTAATATACTTATCCCTGCCCACAGATCAAGGTACCTACCTTTAATAACAATATCATTAGTACTATATCCACATTACATATAATATAATATACTGATCCCTTCCCACAGATCAATGTACATATAATAACAATATCATTATTACTATTTCTACATTAGATATATTGTAATATACTGATCCCTGCCCACAGATCAATGTACCTACCTTTAATAACAATATCATTAGTAGTATATCTACATTAGATATAATGTAATATACTGATTCCCTCCCACAGATCAAGGTATCTACATTTAATAACTGTATCATTATTACTATATCTACACTAGATATAATGTAATATACGGATTCCTTCCTACACATCAAGGTACCTACCTTTAATAACAATATCATTAGTACTATATCTACCTTAGATATAATGTAATATACTGATCCCTTCCCACAGATCGAGGTAGCTACATTTAATAACAATATCATTATTACTACATCTACATTAGATATAAAGTAATATACTGATCCCTGCCCACAGTTCAATGTACCTATATTTAATAACAACATCATTCATACTATATCTACATGAGATATGATGTAATATACTAATCCCTGCCCACAGATCAATGTATATTTAATAGCGATATCATTATTACTATATCTACATTAGATATAATGTAATATACTGATCCCTGTCCACAGATCAAGGTATCTACATTTAATAACAATATCATTATTACTATATCTAGACTAGATATAATGGAATATACGGATTCCTTCCTACAGATCAATGTACATTTATTAACAACATCATTCATACTATATCTACATTGGATATAATGTAATATACTGATCACTTCCCACAGGTCAAAGTACATATAATAGCAAAATCGTTATTACTATAACTACATTAGATATAATGTAATATAATGAGCCCTTTCCTCAGATCAATGTACATTTAATATGGATATCATTATTACTATTTCTACATTAGATATAATGTAATATACTGATCCCCGCCCACAGATCAAGGTACCTACCTTTAATAACAATATCAATAGTGCTATATCAACAATGGATATAATGTAATATACTGATCCCTTCCGACAGATCAAGGTAGCTACATTTAACAACAACATCATTCATACTATACCTACATTGGATATAATGTAATATACTGATCCCTTCCCACAGATCAATGTACATATAATAGCAAAATCGTTATTACTATATCTACATTAGGTATAATGTAATGTATTGACTACATCCTACAGATCATTGTACATTTAATAACATCATTCATGCTATAGTTAAATTGGATATAATGTAATATACTGATCCCTTCCCACAGATCAAGGTAGCTACATTTAATAACAACATCATTATTACTATATATACATGAGATATGATGTAATATACTAATCCCTGCCCACAGATCAATGTATACTTAATCGCGATATCATTATTACTATATCTACATTAGATATAATGTAATATACTGATCCCTGCCCACAGATCAAGGTACCTACCTTTAACAACAATATCATTAGTACTATATCTACCTTAGATATAATGTAATATACTGATCCCTTCCCACAGATCAAGGTAGCTACATTTAATAACAATATGATTATTACTACATCTACATTAGATATAAAGTAAAATACAGATCCGTGCCCACAGTTCAATGTACATACATTTAATAACAACATCATTCATACTATATCTACATGAGATATGATGTAATATACTAATCCCTGCCCACGGATCAATGTACATATAATAGCAAAATCGTTATTACTATATCTACATTAGGTGTAATGTAATGTATTGACTACATCCTACAGATCATTGTACATTTACTAACATCATTCATGCTATAGCTAAATTGGATATAATGTAGTATACTGATCCCTTACCACAGATCAATGTACATGACATATCAATATCATTGGTACTATGTCTACATTGGATATAGTGTAATATACTGGTTTATTCGCACAGACCAGTGTACATTTAATAACAATATCAATGGTACTATATCTAAATTACATCTAATGTAATATACTGATCCTTTCCCACAGATCAATGTACATATCATAACAATATCATTATTACTATAACCACATTAGATATAATGCAATATACTGAGTCCTTTCCTCAGATCAATGTACATTTAATATGGATATCATTATTACTATTTCTACATTAGATATAATGTAATATACTGATTCCTTCCCACAGATCAAGGTATCTACATTTAATAACAATATCATTATTACTATATCTACACTAGATATAATGTAATATACGGATTCCTTCCCACGCATCAATGTACATTTAATAACAACATCATTCATACTATATCTACATTGGATATAATGTAATGTATTGACTACATCCTACAGATCATTGTACATTTAATAACATCATTCATGCTATAGCTAAATTGGATATAATATAATATACTGATCCCTTCCCACAGATCAAGGTAGCTACATTTAATAACAATATCATTATTACTACATGTACATTAGATATAAAGTAATATACTGATCCCTGCCCACAATTCAATGTACCTATATTTAATAACAACATCATTCATACTATATCTACATGAGATATGATGTAATACACTAATCCCTGCCCACAGATCAATGTATATTTAATAGCTATATCATTATTACTATATCTACATTAGATATAATGTAATATACTGATCCCTGTCCACAGATCAATGTACCTACATTTAATAACAATATCATTAGTACTATATCCACATTACATATAATGTAATATACTGATCCCTTCCCACAGATCAATGTACATATAATAACAATATCATTATTACTATTTCTACATTAGATATAATGTAATATACTGATCCCTGCCCACAGATCAAGGTACCTACCTTTAATAACAATATCATTGGTACTATATCTACATTTGATATGATGTAATATACTGATTCCTTCCCACAGATCAAGGCAGCTACATTTAACAACAACATCATTCATACTATATCTACATTGGATATAATGTAATATACTGATCCCTTCCCACAGATCAATGTACATATAATAGCAAAATCGTTAATACTATATCTACTTTAGGTATAATGTAATGTATTGACTACATCGTACAGATCATTGTACATTTAATAACATCATTCATGCTATAGCTAAATTGGATATAATATAATATACTGATCCCTTCCCACAGATCAAGGTAGCTACATTTAATAACAATATCATTATTACTATATCTACATTAGGTATAATGTAATGTATTGACTACATCCTACAGATCATTGTACATTTAATAACATCATTCATGCTATAGCTAAATTGGATATAATATAATATACTGATCCCTTCCCACAGATCAAGGTAGCTACATTTAATAACAATATCATTATTACTATATCTACATGAGATATGATGTAATATACTAATCCCTGCCCACAGAGCAATGTATATTTAATAGCGATATCATTATTACTATATCTACATTAGATATAATGTAATGTACTAATCCCTGCCCACAGATCAAGGTACCTACCTTTAATAACAATGTCATTAGTACTATATCTACCTTAGATATAATGTAATATACTGATCCCTTCCCACAGATCAAGGTAGCTACATTTAATAACAATATCATTATTACCACATCTACATTAGATATAAAGTAATATACTGATCCCTGCCCGCAGTTCAATGTACCTATATTTAATAACAACATCATTCATACCATATCTACATGAGATATGATGTAATATACTAATCCCTGCCCACAGATCAATGTATATTTAATAGCGATATCATTATTACTATATCTACATTAGATATAATGTAATATACTGATCCCTGTCCACAGATCAATGTATCTACATTTAATAACAATATCATTAGTACTATATCTACATTACATATAATGTAATATACTGATCCCTTCCCACAGATCAAGGTATCTACATTTAATAACAATATCATTATTACTGTATCTACACTAGATATAATGCATTATACGGATTCCTTCCTACAGATCAAGGTACCTACCTTTAATAACAATATCATTAGTACTATATCTACCTTAAATATAATGTAATATACTGATCCCTGTCCACAGATCAAGGTATCTACATTTAATAACAATATCATTATTACTATATCTACATTAGATATAATGGAATATACGGATTCCTTCCTACAGATCAATGTACATTTAATAACAACATCATTCATACTATATCTACATTGGATATAATGTAATATACTGATCACTTCCCACAGGTCAATGTACCTACCTTTAATAACAACATCATTAGTACTATATCTACCTTAGATATAATGTGATATACTGATCCCTTCCCACAGATCAAGGTAGGTACATTTAATAACAATATCATTATTACTACATATACATTACATATAAAGTAATATACTGATCCCTGCCCACAGTTCAATGTACCTATATTTAATAACAACATCATCCATACTATATCTACATGAGATATGATGTAATATACTAATCCCTGCCCACAGATCAACGTATATTTAATAGCGATATCATTATTGCTATATCTACATTAGATATAATGTAATGTACTGATCACTGTCCACAGATCAAGGTGCCTACATTTAATAACAATATCATTATTACTACATCTACATTAGATATAAAGTAATATACTGATCCCTGCCCACAGATCAATGTACCTACATTTAATAAGAATATCATTATTACTATATGCACATTACATATAAAGTAATATACCGATTCCTTCCCACAGATCAATGTACATATAAAAGCGATGTCGTTATTGCCATATCTACATTAGGTATAATGTAATATACTGATCCCTCCTCACAGATCAATGTACCTACATTTCATAACAATATCGCTATTACTACATCTACATTAGATATAAAGTAATATACTGATCCCTGCCCACAGATCAATGTACCTACATTTAATAAGAATATCATTATTACTATATCTACATTAGATATAATGTAAGGTACTGATTCCTTCCCACAGATGAAGGTATCTACGTTTGATAACAATATGATTATTACTATATCTACATTAAATATAATGCAATATACGGATTCCTTCCCACAGATCAATGTACATTTAATAACAACATCATTCATACTATATCTACCTTGGACATAATGTAATATACTGATCCCTGCCCACAGATCAATGTATATTTAATAGCGATATCATTATTACTATATCTACATTAGATACAATGTAATATACTGATCACTACCCACAGATCAAGGTGCCTACATTTAATAACAATATCATTATTACTACATCTACATTAGATATAATGTAGTATACTGATCCCTGCCCACAGATCAATGTAGCTACATTTAATAACAATATCATTAGTACTATAGCTACATTAGATATAATGTAATATACTGATTCCTTCCCACAGATCACGGTATATTTAATACCGATATCATTATTGCTATATCTACATTAGGTATAATGTCATATACTGATTCCTTCCCACAGTTCAATGTACCTATATTTAATAACAACATCATTCATACTATATCTACATGAGATATGATGTAATATACTAATCCCTGCCCACAGATCAATGTATATTTAATAGCGATATCATTATTGCTATATCTACATTAGATATAATGTAATATACTGATCCCTGCCCGCAGTTCAATGTACCTATATTTAATAACAACATCATTCATACCATATCTACATGAGATATGATGTAATATACTAATCCCTGCCCACAGATCAATGTATATTTAATAGCGATATCATTATTACTATATCCACATTAGATATAATGTAATATACTGATCCCTGTCCACAGATCAATGTATCTACATTTAATAACAATATCATTAGTACTATATCCACATTACATATAATGTAATATACTGATTACTTCCCACAGATCAATGTACATGTAATAGCAATATCGTTATTGCCATATCTACTTTAGGTATAATGTAATGTACTGATCCCTGCTCACAGATCAATGCACCAACATTTCATAACAATATCATTATTACTATATCTACATTAGATATAATGTAATATACTTATCCCTGCCCACAGATCAAGGTACCTACCTTTAATAACAATATCATTAGTACTATATCCACATTACATATAATATAATATACTGATCCCTTCCCACAGATCAATGTACATATAATAACAATATCATTATTACTATTTCTACATTAGATATATTGTAATATACTGATCCCTGCCCACAGATCAATGTACCTACCTTTAATAACAATATCATTAGTAGTATACCTACATTAGATATAATGTAATATACTGATTCCCTCCCACAGATCAAGGTATCTACATTTAATAACTGTATCATTATTACTATATCTACACTAGATATAATGTAATATACGGATTCCTTCCCACGGATCAATGTACATTTAATAACAACATCATTCATACTATATCTACATTGGATATAATGTAATATACTGGTCCCTTCCCACAGGTCAATGTACATATAATAGCAAAATCGTTATTACTATACCTACATTAGGTATAATGTAATGTATTGTCTACATCCTACAGATCATTGTACATTTGATAACATCATTCATGCTATAGCTAAATTGGATATAATGTAATATACTGATCCCTTCCCACAGATCAAGGTAGCTACATTTAATAACAATATCATTATTACAATATCTACATGAGATATAATGTAATATACTGATTCCTTCCCACAGGTCACGGTATATTTAATACCGATATCATTATTGCTATATCTACATTAGATATAATGTAATATACTGATCCCTGTCCACAGATCAAGGTACCTACATTTAATAACAATGTAATTATTACTATATCTACATTAGATATAATGTAATATACTGATTCCTCCCCACAGATCAAGGTATCTGCATTTAATAACAATATCATTATTACAGTATCTACACTAGATGCAATGCAATATACGGATTCCTTCCTACACATCAAGGTACCTACCTTTAATAACAATATCATTAGTACTATATCTACCTTAGATATAATGTAATATACTGATCCCTTCCCACAGATCGAGGTAGCTACATTTAATAACAATATCATTATTACTACATCTACATTAGATATAAAGTAATATACTGATCCCTGCCCACAGTTCAATGTACCTATATTTAATAACAACATCATTCATACTATATCTACATGAGATATGATGTAATATACTAATCCCTGCCCACAGATCAATGTATATTTAATAGCGATATCATTATTACTATATCTACATTAGATATAATGTAATATACTGATCCCTGTCCACAGATCAATGTATCTACATTTAATAACAATATCATTAGTACTATATCTACATTACATATAATGTAATATACTGATCCCTTCCCACAGATCAAGGTATCTACATTTAATAACAATATCATTATTACTGTATCTACACTAGATATAATGCATTATACGGATTCCTTCCTACAGATCAAGGTACCTACCTTTAATAACAATATCATTAGTACTATATCTACCTTAAATATAATGTAATATACTGATCCCTGTCCACAGATCAAGGTATCTACATTTAATAACAATATCATTATTACTATATCTACATTAGATATAATGGAATATACGGATTCCTTCCTACAGATCAATGTACATTTAATAACAACATCATTCATACTATATCTACATTGGATATAATGTAATATACTGATCACTTCCCACAGGTCAATGTACATATAATAGCAAAATCGTTATTACTATAACTACATTAGATATAATGTAATATACTGATTCCTTCCCACAGATCAAGGTACCTACCTTTAATAACAACATCATTAGTACTATATCTACCTTAGATATAATGTAATATACTGATCCCTTCCCACAGATCAAGGTAGGTACATTTAATAACAATATCATTATTACTACATATACATTACATATAAAGTAATATACTGATCCCTGCCCACAGTTCAATGTACCTATATTTAATAACAACATCATCCATACTATATCTACATGAGATATGATGTAATATACTAATCCCTGCCCACAGATCAACGTATATTTAATAGCGATATCATTATTACTATATCTACATTAGATATAATGTAATGTACTGATCACTGTCCACAGATCAAGGTGCCTACATTTAATAACAATATCATTATTACTACATCTACATTAGATATAAAGTAATATACTGATCCCTGCCCACAGATCAATGTACCTACATTTAATAAGAATATCATTATTACTATATGCACATTACATATAAAGTAATATACCGATTCCTTCCCACAGATCAATGTACATATAAAAGCGATGTCGTTATTGCCATATCTACATTAGGTATAATGTAATATACTGATCCCTCCTCACAGATCAATGTACCTACATTTCATAACAATATCGCTATTACTACATCTACATTAGATATAAAGTAATATACTGATCCCTGCCCACAGATCAATGTACCTACATTTAATAAGAATATCATTATTACTATATCTACATTAGATATAATGTAAGGTACTGATTCCTTCCCACAGATGAAGGTATCTACGTTTGATAACAATATGATTATTACTATATCTACATTAAATATAATGCAATATACGGATTCCTTCCCACAGATCAATGTACATTTAATAACAACATCATTCATACTATATCTACCTTGGACATAATGTAATATACTGATCCCTGCCCACAGATCAATGTATATTTAATAGCGATATCATTATTACTATATCTACATTAGATACAATGTAATATACTGATCACTGCCCACAGATCAAGGTGCCTACATTTAATAACAATATCATTATTACTACATCTACATTAGATATAATGTAGTATACTGATCCCTGCCCACAGATCAATGTAGCTACATTTAATAACAATATCATTAGTACTATAGCTACATTAGATATAATGTAATATACTGATTCCTTCCCACAGATCACGGTATATTTAATACCGATATCATTATTGCTATATCTACATTAGGTATAATGTCATATACTGATTCCTTCCCACAGTTCAATGTACCTATATTTAATAACAACATCATTCATACTATATCTACCTTGGACATAATGTAATATACTGATCCCTGCCCACAGATCAATGTATATTTAATAGCGATATCATTATTACTATATCTACATTAGATACAATGTAATATACTGATCACTGCCCACAGATCAAGGTACCTACCTTTAATAACAACATCATTAGTACTACATCTACGTTAGATATAATGTAATATACTGATCCCTGCCCACAGATCAATGTACCTACGTTTAGTAAGAATATCATTAGTACTATATCCACATTACATATAATGTAATATACCGATTACTTCCCACAGGTCAATGTACATATAATAGCAATATCGTTATTGCCATATCTACATTAGGTATAATGTAATATACTGATCCCTCCTCACAGATCAATGTCCCTACATTTCATAACAATATCATTATTACTATATCTACATTAGATATAATGTAATATACTGATCCCTCCTCACAGATCTATGTACCTACATTTCATAAGAATATCATTATTACTACATCTACATTAGATATAATGTAATAAACTGATCCCTGTTCACAGATCAATGTACCTACATTTAATAACAATATCATTAGTACTATATCCACATTACATATAATATAATATACTGATACCTTCCCACAGATCAATGTACATATAATAACAATATCGTTATTACTATTTCTACATTAGATATATTGTAATATACTGATTCCTTCCCACAGATCAAGGTATCTACATTTAATAACAATATCATTATTACTATATCTACACCAGATATAATGCAATATACGGATTCCTTCCTACAGATCAATGTACATTTAATAACAACATCATTCATACTATATCTACATTGGATATAATGTAATATACTGATCACTTCCCACAGGTCAATGTACATATAATAGCAAAATCGTTATTACTATAACTGCATTAGATATAATGTAATATACTGAGTCCCTTCCTCAGATCAATGTACATTTAATATGGATATCATTATTACTATTTCTACATTAGATATAATGCAATATACTGATCCCTGCCCACAGATCAAGGTACCTACCTTAAATAACAATATCATTAGTACTATATCTACATTAGATATAAAGTAATATACTGATCCCTGCCCACAGATCAATGTACCTACATTTAATAAGAATATCATTATTACTATATCCACATTACATATAATGTAATATACGGATTACTTCCCACAGATCAATGTACATATAATAGCAATGTCGTTATTGCCATATCTACATTAGATATAATGTAATATAATGATCCCTCCTCACAGATCAATGTACCTACATTTAATAACAATATCATTATTACTATATCTACATTAGATATAATGTAATATACTGATCCCTTCCCACAGATCAGTGTACACATAATAGCAAAATCGTTATTACTATATCTACATTAGGTATAATGTAATGTATTGACTACATCCTACAGATCATTGTACATTTGATAACATCATTCATGCTATAGCTAAATTGGATATAATGTAATATACTGATCCCTTCCCACAGGTCAAGGTAGCTACATTTAATAACAATATCTTTATTACTATATCTACACTAGATATAATGTAATATACGGATTCCTTCCCACGGATCAATGTACATTTAATAACAACATCATTCATACTATATCTACATTGGATATAATGTAATATACTGATCCCTTCCCACAGGTCAATGTACATATAATAGCAAAATCGTTATTACTATAACTAGATTAGATATAATGTAATATATCTAGTCCTTTCCTCAGATCAATGTACATTTAGTATGGATATCATTATTACTATTTCTACATTAGATATAATGTAATATACTGATCCCTGCCCACGGATCAAGGTACCTACTTTCAATAACAATATCATTAGTAATATATCTACATTAGATATAATGTAATATACTGATCCCTTCCCACAGATCAAGGTAGCTACATTTAATAACAATATCATTATTACTACATGTACATTAGATATAAAGTAATATACTGATCCCTGCCCACAATTCAATGTACCTATATTTAATAACAACATCATTCATACCATATGTACATGAGATATGATGTAATACACTAATCCCTGCCCACAGATCAATGTATATTTAATAGCTATATCATTATTACTATATCTACATTAGATATAATGTAATATACTGATCCCTGTCCACAGATCAATGTACCTACATTTAATAACAATATCATTAGTACTATATCCACATTACATATAATGTAATATACAGATCCCTTCCCACAGATCAATGTACATATAATAACAATATCATTATTACTATTTCTACATTAGATATAATGTAATATACTGATCCATGCCCACAGATCAAGGTACCTACCTTTAATAACAATATCATTAGTACTATATCTACATTAGATATGATGTAATATACTGATTCCTTCCCACAGATCAAGGTATCTACATTTATTAACAATATCACTATTACTATATCTGCACTAAATATAATGCAATATACGGATTCCTTCCCACAGATCAATGTACATTTAATAACAACATCATTCATACTATATCTACCTTGGATATAATGTAATATACTGATCCCTCCTCACAGATCTATGTACCTACATTTCATAAGAATATCATTATTACTATATCTACATTAGATATAATGTAATATACTGATCCCTGCCCACATATCAAGGTACCTACCTTTAATAACAATATCATTAGTACTATATCTACATTAGATATAATGTAATATACTGATCCCTTCCCACAGATCAAGGTAGGTACATTTAATAACAATATCATTATTACTACACATACATTACATATAAAGTAATATACTGATCCCTGCCCACAGTTCAATGTGCCTATATTTAATAACAACATCATCCATACTATATCTACATGAGATAAGATGTAATATACTAATCCCTGCCCACAGATCAATGTATATTTAATAGCGATATCATTATTACTATATCTACATTAGATATAATGTAATATACTGATTCCTTCCCACAGATCAAGGTATCTACATTTAATAACAATATCATTATTACTATATCTACATTAAATATAATGCAATATACGGATTCCTTCCCACAGATCAATGTACATTTAATAACAACATCATTCATACTATATCTACCTTGGATATAATGTAATATACTGATCCCTTCCCACAGATCAGTGTACATATAATAGCAAAATCGTTATTACTATATCTACATTAGGTATAATGTAATGTATTGACTACATCCTACAGATCATTGTACATTTGATAACATCATTCATGCTATAGCTAAATTGGATATAATGTAATGTACTGATCCCTTCCCACAGATCAAGGTAGCTACTTTTAATAACAATATCATTATTACAATATCTACATGAGATATGATGTAATATACTAATCCCTGCCCACAGATCAATGTATATTTAATAGCGATATCATTATTACTATATCTGCATTAGATACAATGTAGTGTACTGATCACTGTCCACAGATCAAGGTGCCTACATTTAATAACAATATTATTATTACTACATCTACGTTAGATATAATGTAATATACTGATCCCTGCCCACAGATCAATGTACCTACGTTTAATAAGAATATCATTAGTACTATATCCACATTACATATAATGTAATATACTGATTACTTCCCACAGGTCAATGTACATATAATAGCAATATCGTTATTGCCATATCTACATTAGGTATAATGTAATATACTGATCCCTCCTCACAGATCAATGTCCCTACATTTCATAACAATATCATTATTACTATATCTACATTAGATATAATGTAATATACTGATCCCTCCTCATAGATCTATGTACCTACATTTCATAAGAATATCATTATTACTACATCTACATTAGATATAATGTAATATACTGATCCCTGTTCACAGATCAATGTACCTACATTTAATAACAATATCATTAGTACTATATCCACATTACATATAATATAATATACTGATACCTTCCCACAGATCAATGTACATATAATAACAATATCGTTATTACTATTTCTACATTAGATATATTGTAATATACTGATCCCTGCTCACAGATCAACGCACCAACATTTCATAACAATATCATTATTACTATATCTACATTAGATATAATGTAATATACTCATCCGTGCCCACAGATCAAGGTACCTACCTTTAATAACAATATCATTAGTACTGTATCTACCTTAGATATAATGTAATATACTGATCCCTTCCCACAGATCAAGGTAGCTACATTTAATAACAATATCATTATTACTACATCTACATTAGATATAAAGTAATATACTTATCGCTGCCCACAGTTCAATGTACCTATATTTAATAACAACATCATTCATACTATATCTACATGAGATATGATGTAATATACTAATCCCTGCCCACAGATCAATGTACATATAATAACGATATCATTATTACTATTTCTACATTAGATATAATGTAATATACTGATCCCTGCCCACAGATCAAGGTACCTACCTTCAATAACAGTATCATTAGTACTATATCTACATTAGATATAATGTAATATACTGATCCCTTCCCACAGATCAATGTACATATAATAGCAAAATCGTTATTACTATATCTACATTAGGTATAATGTAATGTATTGACTACATCCTACAGATCATTGTACATTTAATAACATCATTCACGCTACAGCTAAATTGGATATAATGTAATATACTGATCCCTTCCCACAGATCAAGGTAGCTACATTTAATAACAATATCATTATTACTATATCCTCATGAGATATGATGTAATATACTAATCCCTGCCCACAGATCAATGTATATTTAATAGCGATATCATTATTACTATATCTACATTAGATATAATGTAATATACCTAGTCCTTTCCTCAGATCAATGTACATTTAATATGGATATCATTATTACCACATCTACATTAGATATAATGTAATATACCGATCCCTGCCCACAGATCAATGTACCTACATTTAATAAGAATATCATTAGTACTATATCCACATTACATATAATGTAATATACTGATTACTTCCCACAGATCAATGTACATGTAATAGCAATATCGTTATTGCCATATCTACTTTAGGTATAATGTAATATACTGATCCCTGCTCACAGATCAATGCACCAACATTTCATAACAATATCATTATTACTATATCTACATTAGATATAATGTAATATACTTATCTCTGCCCACAGATCAAGGTACCTACCTTTAATAACAATATCATTAGTACTATATCCACATTACATATAATATAATATACTGATCCCTTCCCACAGATCAATGTACATATAATAACAATATCATTATTACTATTTCTACATTAGATATATTGTAATTTACTGATCCCTGCCCACAGATCAATGTACCTACATTTAATAACAATATCATTATTACTACATCTACATTAGATATAATGTAATATACTGATCCCTGCCCACAGTTCAATGTGCCTATATTTAATAACAACATCATCCATACTATATCTACATGAGATAAGATGTAATATACTAATCCCTGCCCACAGATCAATGTATATTTAATAGCGATATCATTATTACTATATCTACATTAGATATAATGTAATATACTGATTCCTTCCCACAGATCAAGGTATCTACATTTAATAACAATATCATTATTACTATATCTACATTAAATATAATGCAATATACGGATTCCTTCCCACAGATCAATGTACATTTAATAACAACATCATTCATACTATATCTACCTTGGATATAATGTAATATACTGATCCCTTCCCACAGATCAGTGTACATATAATAGCAAAATCGTTATTACTATATCTACATTAGGTATAATGTAATGTATTGACTACATCCTACAGATCATTGTACATTTGATAACATCATTCATGCTATAGCTAAATTGGATATAATGTAATGTACTGATCCCTTCCCACAGATCAAGGTAGCTACTTTTAATAACAATATCATTATTACAATATCTACATGAGATATGATGTAATATACTAATCCCTGCCCACAGATCAATGTATATTTAATAGCGATATCATTATTACTATATCTGCATTAGATACAATGTAGTGTACTGATCACTGTCCACAGATCAAGGTGCCTACATTTAATAACAATATTATTATTACTACATCTACGTTAGATATAATGTAATATACTGATCCCTGCCCACAGATCAATGTACCTACGTTTAATAAGAATATCATTAGTACTATATCCACATTACATATAATGTAATATACTGATTACTTCCCACAGGTCAATGTACATATAATAGCAATATCGTTATTGCCATATCTACATTAGGTATAATGTAATATACTGATCCCTCCTCACAGATCAATGTCCCTACATTTCATAACAATATCATTATTACTATATCTACATTAGATATAATGTAATATACTGATCCCTCCTCATAGATCTATGTACCTACATTTCATAAGAATATCATTATTACTACATCTACATTAGATATAATGTAATATACTGATCCCTGTTCACAGATCAATGTACCTACATTTAATAACAATATCATTAGTACTATATCCACATTACATATAATATAATATACTGATACCTTCCCACAGATCAATGTACATATAATAACAATATCGTTATTACTATTTCTACATTAGATATATTGTAATATACTGATCCCTGCTCACAGATCAACGCACCAACATTTCATAACAATATCATTATTACTATATCTACATTAGATATAATGTAATATACTCATCCGTGCCCACAGATCAAGGTACCTACCTTTAATAACAATATCATTAGTACTGTATCTACCTTAGATATAATGTAATATACTGATCCCTTCCCACAGATCAAGGTAGCTACATTTAATAACAATATCATTATTACTACATCTACATTAGATATAAAGTAATATACTTATCGCTGCCCACAGTTCAATGTACCTATATTTAATAACAACATCATTCATACTATATCTACATGAGATATGATGTAATATACTAATCCCTGCCCACAGATCAATGTACATATAATAACGATATCATTATTACTATTTCTACATTAGATATAATGTAATATACTGATCCCTGCCCACAGATCAAGGTACCTACCTTCAATAACAGTATCATTAGTACTATATCTACATTAGATATAATGTAATATACTGATCCCTTCCCACAGATCAATGTACATATAATAGCAAAATCGTTATTACTATATCTACATTAGGTATAATGTAATGTATTGACTACATCCTACAGATCATTGTACATTTAATAACATCATTCACGCTACAGCTAAATTGGATATAATGTAATATACTGATCCCTTCCCACAGATCAAGGTAGCTACATTTAATAACAATATCATTATTACTATATCCTCATGAGATATGATGTAATATACTAATCCCTGCCCACAGATCAATGTATATTTAATAGCGATATCATTATTACTATATCTACATTAGATATAATGTAATATACCTAGTCCTTTCCTCAGATCAATGTACATTTAATATGGATATCATTATTACCACATCTACATTAGATATAATGTAATATACCGATCCCTGCCCACAGATCAATGTACCTACATTTAATAAGAATATCATTAGTACTATATCCACATTACATATAATGTAATATACTGATTACTTCCCACAGATCAATGTACATGTAATAGCAATATCGTTATTGCCATATCTACTTTAGGTATAATGTAATATACTGATCCCTGCTCACAGATCAATGCACCAACATTTCATAACAATATCATTATTACTATATCTACATTAGATATAATGTAATATACTTATCTCTGCCCACAGATCAAGGTACCTACCTTTAATAACAATATCATTAGTACTATATCCACATTACATATAATATAATATACTGATCCCTTCCCACAGATCAATGTACATATAATAACAATATCATTATTACTATTTCTACATTAGATATATTGTAATTTACTGATCCCTGCCCACAGATCAATGTACCTACATTTAATAACAATATCATTATTACTACATCTACATTAGATATAATGTAATATACTGATCCCTGCCCACAGATCATTGTACCTACCTTTAATAACAATATCATTAGTACTATATCTACATTAGATATAATGTAATATACTGATCCCTTCCCACAGATCAAGATAGCTACATTTAATAACAATATCATTATTACTACATCTACATTAGATATAATGCAATATACGGATTCCTTCCTACAGATCAATGCACATATAATAACAACATCATTCATACTATATCTACATTGGATATAATGTAATATACTGATCACTTCCCACAGGTCAATGTACATATAATAGCAAAATCGTTATTACTATAACTACATTAGATATAATGTAATATACTGAGTCCTTTCCTCAGATCAATGTACATTTAATATGGATATCATTATTACTATTTCTACATTAGATATAATGTAATGTACTGATCCCCGCCCACAGATCAAGGTACCTACCTTTAATAACAATATCGATAGTGCCATATCATCAATGGATATAATGTAATATACTGATCCCTTCCCACAGATCAAGGTAGCTACATTTAACAACAACATCATTCATACTATACCTACATTGGATATAATGTAATATACTGATCCCTTCCCACAGATCAATGTACATATAATAGCAAAATCGTTATTACTATATCTACATTAGGTATAATGTAATGTATTGACTACATCCTACAGATCATTGTACATTTAATAACATCATTCACGCTACAGCTAAATTGGATATAATGTAATATACTGATCCCTTCCCACAGATCAAAGTAGCTACATTTAATAACAATATCATTATTACAATGTCTATATGAGATATAATGTATTATACTGATCCCTTCCCACAGATCAATGTACAGTCAACCCTCCTATAACGCGGTACTCTCAGAACGCGGTTTCCATATAACGCGGAGCTGAAAATGCGACAGCCCTCCTATAACGCGGTACTCTCAGAACGCAGTTTCCATATAACGCGAAGCTGAAAATGCGACAGCCCTCCTATAACACGATACTCTTACAGCGCGGTTTCCGTCAACAGCATCACAGTTCAGTGTTATAAACTGTGTTTATGAACTTTTGAAGTTTACTTATATGCATTGTTCATTGTGATTAGAAAAATTACACTAATTACATTTGCATTCTTCTAATTTTGGATTGCTTAACTCCCTATAGAGAGGTTTTAGTGGAGTTAGAAAAAAAAGCTACAATCGAAAACCAATATGAAGATGCGCCAAGTGAGGAAGACATTTTGCCTATTAAAAGAAGACGAGTTAGGCGACTCATATTATCTGACAGCGAGGATGAGTGTTGAAAGATTAAATTTTACAAAAGTCTTTCTTGTTTTTGTTGGAAAACAGTTTTTCAGTTTAGTTTTGGTATCATTTCTTTATATAAACTCTTCAATTCAATAAAAATAATTTATAATTTATCTTGTCCTTATTGGTCTCCATATAACGCGGTACGAATAATGTGATTTGTACTAATTCTGCGTTTCTTATAGCGCGGTTTCCATACAACGCGGTAGACGGTTTCCATAGAACGCGCTACGAATTAGCCTGGTTTGTACGGTTAAATCCGAGTTTCTTATAGCGCGGTTTCCATATAACGCGGTACGCACTCACCGCGTTATAGGAGGGTTGACTGTACATATAATAGCAATATCATTATTACTATTTCTACATTAGATATAATGTAATATACTGATCCCTGCCCACAGATCAAGGTACCTACCTTTAATAACAATATCATTAGTACTATATCTACATTAGACATAATGTGATATACTGATTCCTTCCCACAGATCAAGGTATCTGCATTTAATAACAATAGCATTATTACTATATCTACACTAGATATAATGCAATGTACGGATTCCTTCCTACAGGTCAATGTACATATAATAGCAAAATCGTTATTACTATAACGACATTGGATATAATGTAATATCCTGAGTCCTTTAGTCAGATCAATGTACATTTAATATGGATATCATTATTACTATTTCTACATTACATATAATGTAATATACTGATCCCTGCCCACAGATCAATGTACCTACATTTATTAAGAATATCATTAGTACTATATCCACATTACATATAATGTAATATACTGATCCCTTCCCACAGGTCAATGTACATATAATAGCAAAATCGTTATTACTATATCTACATTAGGTATAATGTAATGTATTGACTACATCCAACAGATCATTGTACATTTAATAACATCATTCATGCTATAGCTAAATTGGATATAATGTAATATACTGATCCCTTCCCACAGATCAAGGTAGCTACATTTAATAACAATATCATTATTACTATATCTACATGAGATATGATGTAATATACTAATCCCTGCCCACAGATCAATGTATATTTAATAGCGATATCATTATTACTATATCTGCATTAGATACAATGTAGTGTACTGATCACTGTCCACAGATCAAGGTGCCTACATTTAATAACAATATTATTATTACTACATCTACGTTAGATATAATGTAATATACTGATCCCTGCCCACAGATCAATGTACCTACGTTTAATAAGAATATCATTAGTACTATATCCACATTACATATAATGTAATATACTGATTACTTCCCACAGGTCAATGTACATATAATAGCAATATCGTTATTGCCATATCTACATTAGGTATAATGTAATATACTGATCCCTCCTCACAGATCAATGTCCCTACATTTCATAACAATATCATT